>NW_028168681.1:0-503556 GCF_964237585.1 Gallinula chloropus
CGCGAACTGCAACCTTGCAGGAATCTCCCAGGTTCCATGCCCAACGAAAGCCCCCAGACCCAAATTGAGAGGGGCTGCTTGGGGGCCCCCTGGGGGCCCTTCAGGCCAGCTAGGTCTTTGGGTCCTGGCTCCTTCGCTTTGGGAGCTGTTGCTGCAGTTGGGCATGTTGGCCGGAGAGTGCTTCTCGGGCCGCGAACTTCAACCTTGCATGAATCTCCAAGGTTCCCGGCCCAACGAAAGCCCCCAGACCCAAATGGAGAGGGGCTGCTTGGGGGCCCCCTGGGGGCCCTTCAGGCCAGCTAGGTCTTTGGGTCCTGGCTCCTTCGCTTTGGGAGCTGTTGCTGCAGTTGGGCATGTTGGGCGGAGAGTGCTTCTCGGGCCGCGAACTGTAACCTTGCAGGTACCTCTCAGGTATCCATGCCCAACGAAAGCCCCCAGACCCAAATGGAGAGGGGCTGCTTGGGGGCCCCCTGGGGGCCCTTCAGGCCAGCTAGCTCTTTGGGTCCTGGCTCCTTCGGTTTGGGAGCTGTTGCTGCAGTTGGGCATGTTGGCCGGAGAGTGCTTCTCGGGCCGCGAACTGCAACCTTGCAGGATTCTCCCAGGTTCCCGGCCCAACGAAAGCCCCCAGACCCAAATGGAGAGGGGCTGCTTGGGGCCCCCCTGGGGGCCCTTCAGGCCAGCTAGCTCTTTGGGTCCTGGCTCCTTCGGTTTGGGAGCTGTTGCTGCAGTTGGGCATGTTGGCCGGAGAGTGCTTCTCGGGCCGCGAACTGCAACCTTGCAGGAATCTCCCAGGTTCCATGCCCAACGAAAGCCCCCAGACCCAAATTGAGAGGGGCTGCTTGGGGGCCCCCTGGGGGCCCTTCAGGCCAGCTAGGTCTTTGGGTCCTGGCTCCTTCGCTTTGGGAGCTGTTGCTGCAGTTGGGCATGTTGGGCGGAGAGTGCTTCTCGGGCCGCGAACTGCAACCTTGCATGAATCTCCCAGTTTCCCGGCCCAACGAAAGCCCCCAGACCCAAATTGAGAGGGGCTGCTTGGGGGCCCCCTGGGGGCCCTTCACGCCACCTAGGTCTTTGGGTCCTGGCTCCTTCGGTTTGGGAGCTGTTGCTGCAGTTGGGCATGTTGGCCGTAGAGTGCTTCTCGGGCCGCGAACTGTAACCTTGCAGGTACCTCTCAGGTATCCATGCCCAACGAAAGCCCCCAGACCCAAATTGAGAGGGGCTGCTTGGAGGCCCCCTGGGGGCCCTTCAGGCCAGCTAGGTCTTTGTGTCCTGGCTCATTCGGTTTGGGAGCTGTTGCTGCAGTTGGGCATGTTGGCCGGAGAGTGCTTCTCGGGCCGCGAACTGCAACCTTGCAGGAATCTCCCAGGTTCGCGGCCCAACGAAAGCCCCCAGACCCAAATGGAGAGGGGCTGCTTGGTGGCCCCCTGGGGGCCCTTCAGGCCAGCTAGGTCTTTGGGTCCTGGCTCCTTCGGTTTGGGAGCTGTTGCTGCAGTTGGGCATGTTGGCCTGAGAGTGCTTCTCGGGCCGCGAACTGTAACCTTGCAGGTACCTCTCAGGTATCCATGCCCAACGAAAGCCCCCAGACCCAAATTGAGAGGGGCTGCTTGGGGGACCCCTGGGGGCCCTTCAGGCCAGCTAGGTCTTTGGGTCCTGGCTCCTTCGCTTTGGGAGCTGTTGCTGCAGTTGGGCATGTTGGGCGGAGAGTGCTTCTCGGGCCGCGAACTGCAACCTTGAAGGAATCTCCCAGGTTCCCGGCCCAACGAAAGCCCCCAGACCCAAATGGAGAGGGGCTGCTTGGGGGCCCCCTGGGGGCCCTTCAGGCCAGCTAGGTCTTTGGGTCCTGGCTCCTTCGGTTTGGGAGCTGTTGCTGCAGTTGGGCATGTTGGCCAGAGAGTGCTTCTCGGGCCGCGAACTGCAACCTTGCAGGTACCTCCCAGGTTCCCGGCCCAACGAAAGCCCCCAGACCCAAATGGAGAGGGGCTGCTTGGGGGCCCCCTGGGGGCCCTTCAGGCCAGCTAGGTCTTTGGGTCCTGGCTCCTTCGCTTTGGGAGCTGTTGCTGCAGTTGGGCATGTTGGCCGGAGAGTGCTTCTCGGGCCGCGAACTGCAACCTTGCAGGATTCTCCCAGGTTTCCGGCCCAACGAAAGACCCCAGACCCAAATTGAGAGGGGCTGCTTGGGGCCCCCCTGGGGGCCCTTCAGGCCAGCTAGGTCTTTGTGTCCTGGCTCCTTCGGTTTGGGAGCTGTTGCTGCAGTTGGGCATGTTGGCCGGAGAGTGCTTCTCGGGCCGCGAACTGCAACCTTGCAGGTACCTCCCAGGTTCACGGCCCAACGAAAACCCCCAGACCCAAATTGAGAGGGGCTGCTTGGGGGCCCCCTGGGGGCCCTTCAGGCCAGCTAGGTCTTTGGGTCCTGGCTCCTTCGGTTTGGGAGCTGTTGCTGCAGTTGGGCATGTTGGCCGGAGAGTGCTTCTCGGGCCGCGAACTGTAACCTTGCAGGTACCTCTCAGGTATCCATGCCCAACGAAAGGCCCCAGACCCAAATTGAGAGGGGCTGCTTGGGGGACCCCTGGGGGCCCTTCAGGCCAGCTAGGTCTTTGGGTCCTGACTCCTTCGGTTTGGGAGCTGTTGCTGCAGTTGAGCATGTTGGCCGGAGAGTGCTTCTCGGGCCGCGAACTGCAACCTTTCAGGTACCTCTCAGGTATCCATGCCCAACGAAAGCCCCCAGACCCAAATTGAGAGGGGCTGCTTGGTGGCCCCCTGGGGGCCCTTCAGGCCAGCTAGGTCTTTGGGTCCTGGCTCCTTCGCTTTGGGAGCTGTTGCTGCAGTTGGGCATGTTGGCCGGAGAGTGCTTCTCGGGCCGCGAACTGCAACCTTGCAGGTAACTCCCAGGTTCCCGGCCCAACTAAAGCCCCCAGACCCAAATGGAGAGGGGCTGCTTGGGGGCCCCCTGGGGGCCCTTCAGGCCAGCTAGGTCTTTGGGTCCTGGCTCCTTCGCTTTGGGAGCTGTTGCTGCAGTTGGGCATGTTGGGCGGAGAGTGCTTCTCGGGCCGCGAACTGCAACCTTGAAGGAATCTCCCAGGTTCCCGGCCCAACGAAAGCCCCCAGACCCAAATGGAGAGGGGCTGCTTGGGGGCCCCCTGGGGGCCCTTCAGGCCAGCTAGGTCTTTGGGTCCTGGCTCCTTCGGTTTGGGAGCTGTTGCTGCAGTTGGGCATGTTGGCCGGAGAGTGCTTCTCGGGCCGCAAACTGCAACCTTGCAGGTACCTCCCAGGTTCCCGGCCCAACGAAAGCCCCCAGACCCAAATTGAGAGGGGCTGCTTGGGGGCCCCATGGGGGCCCTTCAGGCCAGCTAGGTCTTTGGGTCCTGGCTCCTTCGGTTTGGGAGCTGTTGCTGCAGTTGAGCATGTTGGCCGGAGAGTGCTTCTCGGGCCGCGAACTGTAACCTTGCAGGTACCTCTCAGGTATCCATGCCCAACGAAAGCCCCCAGACCCAAATTGAGAGGGGCTGCTTGGGGGCCCCCTGGGGGCCCTTCAGGCCAGCTAGGTCTTTGTGTCCTGGCTCCTTCGGTTTGGGAGCTGTTGCTGCAGTTGGGCATGTTGGGCGGAGAGTGCTTCTCGGGCCGCGAACTGCAACCTTGCAGGATTCTCCCAGGTTCCCGGCCCAACGAAAGCCCCCAGACCCAAATGGAGAGGGGCTGCTTGGGGGCCCCCTGGGGGCCCTTCAGGCCAGCTAGGTCTTTGTGTCCTGGCTCCTTCGCTTTGCGAGCTGTTGCTGCAGTTGGGCATGTTGGCCGGAGAGTGCTTCTCGGGCCGCGAACTGCAACCTTGCAGGAATCTCCCAGGTTCCCGGCCCAACAAAAGGCCCCAGACCCAAATGGAGAGGGGCTGCTTGGGGGCCCCCTGGGGGCCCTTCAGGCCAGCTAGGTCTTTGGGTCCTGGCTCCTTCGCTTTGGGAGCTGTTGCTGCAGTTGGGCATGTTGGCCGGAGAGTGCTTCTCGGGCCGCGAACTGCAACCTTGCAGGATTCTCCCAGGTTCCCGGCCCAACGAAAGCCCCCAGACCCAAATTGAGAGGGGCTGCTTGGGGGCCCCCTGGGGGCCCTTCAGGCCAGCTAGGTCTTTGGGTCCTGGCTCCTTCGCTTTGGGAGCTGTTGCTGCAGTTGGGCATGTTGGCCGGAGAGTGCTTCTCGGGCCGCGAACTTCAACCTTGCATGAATCTCCAAGGTTCCCGGCCCAACGAAAGCCCCCAGACCCAAATGGAGAGGGGCTGCTTGGGGGCCCCCTGGGGGCCCTTCAGGCCAGCTAGGTCTTTGGGTCCTGGCTCCTTCGGTTTGGGAGCTGTTGCTGCAGTTGGGCATGTTGGGCGGAGAGTGCTTCTCGGGCCGCGAACTGTAACCTTGCAGGTACCTCTCAGGTATCCATGCCCAACGAAAGCCCCCAGACCCAAATGGAGAGGGGCTGCTTGGGGGCCCCCTGGGGGCCCTTCAGGCCAGCTAGCTCTTTGGGTCCTGGCTCCTTCGGTTTGGGAGCTGTTGCTGCAGTTGGGCATGTTGGCCGGAGAGTGCTTCTCGGGCCGCGAACTGCAACCTTGCAGGATTCTCCCAGGTTCCCGGCCCAACGAAAGCCCCCAGACCCAAATGGAGAGGGGCTGCTTGGGGCCCCCCTGGGGGCCCTTCAGGCCAGCTTGGTCTTTGGGTCCTGGCTCCTTCGGTTTGGGAGCTGTTGCTGCAGTTGGGCATGTTGGCCGGAGAGTGCTTCTCGGGCCGCGAACTGCAACCTTGCAGGAATCTCCCAGGTTCCATGCCCAACGAAAGCCCCCAGACCCAAATTGAGAGGGGCTGCTTGGGGGCCCCCTGGGGGCCCTTCAGGCCAGCTAGGTCTTTGGGTCCTGGCTCCTTCGCTTTGGGAGCTGTTGCTGCAGTTGGGCATGTTGGGCGGAGAGTGCTTCTCGGGCCGCGAACTGCAACCTTGCATGAATCTCCCAGGTTCCCGGCCCAACGAAAGCCCCCAGACCCAAATTGAGAGGGGCTGCTTGGGGGCCCCCTGGGGGCCCTTCAGGCCAGCTAGGTCTTTGGGTGCTGGCTCCTTCGGTTTGGGAGCTGTTGCTGCAGTTGGGCATGTTGGCCTGAGAGTGCTTCTCGGGCCGCGAACTGTAACCTTGCAGGTACCTCTCAGGTATCCATGCCCAACGAAAGCCCCCAGACCCAAATTGAGAGGGGCTGCTTGGGGGACCCCTGGGGGCCCTTCAGGCCAGCTAGGTCTTTGGGTCCTGGCTCCTTCGCTTTGGGAGCTGTTGCTGCAGTTGGGCATGTTGGGCGGAGAGTGCTTCTCGGGCCGCGAACTGCAACCTTGAAGGAATCTCCCAGGTTCCCGGCCCAACGAAAGCCCCCAGACCCAAATGGAGAGGGGCTGCTTGGGGGCCCCCTGGGGGCCCTTCAGGCCAGCTAGGTCTTTGGGTCCTGGCTCCTTCGGTTTGGGAGCTGTTGCTGCAGTTGGGCATGTTGGCCAGAGAGTGCTTCTCGGGCCGCGAACTGCAACCTTGCAGGTACCTCCCAGGTTCCCGGCCCAACGAAAGCCCCCAGACCCAAATTGAGAGGGGCTGCTTGGGGGCCCCCTGGGGGCCCTTCAGGCCAGCTAGGTCTTTGGGTCCTGGCTCCTTCGCTTTGGGAGCTGTTGCTGCAGTTGGGCATGTTGGCCGGAGAGTGCTTCTCGGGCCGCGAACTGTAACCTTGCAGGTACCTCTCAGGTATCCATGCCCAACGAAAGGCCCCAGACCCAAATTGAGAGGGGCTGCTTGGGGGACCCCTGGGGGCCCTTCAGGCCAGCTAGCTCTTTGGGTCCTGGCTCCTTCGGTTTGGGAGCTGTTGCTGCAGTTGGGCATGTTGGCCGGAGAGTGCTTCTCGGGCCGCGAACTGCAACCTTGCAGGATTCTCCCAGGTTCCCGGCCCAACGAAAGCCCCCAGACCCAAATGGAGAGGGGCTGCTTGGGGCCCCCCTGGGGGCCCTTCAGGCCAGCTTGGTCTTTGGGTCCTGGCTCCTTCGGTTTGGGAGCTGTTGCTGCAGTTGGGCATGTTGGCCGGAGAGTGCTTCTCGGGCCGCGAACTGCAACCTTGCAGGAATCTCCCAGGTTCCATGCCCAACGAAAGCCCCCAGACCCAAATTGAGAGGGGCTGCTTGGGGGCCCCCTGGGGGCCCTTCAGGCCAGCTAGGTCTTTGGGTCCTGGCTCCTTCGCTTTGGGAGCTGTTGCTGCAGTTGGGCATGTTGGGCGGAGAGTGCTTCTCGGGCCGCGAACTGCAACCTTGCATGAATCTCCCAGGTTCCCGGCCCAACGAAAGCCCCCAGACCCAAATTGAGAGGGGCTGCTTGGGGGCCCCCTGGGGGCCCTTCACGCCACCTAGGTCTTTGGGTGCTGGCTCCTTCGGTTTGGGAGCTGTTGCTGCAGTTGGGCATGTTGGCCTGAGAGTGCTTCTCGGGCCGCGAACTGTAACCTTGCAGGTACCTCTCAGGTATCCATGCCCAACGAAAGCCCCCAGACCCAAATTGAGAGGGGCTGCTTGGGGGACCCCTGGGGGCCCTTCAGGCCAGCTAGGTCTTTGGGTCCTGGCTCCTTCGCTTTGGGAGCTGTTGCTGCAGTTGGGCATGTTGGGCGGAGAGTGCTTCTCGGGCCGCGAACTGCAACCTTGAAGGAATCTCCCAGGTTCCCGGCCCAACGAAAGCCCCCAGACCCAAATGGAGAGGGGCTGCTTGGGGGCCCCCTGGGGGCCCTTCAGGCCAGCTAGGTCTTTGGGTCCTGGCTCCTTCGGTTTGGGAGCTGTTGCTGCAGTTGGGCATGTTGGCCAGAGAGTGCTTCTCGGGCCGCGAACTGCAACCTTGCAGGTACCTCCCAGGTTCCCGGCCCAACGAAAGCCCCCAGACCCAAATTGAGAGGGGCTGCTTGGGGGCCCCCTGGGGGCCCTTCAGGCCAGCTAGGTCTTTGGGTCCTGGCTCCTTCGCTTTGGGAGCTGTTGCTGCAGTTGGGCATGTTGGCCGGAGAGTGCTTCTCGGGCCGCGAACTGTAACCTTGCAGGTACCTCTCAGGTATCCATGCCCAACGAAAGGCCCCAGACCCAAATTGAGAGGGGCTGCTTGGGGGACCCCTGGGGGCCCTTCAGGCCAGCTAGGTCTTTGGGTCCTGACTCCTTCGGTTTGGGAGCTGTTGCTGCAGTTGAGCATGTTGGCCGGAGAGTGCTTCTCGGGCCGCGAACTGCAACCTTTCAGGTACCTCTCAGGTATCCATGCCCAACGAAAGCCCCCAGACCCAAATTGAGAGGGGCTGCTTGGTGGCCCCCTGGGGGCCCTTCAGGCCAGCTAGGTCTTTGGGTCCTGGCTCCTTCTGTTTGGGAGCTGTTGCTGCAGTTGGGCATGTTGGCCGGAGAGTGCTTCTCGGGCCGCGAACTGCAACCTTGCAGGTACCTCCCAGGTTCCCGGCCCAACGAAAGCCCCCAGACCCAAATGGAGAGGGGCTGCTTGGGGGCCCCCTGGGGGCCCTTCAGGCCAGCTAGGTCTTTGGGTCCTGGCTCCTTCGCTTTGGGAGCTGTTGCTGCAGTTGGGCATGTTGGGCGGAGAGTGCTTCTCGGGCCGCGAACTGCAACCTTGAAGGAATCTCCCAGGTTCCCGGCCCAACGAAAGCCCCCAGACCCAAATGGAGAGGGGCTGCTTGGGGGCCCCCTGGGGGCCCTTCAGGCCAGCTAGGTCTTTGCGTCCTGGCTCCTTCGCTTTGGGAGCTGTTGCTGCAGTTGGGCATGTTGGCCGGAGAGTGCTTCTCGGGCCGCAAACTGCAACCTTGCAGGTACCTCCCAGGTTCCCGGCCCAACGAAAGCCCCCAGACCCAAATTGAGAGGGGCTGCTTGGGGGCCCCATGGGGGCCCTTCAGGCCAGCTAGGTCTTTGGGTCCTGGCTCCTTCGGTTTGGGAGCTGTTGCTGCAGTTGAGCATGTTGGCCGGAGAGTGCTTCTCGGGCCGCGAACTGTAACCTTGCAGGTACCTCTCAGGTATCCATGCCCAACGAAAGCCCCCAGACCCAAATTGAGAGGGGCTGCTTGGGGGCCCCCTGGGGGCCCTTCAGGCCAGCTAGGTCTTTGGGTCCTGGCTCCTTCGGTTTGGGAGCTGTTGCTGCAGTTGGGCTTGTTGGGCGGAGAGTGCTTCTCGGGCCGCGAACTGCAACCTTGCAGGAATCTCCCAGGTTCCCGGCCCAACGAAAGCCCCCAGACCCAAATGGAGAGGGGCTGCTTGGGGGCCCCCTGGGGGCCCTTCAGGCCAGCTAGGTCTTTGTGTCCTGGCTCCTTCGGTTTGGGAGCTGTTGCTGCAGTTGGGCATGTTGGCCGGAGAGTGCTTCTCTGGCCGCGAACTGCAACCTTGCAGGAATCTCCCAGGTTCCCGGCCCAACAAAAGGCCCCAGACCCAAATGGAGAGGGGCTGCTTGGGGGCCCCCTGGGGGCCCTTCAGGCCAGCTAGGTCTTTGGGTCCTGGCTCCTTCGCTTTGGGAGCTGTTGCTGCAGTTGGGCATGTTGGCCGGAGAGTGCTTCTCGGGCCGCGAACTGCAACCTTGCAGGATTCTCCCAGGTTCCCGGCCCAACGAAAGCCCCCAGACCCAAATTGAGAGGGGCTGCTTGGGGGCCCCCTGTGGGCCCTTCAGGCCAGCTAGGTCTTTGGGTCCTGGCTCCTTCGCTTTGGGAGCTGTTGCTGCAGTTGGGCATGTTGGCCGGAGAGTGCTTCTCGGGCCGCGAACTGCAACCTTGCAGGTACCTCCCAGGTTCCCGGCCCAACGAAAGCCCCCAGACCCAAATTGAGAGGGGCTGCTTGGTGGCCTTCTGGGGGCCCTTCAGGCCAGCTAGGTCTTTGGGTCCTGGCTCCTTCGCTTTGGGAGCTGTTGCTGCAGTTGGGCATGTTGGCCGGAGAGTGCTTCTCGGGCCGCGAACTGCAACCTTGCAGGTACCTCCCAGGTTCGCGGCCCAACGAAAGCCCCCAGACCCAAATGGAGAGGGGCTGCTTGGGGGCCCCCTGGGGGCCCTTCAGGCCAGCTAGGTCTTTGGGTCCTGGCTCCTTCGCTTTGGGAGCTGTTGCTGCAGTTGAGCATGTTGGCCGGAGAGTGCTTCTCGGGCCGCGAACTGTAACCTTGCAGGTACCTCTCAGGTATCCATGCCCAACGAAAGCCCCCAGACCCAAATTGAGAGGGGCTGCTTGGGGGCCCCCTGGGGGCCCTTCAGGCCAGCTAGGTCTTTGGGTCCTGGCTCCTTCGCTTTGGGAGCTGTTGCTGCAGTTGGGCATGTTGGGCGGAGAGTGCTTCTCGGGCCGCGAACTGCAACCTTGAAGGAATCTCCCAGGTTCCCGGCCCAACGAAAGCCCCCAGACCCAAATGGAGAGGGGCTGCTTGGGGGCCCCCTGGGGGCCCTTCAGGCCAGCTAGGTCTTTGGGTCCTGGCTCCTTCGCTTTGGGAGCTGTTGCTGCAGTTGGGCATGTTGGCCGGAGAGTGCTTCTCGGGCCGCGAACTGCAACCTTGCAGGTACCTCCCAGGTTCCCGGCCCAACGAAAGCCCCCAGACCCAAATTGAGAGGGGCTGCTTGGGGGCCCCCTGGGGGCCCTTCAGGCCAGCTAGGTCTTTGGGTCCTGGCTCCTTCGCTTTGGGAGCTGTTGCTGCAGTTGAGCATGTTGGCCGGAGAATGCTTCTCGGGCCGCGAACTGTAACCTTGCAGGTACCTCTCAGGTATCCATGCCCAACGAAAGCCCCCAGACCCAAATTGAGAGGGGCTGCTTGGGGGCCCCCTGGGGGCCCTTCAGGCCAGCTAGGTCTTTGTGTCCTGGCTCCTTCGGTTTGGGAGCTGTTGCTGCAGTTGGGCATGTTGGGCGGAGAGTGCTTCTCGGGCCGCGAACTGCAACCTTGCAGGAATCTCCCAGGTTCCCGGCCCAACGAAAGCCCCCAGACCCAAATGGAGAGGGGCTGCTTGGGGGCCCCCTGGGGGCCCTTCAGGCCAGCTAGGTCTTTGGGTCCTGGCTCATTCGGTTTGGGAGCTGTTGCTGCAGTTGGGCATGTTGGCCGGAGAGTGCTTCTCGGGCCGCGAACTGCAACCTTGCAGGTACCTCCCAGGTTCGCGGCCCAACGAAAGCCCCCAGACCCAAATGGAGAGGGGCTGCTTGGGGGCCCCCTGGGGGCCCTTCAGGCCAGCTAGGTCTTTGGGTCCTGGCTCCTTCGCTTTGGGAGCTGTTGCTGCAGTTGAGCATGTTGGCCGGAGAGTGCTTCTCGGGCCGCGAACTGTAACCTTGCAGGTACCTCTCAGGTATCCATGCCCAACGAAAGCCCCCAGACCCAAATTGAGAGGGGCTGCTTGGGGGCCCCCTGGGGGCCCTTCAGGCCAGCTAGGTCTTTGGGTCCTGGCTCCTTCGCTTTGGGAGCTGTTGCTGCAGTTGGGCATGTTGGGCGGAGAGTGCTTCTCGGGCCGCGAACTGCAACCTTGAAGGAATCTCCCAGGTTCCCGGCCCAACGAAAGCCCCCAGACCCAAATGGAGAGGGGCTGCTTGGGGGCCCCCTGGGGGCCCTTCAGGCCAGCTAGGTCTTTGGGTCCTGGCTCCTTCGCTTTGGGAGCTGTTGCTGCAGTTGGGCATGTTGGCCGGAGAGTGCTTCTCGGGCCGCGAACTGCAACCTTGCAGGTACCTCCCAGGTTCCCGGCCCAACGAAAGCCCCCAGACCCAAATTGAGAGGGGCTGCTTGGGGGCCCCCTGGGGGCCCTTCAGGCCAGCTAGGTCTTTGGGTCCTGGCTCCTTCGCTTTGGGAGCTGTTGCTGCAGTTGAGCATGTTGGCCGGAGAATGCTTCTCGGGCCGCGAACTGTAACCTTGCAGGTACCTCTCAGGTATCCATGCCCAACGAAAGCCCCCAGACCCAAATTGAGAGGGGCTGCTTGGGGGCCCCCTGGGGGCCCTTCAGGCCAGCTAGGTCTTTGTGTCCTGGCTCCTTCGGTTTGGGAGCTGTTGCTGCAGTTGGGCATGTTGGGCGGAGAGTGCTTCTCGGGCCGCGAACTGCAACCTTGCAGGAATCTCCCAGGTTCCCGGCCCAACGAAAGCCCCCAGACCCAAATGGAGAGGGGCTGCTTGGGGGCCCCCTGGGGGCCCTTCAGGCCAGCTAGGTCTTTGGGTCCTGGCTCATTCGGTTTGGGAGCTGTTGCTGCAGTTGGGCATGTTGGCCGGAGAGTGCTTCTCGGGCCGCGAACTGCAACCTTGCAGGAATCTCCCAGGTTCCCGGCCCAACAAAAGGCCCCAGACCCAAATGGAGAGGGGCTGCTTGGGGGCCCCCTGGGGCCCCTTCAGGCCAGCTAGGTCTTTGGGTCCTGGCTCCTTCGCTTTGGGAGCTGTTGCTGCAGTTGGGCATGTTGGCCGGAGAGTGCTTCTCGGGCCGTGAACTGCAACCTTGCAGGTACCTCCCAGGTTCCCGGCCCAACGAAAGCCCCCAGACCCAAATTGAGAGGGGCTGCTTGGGGGCCCCCTGGGGGCCCTTCAGGCCAGCTAGGTCTTTGGGTCCTGGCTCCTTCGGTTTGGGAGCTGTTGCTGCAGTTGGGCATGTTGGCGGGAGAGTGCTTCTCGGGCCGCGAACTGCAACCTTGCAGGATCCTCCCAGGTTCGCGGCCCAACGAAAACCCCCAGACCCAAATTGAGAGGGGCTGCTTGGGGGCCCCCTGGGGGCCCTTCAGGCCAGCTAGGTCTTTGGGTCCTGGCTCCTTCGCTTTGGGAGCTGTTGCTGCAGTTGAGCATGTTGGCCGGAGAGTGCTTCTCGGGCCGCGAACTGTAACCTTGCAGGTACCTCTCAGGTATACATGCCCAACGAAAGCCCCCAGACCCAAATTGAGAGGGGCTGCTTGGGGGCCCCCTGGGGGCCCTTCAGGCCAGCTAGGTCTTTGGGTCCTGGCTCCTTCGCTTTGGGAGCTGTTGCTGCAGTTGGGCATGTTGGCCGGAGAGTGCTTCTTGGGCCGCGAACTGCAACCTTGCAGGTACCTCTCAGGTATCCATGCCCAACGAAAGCCCCCAGACCCAAATGGAGAGGGGCTGCTTGGTGGCCCCCTGGGGGCCCTTCAGGCCAGCTAGGTCTTTGGGTCCTGGCTCCTTCGCTTTGGGAGCTGTTGCTGCAGTTGGGCATGTTGGCCGGAGAGTGCTTCTCGGGCCGCGAACTGCAACCTTGCAGGATTCTCCCAGGTTCCCGGCCCAACGAAAGCCCCCAGACCCAAATGGAGAGGGGCTGCTTGGGGGCCCCCTGGGGGCCCTTCAGGCCAGCTAGGTCTTTGTGTCCTGGCTCCTTCGCTTTGGGAGCTGTTGCTGCAGTTGGGCATGTTGGCCGGAGAGTGCTTCTCGGGCCGCGAACTGCAACCTTGCAGGAATCTCCCAGGTTCCCGGCCCAACGAAAGCCCCCAGACCCAAATGGAGAGGGGCTGCTTGGGGGCCCCCTGGGGGCCCTTCAGGCCAGCTAGGTCTTTGGGTCCTGGCTCCTTCGGTTTGGGAGCTGTTGCTGCACTTGGGCATGTTGGCCGGAGAGTGCTTCTCGGGCCGCGAACTGCAACCTTGCAGGATTCTCCCAGGTTCCCGGCCCAACGAAAGCCCCCAGACCCAAATGGAGAGGGGCTGCTTGGGGGCCCCATGGGGGCACTTCAGGCCAGCTAGGTCTTTGGGTCCTGGCTCCTTCGGTTTGGGAGCTGTTGCTGCAGTTGAGCATGTTGGCCGGAGAGTGCTTCTCGGGCCGCGAACTGTAACCTTGCAGGTACCTCTAAGGTGTCCATGCCCAACGAAAGCCCCCAGACCCAAATGGAGAGGGGCTGCTTGGGGGCCCCCTGGGGGCCCTTCAGGCCAGCTAGGTCTTTGGGTCCTGGCTCCTTCGCTTTGGGAGCTGTTGCTGCAGTTGGGCATGTTGGGCGGAGAGTGCTTCTCGGGCCGCGAACTGCAACCTTGAAGGAATCTCCCAGGTTCCCGGCCCAACGAAAGCCCCCAGACCCAAATGGAGAGGGGCTGCTTGGGGGCCCCCTGGGGGCCCTTCAGGCCAGCTAGGTCTTTGGGTCCTGGCTCCTTCGCTTTGGGAGCTGTTGCTGCAGTTGGGCATGTTGGCCGGAGAGTGCTTCTCGGGCCGCGAACTGCAACCTTGCAGGTACCTCCCAGGTTCCCGGCCCAATGAAAGCCCCCAGACCCAAATTGAGAGGGGCTGCTTGGGGGCCCCCTGGGGGCCCTTCAGGCCAGCTAGGTCTTTGGGTCCTGGCTCCTTCGCTTTGGGAGCTGTTGCTGCAGTTGGGCATGTTGGCCGGAGAGTGCTTCTCGGGCCGCGAACTGTAACTTCCAGGTACCTCTCAGGTATACATGCCCAACGAAAGCCCCCAGACCCAAATGGAGAGGGGCTGCTTGGGGGCCCCCTGGGGCCCCTTCAGGCCAGCTAGGTCTTTGGGTCCTGGCTCCTTCGCTTTGGGAGCTGTTGCTGGATATTGGGCATGTTGGCCGGAGAGTACTTCTCGGGCCGCGAACTGCAACCTTACTGGTATCTCCCAGGTTCTCAGCCTAAAGAAAGCCCCCAGACCCAAATTGAGAGGGGCTGCTTGGTGGCCCCCTGGGGGCCCTTCAGGCCAGCTAGGTCTTTGTGTCCTGGCTCATTCGGTTTGGGAGCTGTTGTTGACGTTGGGCATGTTGGCCGGAGAGTGCTTCTCGGGCCGCGAACTGCAACCTTGCTGGTACCTCCCAGGTTCCCGGCCCAACTAAAGCCCCCAGACTCAAATGGAGAGGAGCTCCTTGGGGGCCCCATGGGGGCCCTTCGGGCCAGCTAGGTCTTTGGGTCCTGGCTCCTTCGGTTTGGGAGCTGTTGCTGCAGTTGGGCATGTTGGCCGGAGAGTGCTTCTCGGGCCGCGAACTGCAACCTTGCAGGATTCTCCCAGGTTCCCGGCCCAACGAAAGCCCCCAGACCCAAATTGAGAGGGGCTGCTTGGGGGCCCCCTGGGGGCCCTTCAGACCAGCTAGGTCTTTGGGTCCTGGCTCCTTCGCTTTGGGAGCTGTTGCTGCAGTTGAGCATGTTGGCCGGAGAGTGCTTCTCGGGCCGCGAACTGCAACCTTGCAGGATTCTCCCAGGTTCCCGGCCCAACGAAAGCCCCCAGACCCAAATTGAGAGGGGCTGCTTGGGGGCCCCCTGGTGGCCCTTCAGGCCAGCTAGGTCTTTGGGTCCTGGCTCCTTCGGTTTGGGAGCTGTTGCTGCAGTTGGGCATGTTGGCCGGAGAGTGCTTCTCGGGCCGCGAACTGCAACCTTGCAGGAATCTCCCAGGTTCCCGGCCCAACGAAAGCCCCCAGACCCAAATTGAGAGGGGCTGCTTGGGGGCCCCCTGGGGGCCCTTCAGGCCAGCTAGGTCTTTGGGTCCTGGCTCCTTCGCTTTGGGAGCTGTTGCTGCAGTTGGGCATGTTGGCCGGAGAGTGCTTCTCGGGCCGCGAACTGCAACCTTGCAGGATTCTCCCAGGTTCCCGGCCCAACGAAAGCCCCCAGACCCAAATTGAGAGGGGCTGCTTGGGGCCCCCCTGGGGGCCCTTCAGGCCAGCTAGGTCTTTGGGTCCTGGCTCCTTCGGTTTGGGAGCTGTTGCTGCAGTTGGGCATGTTGGCCGGAGAGTGCTTCTCGGGCCGCGAACTGCAACCTTGCAGGATTCTCCCAGGTTCCCGGCCCAACGAAAGCCCCCAGACCCAAATTGAGAGGGGCTGCTTGGGGGCCCCCTGGGGGCCCTTCAGGCCAGCTAGGTCTTTGTGTCCTGGCTCCTTCGGTTTGGGAGCTGTTGCTGCAGTTGGGCATGTTGGCCGGAGAGTGCTTCTCGGGCCTCGAACTGCAACCTTGCAGGTACCTCCCAGGTTCCCGGCCCAACGAAAACCCCCAGACCCAAATGGAGAGGGGCTGCTTGGGGGCCCCCTGGGGGCCCTTCAGGCCAGCTAGGTCTTTGGGTCCTGGCTCCTTCGGTTTGGGAGCTGTTGCTGCACTTGGGCATGTTGGCCGGAGAGTGCTTCTCGGGCCGCGAACTGCAACCTTGCAGGAATCTCCCAGGTTCCCGGCCCAACGAAAGCCCCCAGACCCAAATGGAGAGGGGCTGCTTGGGGGCCCCCTGGGGGCCCTTCAGGCCAGCTAGGTCTTTGGGTCCTGGCTCCTTCGGTTTGGGAGCTGTTGCTGCAGTTGGGCATGTTGGCCGGAGAGTGCTTCTCGGGCCGCGAACTGCAACCTTGCAGGAATCTCCCAGGTTCCCGGCCCAACGAAAGCCCCCAGACCCAAATGGAGAGGGGCTGCTTGGTGGCCTTCTGGGGGCCCTTCAGGCCAGCTAGGTCTTTGGGTCCTGGCTCCTTCGGTTTGGGAGCTGTTGCTGCAGTTGGGCATGTTGGCCGGAGAGTGCTTCTCGGGCCGCGAACTGCAACCTTGCAGGATTCTCCCAGGTTCCCGGCCCAACGAAAGCCCCCAGACCCAAATGGAGAGGGGCTGCTTGGGGCCCCCCTGGGGGCCCTTCAGGCCAGCTAGGTCTTTGGGTCCTGGCTCCTTCGCTTTGGGAGCTGTTGCTGCAGTTGGGCATGTTGGCCGGAGAGTGCTTCTCGGGCCGCGAACTGCAACCTTGCAGGATTCTCCCAGGTTCCCGGCCCAACGAAAGCCCCCAGACCCAAATGGAGAGGGGCTGCTTGGGGGCCCCCTGGGGGCCCTTCAGGCCAGCTAGGTCTTTGGGTCCTGGCTCCTTCGGTTTGGGAGCTGTTGCTGCACTTGGGCATGTTGGGCGGAGAGTGCTTCTCGGGCCGCGAACTCTAACTTGCAGGTACCTCTCAGGTATACATGCCCAAAGAAAGCCCCCAGACCCAAATGGAGAGGGGCTGCTTGGTGGCCTTCTGGGGGCCCTTCAGGCCAGCTAGGTCTTTGGGTCCTGGCTCCTTCGGTTTGGGAGCTGTTGCTGGATATTGGGCATGTTGGCCGGAGAGTGCTTCTCGGGCCGCGAACTGCAACCTTGCAGGTACCTCCCAGGTTCCCGGCCCAACTAAAGCCCCCAGACCCAAATGGAGAGGAGCTCCTTGGGGGCCCCCTGGGGGCCCTTCAGGCCAGCTAGGTCTTTGTGTCCTGGCTCCTTCGGTTTGGGAGCTGTTGCTGCAGTTGGGCATGTTGGCCGGAGAGTGCTTCTCGGGCCGCGAACTGCAACCTTGCAGGTACCTCCCAGGTTCCCGGCCCAACGAAAGCCCCCAGACCCAAATTGAGAGGGGCTGCTTGGGGGCCCCCTGGTGGCCCTTCAGGCCAGCTAGGTCTTTGGGTCCTGGCTCCTTCGGTTTGGGAGCTGTTGCTGCAGTTGGGCATGTTGGCCGGAGAGTGCTTCTCGGGCCGCGAACTGCAACCTTGCAGGAATCTCCCAGGTTCCCGGCCCAACGAAAGCCCCCAGACCCAAATTGAGAGGGGCTGCTTGGGGGCCCCCTGGGGGCCCTTCAGGCCAGCTAGGTCTTTGGGTCCTGGCTCCTTCGGTTTGGGAGCTGTTGCTGCAGTTGGGCATGTTGGCCGGAGAGTGCTTCTCGGGCCGCGAACTGCAACCTTGCAGGATTCTCCCAGGTTCCCGGCCCAACGAAAGCCCCCAGACCCAAATTGAGAGGGGCTGCTTGGGGCCCCCCTGGGGGCCCTTCAGGCCAGCTAGGTCTTTGGGTCCTGGCTCCTTCGGTTTGGGAGCTGTTGCTGCAGTTGGGCATGTTGGCCGGAGAGTGCTTCTCGGGCCGCGAACTGCAACCTTGCAGGATTCTCCCAGGTTCCCGGCCCAACGAAAGCCCCCAGACCCAAATTGAGAGGGGCTGCTTGGGGGCCCCCTGGGGGCCCTTCAGGCCAGCTAGGTCTTTGGGTCCTGGCTCCTTCGCTTTGGGAGCTGTTGCTGCAGTTGGGCATGTTGGCCGGAGAGTGCTTCTCGGGCCTCGAACTGCAACCTTGCAGGTACCTCCCAGGTTCCCGGCCCAACGAAAACCCCCAGACCCAAATGGAGAGGGGCTGCTTGGGGGCCCCCTGGGGGCCCTTCAGGCCAGCTAGGTCTTTGGGTCCTGGCTCCTTCGGTTTGGGAGCTGTTGCTGCACTTGGGCATGTTGGCCGGAGAGTGCTTCTCGGGCCGCGAACTGCAACCTTGCAGGAATCTCCCAGGTTCCCGGCCCAACGAAAGCCCCCAGACCCAAATGGAGAGGGGCTGCTTGGGGGCCCCCTGGGGGCCCTTCAGGCCAGCTAGGTCTTTGGGTCCTGGCTCCTTCGGTTTGGGAGCTGTTGCTGCAGTTGGGCATGTTGGCCGGAGAGTGCTTCTCGGGCCGCGAACTGCAACCTTGCAGGAATCTCCCAGGTTCCCGGCCCAACGAAAGCCCCCAGACCCAAATGGAGAGGGGCTGCTTGGTGGCCTTCTGGGGGCCCTTCAGGCCAGCTAGGTCTTTGGGTCCTGGCTCCTTCGGTTTGGGAGCTGTTGCTGCAGTTGGGCATGTTGGCCGGAGAGTGCTTCTCGGGCCGCGAACTGCAACCTTGCAGGATTCTCCCAGGTTCCCGGCCCAACGAAAGCCCCCAGACCCAAATGGAGAGGGGCTGCTTGGGGCCCCCCTGGGGGCCCTTCAGGCCAGCTAGGTCTTTGGGTCCTGGCTCCTTCGCTTTGGGAGCTGTTGCTGCAGTTGGGCATGTTGGCCGGAGAGTGCTTCTCGGGCCGCGAACTGCAACCTTGCAGGATTCTCCCAGGTTCCCGGCCCAACGAAAGCCCCCAGACCCAAATGGAGAGGGGCTGCTTGGGGGCCCCCTGGGGGCCCTTCAGGCCAGCTAGGTCTTTGGGTCCTGGCTCCTTCGGTTTGGGAGCTGTTGCTGCACTTGGGCATGTTGGGCGGAGAGTGCTTCTCGGGCCGCGAACTCTAACTTGCAGGTACCTCTCAGGTATACATGCCCAAAGAAAGCCCCCAGACCCAAATGGAGAGGGGCTGCTTGGTGGCCTTCTGGGGGCCCTTCAGGCCAGCTAGGTCTTTGGGTCCTGGCTCCTTCGGTTTGGGAGCTGTTGCTGGATATTGGGCATGTTGGCCGGAGAGTGCTTCTCGGGCCGCGAACTGCAACCTTGCAGGTACCTCCCAGGTTCCCGGCCCAACTAAAGCCCCCAGACCCAAATGGAGAGGAGCTCCTTGGGGGCCCCCTGGGGGCCCTTCAGGCCAGCTAGGTCTTTGTGTCCTGGCTCCTTCGGTTTGGGAGCTGTTGCTGCAGTTGGGCATGTTGGCCGGAGAGTGCTTCTCGGGCCGCGAACTGCAACCTTGCAGGTACCTCCCAGGTTCCCGGCCCAACGAAAGCCCCCAGACCCAAATTGAGAGGGGCTGCTTGGGGGCCCCCTGGTGGCCCTTCAGGCCAGCTAGGTCTTTGGGTCCTGGCTCCTTCGGTTTGGGAGCTGTTGCTGCAGTTGGGCATGTTGGCCGGAGAGTGCTTCTCGGTCCGCGAACTGCAACCTTGCAGGAATCTCCCAGGTTCCCGGCCCAACGAAAGCCCCCAGACCCAAATTGAGAGGGGCTGCTTGGGGGCCCCCTGGGGGCCCTTCAGGCCAGCTAGGTCTTTGGGTCCTGGCTCCTTCGGTTTGGGAGCTGTTGCTGCAGTTGGGCATGTTGGCCGGAGAGTGCTTCTCGGGCCGCGAACTGCAACCTTGCAGGATTCTCCCAGGTTCCCGGCCCAACGAAAGCCCCCAGACCCAAATTGAGAGGGGCTGCTTGGGGCCCCCCTGGGGGCCCTTCAGGCCAGCTAGGTCTTTGGGTCCTGGCTCCTTCGGTTTGGGAGCTGTTGCTGCAGTTGGGCATGTTGGCCGGAGAGTGCTTCTCGGGCCGCGAACTGCAACCTTGCAGGATTCTCCCAGGTTCCCGGCCCAACGAAAGCCCCCAGACCCAAATTGAGAGGGGCTGCTTGGGGGCCCCCTGGGGGCCCTTCAGGCCAGCTAGGTCTTTGGGTCCTGGCTCCTTCGGTTTGGGAGCTGTTGCTGCAGTTGGGCATGTTGGCCGGAGAGTGCTTCTCGGGCCTCGAACTGCAACCTTGCAGGTACCTCCCAGGTTCCCGGCCCAACGAAAACCCCCAGACCCAAATGGAGAGGGGCTGCTTGGGGGCCCCCTGGGGGCCCTTCAGGCCAGCTAGGTCTTTGGGTCCTGGCTCCTTCGGTTTGGGAGCTGTTGCTGCACTTGGGCATGTTGGCCGGAGAGTGCTTCTCGGGCCGCGAACTGCAACCTTGCAGGAATCTCCCAGGTTCCCGGCCCAACGAAAGCCCCCAGACCCAAATGGAGAGGGGCTGCTTGGGGGCCCCCTGGGGGCCCTTCAGGCCAGCTAGGTCTTTGGGTCCTGGCTCCTTCGGTTTGGGAGCTGTTGCTGCAGTTGGGCATGTTGGCCGGAGAGTGCTTCTCGGGCCGCGAACTGCAACCTTGCAGGAATCTCCCAGGTTCCCGGCCCAACGAAAGCCCCCAGACCCAAATGGAGAGGGGCTGCTTGGTGGCCTTCTGGGGGCCCTTCAGGCCAGCTAGGTCTTTGGGTCCTGGCTCCTTCGGTTTGGGAGCTGTTGCTGCAGTTGGGCATGTTGGCCGGAGAGTGCTTCTCGGGCCGCGAACTGCAACCTTGCAGGATTCTCCCAGGTTCCCGGCCCAACGAAAGCCCCCAGACCCAAATGGAGAGGGGCTGCTTGGGGCCCCCCTGGGGGCCCTTCAGGCCAGCTAGGTCTTTGTGTCCTGGCTCCTTCGGTTTGGGAGCTGTTGCTGCAGTTGGGCATGTTGGCCGGAGAGTGCTTCTCGGGCCGCGAACTGCAACCTTGCAGGATTCTCCCAGGTTCCCGGCCCAACGAAAGCCCCCAGACCCAAATTGAGAGGTGCTGCTTGGGGGCCCCCTGGGGGCCCTTCAGGCCAGCTAGGTCTTTGGGTCCTGGCTCCTTCGGTTTGGGAGCTGTTGCTGCAGTTGGGCATGTTGGCCGGAGAGTGCTTCTCGGGCCGCGAACTGCAACCTTGCAGGTACCTCCCAGGTTCCCGGCCCAACGAAAGCCCCCAGACCCAAATGGAGAGGGGCTGCTTGGGGGCCCCCTGGGGGCCCTTCAGGCCAGCTAGGTCTTTGGGTCCTGGCTCCTTCGGTTTGGGAGCTGTTGCTGCACTTGGGCATGTTGGGCGGAGAGTGCTTCTCGGGCCTCGAACTCTAACTTGCAGGTACCTCTCAGGTATACATGCCCAAAGAAAGCCCCCAGACCCAAATGGAGAGGGGCTGCTTGGGGGCCTTCTGGGGGCCCTTCAGGCCAGCTAGGTCTTTGGGTCCTGGCTCCTTCGCTTTGGGAGCTGTTGCTGGATATTGGGCATGTTGGCCGGAGAGTGCTTCTCGGGCCGCGAACTGCAACCTTGCAGGTACCTCCGAGGTTCCCGGCCCAACTAAAGCCCCCAGACCCAAATGGAGAGGAGCTCCTTGGGGGCCCCCTGGGGGCCCTTCAGGCCAGCTAGGTCTTTGTGTCCTGGCTCCTTCGGTTTGGGAGCTGTTGCTGCAGTTGGGCATGTTGGCCGGAGAGTGCTTCTCGGGCCGCGAACTGCAACCTTGCAGGATTCTCCCAGGTTCCATGCCCAACGAAAGCCCCCAGACCCAAATTGAGAGGGGCTGCTTGGGGGCCCCCTGGGGGCCCTTCAAGCCAGCTAGGTCTTTGGGTCCTGGCTCCTTCGGTTTGGGAGCTGTTGCTGCAGTTGGGCATGTTGGCCGGAGAGTGCTTCTCGGGCCGCGAACTGCAACCTTGCAGGATTCTCCCAGGTTCCCGGCCCAACGAAAGCCCCCAGACCCAAATTGAGAGGGGCTGCTTGGGGCCCCCCTGGGGGCCCTTCAGGCCAGCTAGGTCTTTGGGTCCTGGCTCCTTCGCTTTGGGAGCTGTTGCTGCAGTTGGGCATGTTGGCCGGAGAGTGCTTCTCGGGCCGCGAACTGCAACCTTGCAGGATTCTCCCAGGTTCCCGGCCCAACGAAAGCCCCCAGACCCAAATTGAGAGGTGCTGCTTGGGGGCCCCCTGGGGGCCCTTCAGGCCAGCTAGGTCTTTGTGTCCTGGCACCTTCGCTTTGGGAGCTGTTGCTGCAGTTGGGCATGTTGGCCGGAGAGTGCTTCTCGGGCCGCAAACTGTAACTTGCAGGTACCTCTCAGGTATACATGCCCAACGAAAGCCCCCAGACCCAAATGGAGAGGGGCTGCTTGGTGGCCTTCAGGGGGCCCTTCAGGCCAGCTAGGTCTTTGGGTCCTGGCTCCTTCGGTTTGGGAGCTGTTGCTGGATATTGGGCATGTTGGCCGGAGAGTGCTTCTCGGGCCGCGAACTGCAACCTTGCTGGTATCTCCCAGGTTCTCAGCCTAAAGAAAGCCCCCAGACCCAAATGGAGAGGGGCTGCTTGGGGGCCCCCTGGGGCCCCTTCAGGCCAGCTAGGTCTTTGGGTCCTGGCTCATTCGGTTTGGGAGCTGTTTTTGACGTTGGGCATGTTGGCCGGAGAGTGCTTCTCGGGCCTCGAACTGCAACCTTGCAGGAATCTCCCAGGTTCCCGGCCCAACAAAAGCCCCCAGACCCAAATTGAGAGGTGCTGCTTGGGGGCCCCCTGGGGGCCCTTCAGGCCAGCTAGGTCTTTGGGTCCTGGCTCCTTCGGTTTGGGAGCTGTTGCTGCAGTTGGGCATGTTGGCCGGAGAGTGCTTCTCGGGCCGCGAACTGCAACCTTGCAGGTACCTCCCAGGTTCCCGGCCCAACGAAAGCCCCCAGACCCAAATGGAGAGGGGCTGCTTGGGGGCCCCCTGGGGGCCCTTCAGGCCAGCTAGGTCTTTGGGTCCTGGCTCCTTCGGTTTGGGAGCTGTTGCTGCACTTGGGCATGTTGGGCGGAGAGTGCTTCTCGGGCCTCGAACTCTAACTTGCAGGTACCTCTCAGGTATACATGCCCAAAGAAAGCCCCCAGACCCAAATGGAGAGGGGCTGCTTGGGGGCCTTCTGGGGGCCCTTCAGGCCAGCTAGGTCTTTGGGTCCTGGCTCCTTCGCTTTGGGAGCTGTTGCTGGATATTGGGCATGTTGGCCGGAGAGTGCTTCTCGGGCCGCGAACTGCAACCTTGCAGGTACCTCCCAGGTTCCCGGCCCAACTAAAGCCCCCAGACCCAAATGGAGAGGAGCTCCTTGGGGGCCCCCTGGGGGCCCTTCAGGCCAGCTAGGTCTTTGTGTCCTGGCTCCTTCGGTTTGGGAGCTGTTGCTGCAGTTGGGCATGTTGGCCGGAGAGTGCTTCTCGGGCCGCGAACTGCAACCTTGCAGGATTCTCCCAGGTTCCATGCCCAACGAAAGCCCCCAGACCCAAATTGAGAGGGGCTGCTTGGGGGCCCCCTGGGGGCCCTTCAAGCCAGCTAGGTCTTTGGGTCCTGGCTCCTTCGGTTTGGGAGCTGTTGCTGCAGTTGGGCATGTTGGCCGGAGAGTGCTTCTCGGGCCGCGAACTGCAACCTTGCAGGATTCTCCCAGGTTCCCGGCCCAACGAAAGCCCCCAGACCCAAATTGAGAGGGGCTGCTTGGGGCCCCCCTGGGGGCCCTTCAGGCCAGCTAGGTCTTTGGGTCCTGGCTCCTTCGCTTTGGGAGCTGTTGCTGCAGTTGGGCATGTTGGCCGGAGAGTGCTTCTCGGGCCGCGAACTGCAACCTTGCAGGATTCTCCCAGGTTCCCGGCCCAACGAAAGCCCCCAGACCCAAATTGAGAGGTGCTGCTTGGGGGCCCCCTGGGGGCCCTTCAGGCCAGCTAGGTCTTTGGGTCCTGGCTCCTTCGCTTTGGGAGCTGTTGCTGCAGTTGGGCATGTTGGCCGGAGAGTGCTTCTCGGGCCGCAAACTGTAACTTGCAGGTACCTCTCAGGTATACATGCCCAACGAAAGCCCCCAGACCCAAATGGAGAGGGGCTGCTTGGTGGCCTTCAGGGGGCCCTTCAGGCCAGCTAGGTCTTTGGGTCCTGGCTCCTTCGGTTTGGGAGCTGTTGCTGGATATTGGGCATGTTGGCCGGAGAGTGCTTCTCGGGCCGCGAACTGCAACCTTGCTGGTATCTCCCAGGTTCTCAGCCTAAAGAAAGCCCCCAGACCCAAATGGAGAGGGGCTGCTTGGGGGCCCCCTGGGGCCCCTTCAGGCCAGCTAGGTCTTTGGGTCCTGGCTCATTCGGTTTGGGAGCTGTTTTTGACGTTGGGCATGTTGGCCGGAGAGTGCTTCTCGGGCCTCGAACTGCAACCTTGCAGGAATCTCCCAGGTTCCCGGCCCAACAAAAGCCCCCAGACCCAAATGGAGAGGGGCTGCTTGGGGGCCCCCTGGGGGCCCTTCAGGCCAGCTAGGTCTTTGGGTCCTGGCTCCTTCGGTTTGGGAGCTGTTGCTGCAGTTGGGCATGTTGGCCGGAGAGTGCTTCTCGGGCCGCGAACTGCAACCTTGCAGGATTCTCCCAGGTTCCCGGCCCAACGAAAGCCCCCAGACCCAAATTGAGAGGGGCTGCTTGGGGGCCCCCTGGGGGCCCTTCAGGCCAGCTAGGTCTTTGGGTCCTGGCTCCTTCGCTTTGGGAGCTGTTGCTGCACTTGGGCATGTTGGCCGGAGAGTGCTTCTCGGGCCGCGAACTGTAACTTGCAGGTACCTCTCAGGTATACATGCCCAAAGAAAGCCCCCAGACCCAAATTGAGAGGGGCTGCTTGGGGCCCCCCTGGGGGCCCTTCAGGCCAGCTAGGTCTTTGGGTCCTGGCTCCTTCGGTTTGGGAGCTGTTGCTGCAGTTGGCATGTTGGCCGGAGAGTGCTTCTCGGGCCGCGAACTGCAACCTTGCAGGAATCTCCCAGGTTCCATGCCCAACGAAAGCCCCCAGACCCAAATTGAGAGGGGCTGCTTGGGGGCCCCCTGGGGGCCCTTCAGGCCAGCTAGGTCTTTGGGTCCTGGCTCCTTCGCTTTGGGAGCTGTTGCTGCAGTTGGGCATGTTGGCCGGAGAGTGCTTCTCGGGCCGCGAACTGCAACCTTGCAGGTAACTCCCAGGTTCCCGGCCCAACGAAAGCCCCCAGACCCAAATGGAGAGGGGCTGCTTGGGGGCCCCCTGGGGGCCCTTCAGGCCAGCTAGGTCTTTGGGTCCTGGCTCCTTCGGTTTGGGAGCTGTTGCTGCAGTTGAGCATGTTGGCCGGAGAGTGCTTCTCGGGCCGCGAACTGTAACCTTGCAGGTACCTCTCAGGTATCCATGCCCAAAGAAAGCCCCCAGATCCAAATGGAGAGGGGCTGCTTGGTGGCCCCCTGGGGGCCCTTCAGGCCAGCTAGGTCTTTGGGTCCTGGCTCCTTCGGTTTGGGAGCTGTTGCTGCAGTTGGGCATGTTGGCCGGAGAGTGCTTCTCGGGCCGCGAACTGCAACCTTGCAGGATTCTCCCAGGTTCCCGGCCCAACGAAAGCCCCCAGACCCAAATGGAGAGGGGCTGCTTGGGGGCCCCCTGGGGGCACTTCAGGCCAGCTAGGTCTTTGGGTCCTGACTCCTTCGCTTTGGGAGCTGTTGCTGCAGTTGGGCATGTTGGGCGGAGAGTGCTTCTCGGGCCGCGAACTCCAACCTTGAAGGAATCTCCCAGGTTCCCGGCCCAACGAAAGCCCCCAGACCCAAATTGAGAGGGGCTACTTGGGGGCCCCCTGGGGGCCCTTCAGGCCAGCTAGGTCTTTGGGTCCTGGCTCCTTCGGTTTGGGAGCTGTTGCTGCAGTTGGGCATGTTGGCCGGAGAGTGCTTCTCGGGCGGCGAACTGCAACCTTGCATGAATCTCCCAGGTTCCCGGCCCAACGAAAGCCCCCAGACCCAAATTGAGAGGGGCTGCTTGGGGGCCCCCTGGGGGCCCTTCAGGCCAGCTAGGTCTTTGGGTCCTGGCTCCTTCGGTTTGGGAGCTGTTGCTGCAGTTGGGCATGTTGGCCGGAGAGTGCTTCTCGGGCCGCGAACTGCAACCTTGCAGGATTCTCCCAGGTGCTCAGCCTAAAGAAAGCCCCCAGACCCAAATGGAGAGGGGCTGCTTGGGGGCCCCCTGGGGGCCCTTCAGGCCAGCTAGGTCTTTGGGTCCTGGCTCCTTCGGTTTGGGAGCTGTTGCTGCAGTTGGGCATGTTGGCCGGAGAGTGCTTCTCGGGCCGCGAACTGCAACCTTGCAGGAATCTCCCAGGTTCCCGGCCCAACGAAAGCCCCCAGACCCAAATGGAGAGGGGCTGCTTGGGGGCCCCCTGGGGGCCCTTCAGGCCAGCTAGGTCTTTGGGTCCTGGCTCCTTCGGTTTGGGAGCTGTTGCTGCAGTTGTGCATGTTGGCCGGAGAGTGCTTCTCGGGCCGCGAACTGCAACCTTGCATGAATCTCCCAGGTTCCCGGCCCAACGAAAGCCCCCAGACCCAAATTGAGAGGGGCTGCTTGGGGGCCCCCTGGGGACCCTTCAGGCCAGCTAGGTCTTTGGGTCCTGGCTCCTTCGGTTTGGGAGCTGTTGCTGCAGTTGGGCATGTTGGCCGGAGAGTGCTTCTCGGGCCGCGAACTGTAACCTTGCAGGTACCTCTCAGGTATCCATGCCCAACGAAAGCCCCCAGACCCAAATTGAGAGGGGCTGCTTGGGGGCCCCCTGGGGCACTTCAGGCCAGCTAGGTCTTTGGGTCCTGGCTCCTTCGGTTTGGGAGCTGTTGCTGCAGTTGGGCATGTTGGGCGGAGAGTGCTTCTCGGGCCGCGAACTGCAACCTTGAAGGAATCTCCCAGGTTCCCGGCCCAACGAAAGCCCCCAGACCCAAATTGAGAGGGGCTGCTTGGGGGCCCCCTGGGGGCCCTTCAGGCCAGCTAGGTCTTTGTGTCCTGGCTCATTCGGTTTGGGAGCTGTTGCTGCAGTTCGGCATGTTGGCCGGAGAGTGCTTCTCGGGCCTCGAACTGCAACGTTGCAGGAATCTCCCAGGTTCCCGGCCCAACGAAAGCCCCCAGACCCAAATGGAGAGGGGCTGCTTGGGGACCCCTGGGGGCCCTTCAGGCCAGCTAGGTCTTTGGGTCCTGGCTCCTTCGCTTTGGGAGCTGTTGCTGCAGTTGGGCATGTTGGCCGGAGAGTGCTTCTCCGGCCGCGAACTGCAACCTTGCATGAATCTCCCAGGTTCCCGGCCCAACGAAAGCCCCCAGACCAAAATGGAGAGGGGCTGCTTGGGGGCCCCCTGGGGGCCCTTCAGGCCAGCTAGGTCTTTGGGTCCTGGCTCCTTCGGTTTGCGAGCTGTTGCTGCAGTTGGGCATGTTGGGCGGAGAGTGCTTCTCGGGCCGCAAACTGTAACTTTCAGGTACCTCTCAGGTATACATGCCCAACAAAAGCCCCCAGACCCAAATGGAGAGGGGCTGCTTGGGGGCCCCCTGGGGGCCCTTCAGGCCAGCTAGGTCTTTGGGTCCTGGCTCCTTCGCTTTGGGAGCTGTTGCTGCAGTTGGGCATGTTGGCCGGAGAGTGCTTCTCGGGCCGCGAACTGCAACCTTGCTGGTATCTCCCAGGTTCTCAGCCTAAAGAAAGCCCCCAGACCCAAATGGAGAGGGGCTGCTTGGGGGCCCCCTGGGGGCCCTTCAGGCCAGCTAGGTCTTTGGGTCCTGGCTCCTTCGCTTTGGGAGCTGTTGCTGCAGTTGGGCATGTTGGGCGGAGAGTGCTTCTCGGGCCGCGAACTGCAACCTTGCAGGATTCTCCCAGGTTCCCGGCCCAACGAAAGCCCCCAGACCCAAATGGAGAGGGGCTGCTTGGGGGCCCCCTGGGGGCCCTTCAGGCCAGCTAGGTCTTTGTGTCCTGGCTCCTTCGGTTTGGGAGCTGTTGCTGCAGTTGGGCATGTTGGCCGGAGAGTGCTTCTCGGGCCGCGAACTGCAACCTTGCAGGATTTTCCCAGGTTCCCGGACCAACGAAAGCCCCCAGACCCAAATTGAGAGGGGCTGCTTGGGGCCCCCCTGGGGGCCCTTCAGGCCAGCTAGGTCTTTGGGTCCTGGCTCCTTCGGTTTGGGAGCTGTTGCTGCAGTTGGGCATGTTGGCCGGAGAGTGCTTCTCGGGCCGCGAACTGCAACCTTGCAGGAATCTCCCAGGTTCCATGCCCAACGAAAGCCCCCAGACCCAAATTGAGAGGGGCTGCTTGGGGGCCCCCTGGGGGCCCTTCAGGCCAGCTAGGTCTTTGGGTCCTGGCTCCTTCGCTTTGGGAGCTGTTGCTGCAGTTGGGCATGTTGGCCGGAGAGTGCTTCTCGGGCCGCGAACTGCAACCTTGCAGGTAACTCCCAGGTTCCCGACCCAACGAAAGCCCCCAGACCCAAATTGAGAGGGGCTGCTTGGGGGCCCCCTGGGGGCCCTTCAGGCCAGCTAGGTCTTTGGGTCCTGGCTCCTTCGGTTTGGGAGCTGCTTTTGACGTTGGGCATGTTGGCCGGAGAGTGCTTCTCGGGCCGCGAACTGCAACCTTGCAGGAATCTCCCAGGTTCCCGGCCCAACGAAAGCCCCCAGACCCAAATTGAGAGGGGCTGCTTGGGGGCCCCCTGGGGGCCCTTCAGGCCAGCTAGGTCTTTGGGTCCTGGCTCCTTCGGTTTGGGAGCTGTTGCTGCAGTTGGGCATGTTGGCCGGAGAGTGCTTCTCGGGCCGCGAACTGCAACCTTGCAGGTAACTCCCAGGTTCCCGGCCCAACGAAAGCCCCCAGACCCAAATGGAGAGGGGCTGCTTGGGGGCCCCCTGGGGGCCCTTCAGGCCAGCTAGGTCTTTGGGTCCTGGCTCCTTCGCTTTGGGAGCTGTTGCTGCAGTTGGGCATGTTGGCCGGAGAGTGCTTCTCGGGCCGCGAACTGCAACCTTGCAGGATTCTCCCAGGTTCCCGGCCCAACGAAAGCCCCCTGACCCAAATTGAGAGGGGCTGCTTGGGGCCCCCCTGGGGGCCCTTCAGGCCAGCTAGGTCTTTGGGTCCTGGCTCCTTCGCTTTGGGAGCTGTTGCTGCAGTTGGGCATGTTGGCCGGAGAGTGCTTCTCGGGCCGCGAACTGCAACCTTGCAGGATTCTCCCAGGTTCCCGGCCCATCGAAAGCACCCAGACCCAAATTGAGAGGTGATGCTTGGGGGCCCCCTGGGGGCCCTTCAGGCCAGCTAGGTCTTTGGGTCCTGGCTCCTTCGGTTTGGGAGCTGTTGCTGCAGTTGGGCATGTTGGCCGGAGAGTGCTTCTCGGGCCGCGAACTGCAACCTTGCAGGTACCTCCCAGGTTCCCGGCCCAACGAAAGCCCCCAGACCCAAATGGAGAGGGGCTGCTTGGGGGCCCCCTGGGGGCCGTTCAGGCCAGCTAGGTCTTTGGGTCCTGGCTCCTTCGCTTTGGGAGCTGTTGCTGCAGTTGGGCATGTTGGCCGGAGAGTGCTTCTCGGGCCGCAAACTGTAACTTGCAGGTATCTCTCAGGTATACATGCCCAACGAAAGCCCCCAGACCCAAATGGAGAGGGGCTGCTTGGTGGCCTTCTGGGGGCCCTTCAGGCCAGCTAGGTCTTTGGGTCCTGGCTCCTTCGCTTTGGGAGCTGTTGCTGGATATTGGGCATGTTGGCCGGAGAGTGCTTCTCGGGCCTCGAACTGCAACCTTGCAGGAATCTCCCAGGTTCCCGGCCCAACAAAAGCCCCCAGACCCAAATGGAGAGGGGCTGCTTGGGGGCCCCCTGGGGGCCCTTCAGGCCAGCTAGGTCTTTGGGTCCTGGCTCCTTCGCTTTGGGAGCTGTTGCTGCAGTTGGGCATGTTGGCCGGAGAGTGCTTCTCGGGCCGCGAACTGCAACCTTGCAGGATTCTCCCAGGTTCTCGGCCCAACGAAAGCCCCCAGACCCAAATTGAGAGGGGCTGCTTGGGGGCCCCCTGGGGGCCCTTCAGGCCAGCTAGGTCTTTGGGTCCTGGCTCCTTCGGTTTGGGAGCTGTTGCTGCACTTGGGCATGTTGGCCGGAGAGTGCTTCTCGGGCCGCGAACTGTAACTTGCAGGTACCTCTCAGGTATACATGCCCAAAGAAAGCCCCCAGACCCAAATTGAGAGGGGCTGCTTGGGGCCCTCCTGGGGGCCCTTCAGGCCAGCTAGGTCTTTGTGTCCTGGCTCCTTCGGTTTGGGAGCTGTTGCTGCAGTTGGGCATGTTGGCCGGAGAGTGCTTCTCGGGCCGCGAACTGCAACCTTGCAGGAATCTCCCAGGTTCCATGCCCAACGAAAGCCCCCAGACCCAAATTGAGAGGGGCTGCTTGGGGGCCCCCTGGGGGCCCTTCAGGCCAGCTAGGTCTTTGGGTCCTGGCTCCTTCGCTTTGGGAGCTGTTGCTGCAGTTGGGCATGTTGGCCGGAGAGTGCTTCTCGGGCCGCGAACTGCAACCTTGCAGGTAACTCCCAGGTTCCCGGCCCAACGAAAGCCCCCAGACCCAAATGGAGAGGGGCTGCTTGGGGGCCCCCTGGGGGCCCTTCAGGCCAGCTAGGTCTTTGGGTCCTGGCTCCTTCGGTTTGGGAGCTGTTGCTGCAGTTGGGCATGTTGGCCGGAGAGTGCTTCTCGGGCCGCAAACTGTAACTTGCAGGTATCTCTCAGGTATACATGCCCAACGAAAGCCCCCAGACCCAAATGGAGAGGGGCTGCTTGGTGGCCTTCTGGGGGCCCTTCAGGCCAGCTAGGTCTTTGGGTCCTGGCTCCTTCGCTTTGGGAGCTGTTGCTGGATATTGGGCATGTTGGCCGGAGAGTGCTTCTCGGGCCTCGAACTGCAACCTTGCAGGAATCTCCCAGGTTCCCGGCCCAACAAAAGCCCCCAGACCCAAATGGAGAGGGGCTGCTTGGGGGCCCCCTGGGGGCCCTTCAGGCCAGCTAGGTCTTTGGGTCCTGGCTCCTTCGGTTTGGGAGCTGTTGCTGCAGTTGGGCATGTTGGCCGGAGAGTGCTTCTCGGGCCGCGAACTGCAACCTTGCAGGATTCTCCCAGGTTCCCGGCCCAACGAAAGCCCCCAGACCCAAATTGAGAGGGGCTGCTTGGGGGCCCCCTGGGGGCCCTTCAGGCCAGCTAGGTCTTTGGGTCCTGGCTCCTTCGGTTTGGGAGCTGTTGCTGCAGTTGGGCATGTTGGCCGGAGAGTGCTTCTCGGGCCGCGAACTGTAACTTGCAGGTACCTCTCAGGTATACATGCCCAAAGAAAGCCCCCAGACCCAAATTGAGAGGGGCTGCTTGGGGCCCTCCTGGGGGCCCTTCAGGCCAGCTAGGTCTTTGTGTCCTGGCTCCTTCGGTTTGGGAGCTGTTGCTGCAGTTGGGCATGTTGGCCGGAGAGTGCTTCTCGGGCCGCGAACTGCAACCTTGCAGGAATCTCCCAGGTTCCATGCCCAACGAAAGCCCCCAGACCCAAATTGAGAGGGGCTGCTTGGGGGCCCCCTGGGGGCCCTTCAGGCCAGCTAGGTCTTTGGGTCCTGGCTCCTTCGCTTTGGGAGCTGTTGCTGCAGTTGGGCATGTTGGCCGGAGAGTGCTTCTCGGGCCGCGAACTGCAACCTTGCAGGTAACTCCCAGGTTCCCGGCCCAACGAAAGCCCCCAGACCCAAATGGAGAGGGGCTGCTTGGGGGCCCCCTGGGGGCCCTTCAGGCCAGCTAGGTCTTTGGGTCCTGGCTCCTTTGGTTTGGGAGCTGTTGCTGCAGTTGAGCATGTTGGCCGGAGAGTGCTTCTCGGGCCGCGAACTGTAACCTTGCAGGTACCTCTCAGGTATCCATGCCCAAAGAAAGCCCCCATATCCAAATGGAGAGGGGCTGCTTGGTGGCCCCCTGGGGGCCCTTCAGGCCAGCTAGGTCTTTGGGTCCTGGCTCCTTCGCTTTGGGAGCTGTTGCTGCAGTTGGGCATGTTGGCCGGAGAGTGCTTCTCGGGCCGCGAACTGCAACCTTGCAGGTACCTCCCAGGTTCCCGGCCCAACGAAAGCCCCCAGACCCAAATGGAGAGGGGCTGCTTGGGGGCCCCCTGGGGGCCCTTCAGGCCAGCTAGGTCTTTGGGTCCTGACTCCTTCGCTTTGGGAGCTGTTGCTGCAGTTGGGCATGTTGGGCGGAGAGTGCTTCTCGGGCCGTGAACTCCAACCTTGAAGGAATCTCCCAGGTTCCCGGCCCAACGAAAGCCCCCAGACCCAAATTGAGAGGGGCTGCTTGGGGGCCCCCTGGGGGCCCTTCAGGCCAGCTAGGTCTTTGGGTCCTGGCTCCTTCGGTTTGGGAGCTGTTGCTGCAGTTGGGCATGTTGGCCGGAGAGTGCTTCTCGGGCCGCGAACTGCAACCTTGCATGAATCTCCCAGGATCCCGGCCCAACGAAAGCCCCCAGACCCAAATTGAGAGGGGCTGCTTGGGGGCCCCCTGGGGGCCCTTCAGGCCAGCTAGGTCTTTGGGTCCTGGCTCCTTCGGTTTGGGAGCTGTTGCTGCAGTTGGGCATGTTGGCCGGAGAGTGCTTCTCAGGCCGCGAACTGCAACCTTGCAGGATTCTCCCAGGTGCTCAGCCTAAAGAAAGCCCCCAGACCCAAATGGAGAGGGGCTGCTTGGGGGCCCCCTGGGGGCCCTTCAGGCCAGCTAGGTCTTTGGGTCCTGGCTCCTTCGGTTTGGGAGCTGTTGCTGCAGTTGGGCATGTTGGCCGGAGAGTGCTTCTCGGGCCGCGAACTGCAACCTTGCAGGAATCTCCCAGGTTCCCGGCCCAACGAAAGCCCCCAGACCCAAATTGAGAGGGTCTGCTTGGGGGCCCCCTGGGGACCGTTCAGGCCAGCTAGGTCTTTGGGTCCTGGCTCCTTCGGTTTGGGAGCTGTTGCTGCAGTTGGGCATGTTGGCCGGAGAGTGCTTCTCGGGCCGCGAACTGTAACCTTGCAGGTATCTCTCAGGTATCCATGCCCAACGAAAGCCCCCAGACCCAAATTGAGAGGGGCTGCTTGGGGGCCCCCTGGGGCACTTCAGGCCAGCTAGGTCTTTGGGTCCTGGCTCCTTCGGTTTGGGAGCTGTTGCTGCAGTTGGGCATGTTGGGCGGAGAGTGCTTCTCGGGCCGCGAACTGCAACCTTGAAGGAATCTCCCAGGTTCCCGGCCCAACGAAAGCCCCCAGACCCAAATTGAGAGGGGCTGCTTGGGGGCCCCCTGGGGGCCCTTCAGGCCAGCTAGGTCTTTGTGTCCTGGCTCATTCGGTTTGGGAGCTGTTGCTGCAGTTGGGCATGTTGGCCGGAGAGTGCTTCTCGGGCCTCGAACTGCAACCTTGCAGGAATCTCCCAGGTTCCCGGCCCAACGAAAGCCCCCAGACCCAAATGGAGAGGGGCTGCTTGGGGACCCCTGGGGGCCCTTCAGGCCAGCTAGGTCTTTGGGTCCTGGCTCCTTCGCTTTGGGAGCTGTTGCTGCAGTTGGGCATGTTGGCCGGAGAGTGCTTCTCCGGCCGCGAACTGCAACCTTGCAGGTACCTCCCAGGTTCCCGGCCCAACTAAAGCCCCCAGACCCAAATGGAGAGGGGCTGCTTGGGGGCCCCCTGGGGGCCCTTCAGGCCAGCTAGGTCTTTGGGTCCTGGCTCCTTCGGTTTGGGAGCTGTTGCTGCAGTTGAGCATGTTGGCCGGAGAGTGCTTCTCGGGCCGCGAACTGCAACCTTGCAGGTACCTCTCAGGTATCCATGCCCAACGAAAGCCCCCAGACCCAAATTGAGAGGGGCTGCTTGGGGCCCCCCTGGGGGCCCTTCAGGCCAGCTAGGTCTTTGGGTCCTGGCTCCTTCGGTTTGGGAGCTGTTGCTGCAGTTGGGCATGTTGGCCGGAGAGTGCTTCTCCGGCCGCGAACTGCAACCTTGCATGAATCTCCCAGGTTCCCGGCCCAACGAAAGCCCCCAGACCCAAATGGAGAGGGGCTGCTTGGGGGCCCCCTGGGGGCCCTTCAGGCCAGCTAGGTCTTTGGGTCCTGGCTCCTTCGGTTTGGGAGCTGTTGCTGCAGTTGGGCATGTTGGCCGGAGAGTGCTTCTCGGGCCGCAAACTGTAACTTTCAGGTACCTCTCAGGTATACATGCCCAACGAAAGCCCCCAGACCCAAATGGAGAGGGGCTGCTTGGTGGCCTTCTGGGGGCCCTTCAGGCCAGCTAGGTCTTTGGGTCCTGGCTCCTTCGGTTTGGGAGCTGTTGCTGGATATTGGGCATGTTGGCCGGAGAGTGCTTCTCGGGCCGCGAACTGCAACCTTGCTGGTATCTCCCAGGTTCTCAGCCTAAAGAAAGCCCCCAGACCCAAATGGAGAGGGGCTGCTTGGGGGCCCCCTGGGGGCCCTTCAGGCCAGCTAGGTCTTTGGGTCCTGGCTCCTTCGGTTTGGGAGCTGTTGCTGCAGTTGGGCATGTTGGCCGGAGAGTGCTTCTCGGGCCGCGAACTGCAACCTTGCAGGATTCTCCCAGGTTCCCGGCCCAACGAAAGCCCCCAGACCCAAATTGAGAGGGGCTGCTTGGGGGCCCCCTGGGGGCCCTTCAGGCCAGCTAGGTCTTTGTGTCCTGGCTCCTTCGGTTTGGGAGCTGTTGCTGCAGTTGGGCATGTTGGCCGGAGAGTGCTTCTCGGGCCGCGAACTGCAACCTTGCAGGATTCTCCCAGGTTCCCGGACCAACGAAAGCCCCCAGACCCAAATTGAGAGGGGCTGCTTGGGGCCCCCCTGGGGGCCCTTCAGGCCAGCTAGGTCTTTGGGTCCTGGCTCCTTCGCTTTGGGAGCTGTTGCTGCAGTTGGGCATGTTGGCCGGAGAGTGCTTCTCGGCCCGCGAACTGCAACCTTGCAGGTAACTCCCAGGTTCCCGACCCAACGAAAGCCCCCAGACCCAAATGGAGAGGGGCTGCTTGGGGGCCCCCTGGGGGCCCTTCAGGCCAGCTAGGTCTTTGGGTCCTGGCTCCTTCGCTTTGGGAGCTGTTGCTGCAGTTGGGCATGTTGGCCGGAGAGTGCTTCTCGGGCCGCGAACTGCAACCTTGCAGGTAACTCCCAGGTTCCCGGCCCAACGAAAGCCCCCAGACCCAAATGGAGAGGGGCTGCTTGGGGGCCCCCTGGGGGCCCTTCAGGCCAGCTAGGTCTTTGGGTCCTGGCTCCTTTGGTTTGGGAGCTGTTGCTGCAGTTGAGCATGTTGGCCGGAGAGTGCTTCTCGGGCCGCGAACTGTAACCTTGCAGGTACCTCTCAGGTATCCATGCCCAAAGAAAGCCCCCAGATCCAAATGGAGAGGGGCTGCTTGGTGGCCCCCTGGGGGCCCTTCAGGCCAGCTAGGTCTTTGGGTCCTGGCTCCTTCGCTTTGGGAGCTGTTGCTGCAGTTGGGCATGTTGGCCGGAGAGTGCTTCTCGGGCCGCGAACTGCAACCTTGCAGGTACCTCCCAGGTTCCCGGCCCAACGAAAGCCCCCAGACCCAAATGGAGAGGGGCTGCTTGGGGGCCCCCTGGGGGCCCTTCAGGCCAGCTAGGTCTTTGGGTCCTGGCTCCTTCGGTTTGGGAGCTGTTGCTGCAGTTGGGCATGTTGGCCGGAGAGTGCTTCTCGGGCCGCGAACTGCAACCTTGCATGAATCTCCCAGGTTCCCGGCCCAACGAAAGCCCCCAGACCCAAATTGAGAGGGGCTGCTTGGGGGCCCCCTGGGGGCCCTTCAGGCCAGCTAGGTCTTTGGGTCCTGGCTCCTTCGGTTTGGGAGCTGTTGCTGCAGTTGGGCATGTTGGCCGGAGAGTGCTTCTCAGGCCGCGAACTGCAACCTTGCAGGATTCTCCCAGGTGCTCAGCCTAAAGAAAGCCCCCAGACCCAAATGGAGAGGGGCTGCTTGGGGGCCCCCTGGGGGCCCTTCAGGCCAGCTAGGTCTTTGGGTCCTGGCTCCTTCACTTTGGGAGCTGTTGCTGCAGTTGGGCATGTTGGCCGGAGAGTGCTTCTCGGGCCGCGAACTGCAACCTTGCAGGAATCTCCCAGGTTCCCGGCCCAACGAAAGCCCCCAGACCCAAATTGAGAGGGGCTGCTTGGGGGCCCCCTGGGGACCCTTCAGGCCAGCTAGGTCTTTGGGTCCTGGCTCCTTCGGTTTGGGAGCTGTTGCTGCAGTTGGGCATGTTGGCCGGAGAGTGCTTCTCGGGCCGCGAACTGTAACCTTGCAGGTACCTCTCAGGTATCCATGCCCAACGAAAGCCCCCAGACCCAAATTGAGAGGGGCTGCTTGGGGGCCCCCTGGGCACTTCAGGCCAGCTAGGTCTTTGGGTCCTGGCTCCTTCGGTTTGGGAGCTGTTGCTGCAGTTGGGCATGTTGGCCGGAGAGTGCTTCTCGGGCCGCGAACTGCAACCTTGAAGGAATCTCCCAGGTTCCCGGCCCAACGAAAGCCCCCAGACCCAAATTGAGAGGGGCTGCTTGGGGGCCCCCTGGGGGCCCTTCAGGCCAGCTAGGTCTTTGTGTCCTGGCTCATTCGGTTTGGGAGCTGTTGCTGCAGTTCGGCATGTTGGCCGGAGAGTGCTTCTCGGGCCTCGAACTGCAACCTTGCAGGAATCTCCCAGGTTCCCGGCCCAACGAAAGCCCCCAGACCCAAATGGAGAGGGGCTGCTTGGGGACCCCTGGGGGCCCTTCAGGCCAGCTAGGTCTTTGGGTCCTGGCTCCTTCGCTTTGGGAGCTGTTGCTGCAGTTGGGCATGTTGGCCGGAGAGTGCTTCTCCGGCCGCGAACTGCAACCTTGCAGGTACCTCCCAGGTTCCCGGCCCAACTAAAGCCCCCAGACCCAAATGGAGAGGGGCTGCTTGGGGGCCCCCTGGGGGCCCTTCAGGCCAGCTAGGTCTTTGGGTCCTGGCTCCTTCGGTTTGGGAGCTGTTGCTGCAGTTGGGCATGTTGGCCGGAGAGTGCTTCTCGGGCCGCGAACTGCAACCTTGCAGGATTCTCCCAGGTTCCCGGACCAACGAAAGCCCCCAGACCCAAATTGAGAGGGGCTGCTTGGGGCCCCCCTGGGGGCCCTTCAGGCCAGCTAGGTCTTTGGGTCCTGGCTCCTTCGCTTTGGGAGCTGTTGCTGCAGTTGGGCATGTTGGCCGGAGAGTGCTTCTCGGGCCGCGAACTGCAACCTTGCAGGTAACTCCCAGGTTCCCGACCCAACGAAAGCCCCCAGACCCAAATGGAGAGGGGCTGCTTGGGTGCCCCCTGGGGGCCCTTCAGGCCAGCTAGGTCTTTGGGTCCTGGCTCCTTCGCTTTGGGAGCTGTTGCTGCAGTTGAGCATGTTGGCCGGAGAGTGCTTCTCGGGCCGCGAACTGTAACCTTGCAGGTACCTCTCAGGTATCCATGCCCAACGAAAGCCCCCAGACCCAAATGGAGAGGGGCTGCTTGGGGGCCCCCTGGGGGCCCTTCAGGCCAGCTAGGTCTTTGGGTCCTGGCTCATTCGCTTTGGGAGCTGTTGCTGCAGTTGGGCATGTTGGCCGGAGAGTGCTTCTCGGGCCGCGAACTGCAACCTTGCAGGTACCTCCCAGGTTCCATGCCCAACGAAAGCCCCCAGACCCAAATGGAGAGGGGCTGCTTGGGGGCCCCCTGGGGGCCCTTCAGGCCAGCTAGGTCTTTGGGTCCTGGCTCATTCGCTTTGGGAGCTGTTGCTGCAGTTGGGCATGTTGGGCGGAGAGTGCTTCTCGGGCCGCGAACTGCAACCTTGAAGGAATCTCCCAGGTTCCCGGCCCAACGAAAGCCCCCAGACCCAAATTGAGAGGGGCTGCTTGGGGGCCCCCTGGGGGCCCTTCAGGCCAGCTAGGTCTTTGTGTCCTGGCTCATTCGGTTTGGGAGCTGTTGCTGCAGTTGGGCATGTTGGCCGGAGAGTGCTTCTCGGGCCTCGAACTGCAACCTTGCAGGAATCTCCCAGGTTCCCGGCCCAACAAAAGCCCCCAGACCCAAATGGAGAGGGGCTGCTTGGGGGCCCCCTGGGGGCCCTTCAGGCCAGCTAGGTCTTTGGGTCCTGGCTCCTTCGCTTTGGGAGCTGTTGCTGCAGTTGGGCATGTTGGCCGGAGAGTGCTTCTCGGGCCGCGAACTGCAACCTTGCATGAATCTCCCAGGTTCTCGGCCCAACAAAAGCCCCCAGACTCAAATTGAGAGGGGCTGCTTGGGGGCCCCCTGGGGGCCCTTCAGGCCAGCTAGGTCTTTGGGTCCTGGCTCCTTCGGTTTGGGAGCTGTTGCTGCAGTTGGGCATGTTGGCCGGAGAGTGCTTCTCGGGCCGCGAACTGTAACCTTGCAGGTACCTCTCAGGTATCCATTCCCAACGAAAGCCCCCAGACCCAAATTGAGAGGGGCTGCTTGGTGGCCCCGTGGGGGCCCTTCAGGCCAGCTAGGTCTTTGGGTCCTGGCTCCTTCGCTTTGGGAGCTGTTGCTGCAGTTGGGCATGTTGGCCGGAGAGTGCTTCTCGGGCCGCGAACTGCAACCTTGCTGGTACCTCCCAGGTTCCCGGCCCAACGAAAGCCCCCAGACCCAAATGGAGAGGGGCTGCTTGGGGGCCCCCTGGGGGCCCTTCAGGCCAGCTAGGTCTTTGGGTCCTGGCTCCTTCGGTTTGGGAGCTGTTGCTGCAGTTGGGCATGTTGGCCGGAGAGTGCTTCTCGGGCCGCGAACTGCAACCTTGCAGGAATCTCCCAGGTTCCATGCCCAATGAAAGCCCCCAGACCCAAATTGAGAGGGGCTGCTTGGGGGCCCCCTGGGGGCCCTTCAGGCCAGCTAGGTCTTTGGGTCCTGGCTCCTTCGCTTTGGGAGCTGTTGCTGCAGTTGGGCATGTTGGCCGGAGAGTGCTTCTCGGGCCGCGAACTGCAACCTTGCATGAATCTCCCAGGTTCCCGGCCCAACGAAAGCCCCCAGACCCAAATGGAGAGGGGCTGCTTGGGGGCCCCCTGGGGGCCCTTCAGGCCAGCTAGGTCTTTGGGTCCTGGCTCCTTCGGTTTGGGAGCTGTTGCTGCAGTTGGGCATGTTGTCCGGAGAGTGCTTCTCGGGCCGCGAACTGTAACCTTGCAGGTACCTCTCAGGTATCCATGCCCAACGAAAGCCCCCAGACCCAAATGGAGAGGGGCTGCTTGGTGGCCCCCTGGGGGCCCTTCAGGCCAGCTAGGTCTTTGGGTCCTGGCTCCTTCACTTTGGGAGCTGTTGCTGCAGTTGGGCATGTTGGCCGGAGAGTGCTTCTCGGGCCGCGAACTGCAACCTTGAAGGAATCTCCCAGGTTCCCGGCCCAACGAAAGCCCCCAGACCCAAATGGAGAGGGGCTGCTTGGGGGCCCCCTGGGGGCCCTTCAGGCCAGCTAGGTCTTTGGGTCCTGGCTCCTTCGGTTTGGGAGCTGTTGCTGCAGTTCAGCATGTTGGCCGGAGAGTGCTTCTCGGGCCGCGAACTGCAATCTTGCAGGTACCTCTCAGGTTCCCGGCCCAACGAAAGCCCCCAGACCCAAATGGAGAGGGGCTGCTTGGGGGCCCCCTGGGGGCCCTTCAGGCCAGCTAGGTCTTTGTGTCCTGGCTCATTCGGTTTGGGAGCTGTTGCTGCAGTTGGGCATGTTGGCCGGAGAGTGCTTCTCGGGCCGGGAACTGCAACCTTGCAGGAATCTCCCAGGTTCCCGGCCCAACGAAAGCCCCCAGACCCAAATGGAGAGGGGCTGCTTGGGGGCCCCCTGGGGGCCCTTCAGGCCAGCTAGGTCTTTGGGTCCTGGCTCCTTCGGTTTGGGAGCTGTTGCTGCAGTTGGGCATGTTGGCCGGAGAGTGCTTCTCGGGCCGCGAACTGCAACCTTGCAGGTACCTCCCAGGTTCCCGGCCCAACGAAAGCCCCCAGACCCAAATGGAGAGGGGCTGCTTGGGGGCCCCCTGGGGGCCCTTCAGGCCAGCTAGGTCTTTGGGTCCTGGCTCCTTCGGTTTGGGAGCTGTTGCTGCAGTTGGGCATGTTGGGCGGAGAGTGCTTCTCGGGCCGCAAACTGTAACTTTCAGGTACCTCTCAGGTATACATGCCCAACGAAAGCCCCCAGACCCAAATGGAGAGGGGCTGCTTGGTGGCCCCCTGGGGGCCCTTCAGGCCAGCTAGGTCTTTGGGTCCTGGCTCCTTCGCTTTGGGAGCTGTTGCTGCAGTTGGGCATGTTGGCCGGAGAGTGCTTCTCGGGCCGCGAACTGCAACCTTGCTGGTATCTCCCAGGTTCTCAGCCTAAAGAAAGCCCCCAGACCCAAATGGAGAGGGGCTGCTTGGGGGCCCCCTGGGGGCCCTTCAGGCCAGCTAGGTCTTTGGGTCCTGGCTCCTTCGCTTTGGGAGCTGTTGCTGCAGTTGGGCATGTTGGCCGGAGAGTGCTTCTCGGGCCGCGAACTGCAACCTTGCAGGATTCTCCCAGGTTCCCGGCCCAACGAAAGCCCCCAGACCCAAATGGAGAGGGGCTGCTTGGGGGCCCCCTGGGGGCCCTTCAGGCCAGCTAGGTCTTTGGGTCCTGGCTCCTTCGCTTTGGGAGCTGTTGCTGCAGTTGGGCATGTTGGCCGGAGAGTGCTTCTCGGGCCTCGAACTGCAACCTTGCAGGATTCTCCCAGGTTCCCGGACCAACGAAAGCCCCCAGACCCAAATTGAGAGGGGCTGCTTGGGGCCCCCCTGGGGGCCCTTCAGGCCAGCTAGGTCTTTGGGTCCTGGCTCCTTCGGTTTGGGAGCTGTTGCTGCAGTTGGGCATGTTGGCCGGAGAGTGCTTCTCGGGCCGCGAACTGCAACCTTGCAGGAATCTCCCAGGTTCCATGCCCAACGAAAGCCCCCAGACCCAAATTGAGAGGGGCTGCTTGGGGGCCCCCTGGGGGCCCTTCAGGCCAGCTAGGTCTTTGGGTCCTGGCTCCTTCGCTTTGGGAGCTGTTGCTGCAGTTGGGCATGTTGGCCGGAGAGTGCTTCTCGGGCCGCGAACTGCAACCTTGCAGGTAACTCCCAAGTTCCCGACCCAATGAAAGCCCCCAGACCCAAATTGAGAGGGGCTGCTTGGGGGCCGCCTGGGGGCCCTTCAGGCCAGCTAGGTCTTTGGGTCCTGGCTCCTTCGGTTTGGGAGCTGTTGCTGCAGTTGAGCATGTTGGCCGGAGAGTGCTTCTCGGGCCGCGAACTGTAACCTTGCAGGTACCTCTCAGGTATCCATGCCCAACGAAAGCCCCCAGACCCAAATGGAGAGGGGCTGCTTGTGGGCCCCCTGGGGGCCCTTCAGGCCAGCTAGGTCTTTGGGTCCTGGCTCCTTCGCTTTGGGAGCTGTTGCTGCAGTTGGGCATGTTGGCCGGAGAGTGCTTCTCGGGCCGCGAACTGCAAACTTGCAGGTACCTCCCAGGTTCCATGCCCAACGAAAGCCCCCAGACCCAAATGGAGAGGGGCTGCTTGGGGGCCCCCTGGGGGCCCTTCAGGCCAGCTAGGTCTTTGGGTCCTGGCTCATTCGCTTTGGGAGCTGTTGCTGCAGTTGGGCATGTTGGGCGGAGAGTGCTTCTCGGGCCGCGAACTGCAACCTTGAAGGAATCTCCCAGGTTCCCGGCCCAACGAAAGCCCCCAGACCCAAATTGAGAGGGGCTGCTTGGGGGCCCCCTGGGGGCCCTTCAGGCCAGCTAGGTCTTTGTGTCCTGGCTCATTCGGTTTGGGAGCTGTTGCTGCAGTTGGGCATGTTGGCCGGAGAGTGCTTCTCGGGCCTCGAACTGCAACCTTGCAGGAATCTCCCAGGTTCCCGGCCCAACAAAAGCCCCCAGACCCAAATGGAGAGGGGCTGCTTGGGGGCCCCCTGGGGGCCCTTCAGGCCAGCTAGGTCTTTGGGTCCTGGCTCCTTCGCTTTGGGAGCTGTTGCTGCAGTTGGGCATGTTGGCCGGAGAGTGCTTCTCGGGCCGCGAACTGCAACCTTGCATGAATCTCCCAGGTTCTCGGCCCAACAAAAGCCCCCAGACTCAAATTGAGAGGGGCTGCTTGGGGGCCCCCTGGGGGCCCTTCAGGCCAGCTAGGTCTTTGGGTCCTGGCTCCTTCGGTTTGGGAGCTGTTGCTGCAGTTGGGCATGTTGGCCGGAGAGTGCTTCTCGGGCCGCGAACTGTAACCTTGCAGGTACCTCTCAGGTATCCATTCCCAACGAAAGCCCCCAGACCCAAATTGAGAGGGGCTGCTTGGTGGCCCCGTGGGGGCCCTTCAGGCCAGCTAGGTCTTTGGGTCCTGGCTCCTTCGCTTTGGGAGCTGTTGCTGCAGTTGGGCATGTTGGCCGGAGAGTGCTTCTCGGGCCGCGAACTGCAACCTTGCTGGTACCTCCCAGGTTCCCGGCCCAACGAAAGCCCCCAGACCCAAATGGAGAGGGGCTGCTTGGGGGCCCCCTGGGGGCCCTTCAGGCCAGCTAGGTCTTTGGGTCCTGGCTCCTTCGGTTTGGGAGCTGTTGCTGCAGTTGGGCATGTTGGCCGGAGAGTGCTTCTCGGGCCGCGAACTGCAACCTTGCAGGAATCTCCCAGGTTCCATGCCCAATGAAAGCCCCCAGACCCAAATTGAGAGGGGCTGCTTGGGGGCCCCCTGGGGGCCCTTCAGGCCAGCTAGGTCTTTGGGTCCTGGCTCCTTCGCTTTGGGAGCTGTTGCTGCAGTTGGGCATGTTGGCCGGAGAGTGCTTCTCGGGCCGCGAACTGCAACCTTGCATGAATCTCCCAGGTTCCCGGCCCAACGAAAGCCCCCAGACCCAAATGGAGAGGGGCTGCTTGGGGGCCCCCTGGGGGCCCTTCAGGCCAGCTAGGTCTTTGGGTCCTGGCTCCTTCGGTTTGGGAGCTGTTGCTGCAGTTGGGCATGTTGTCCGGAGAGTGCTTCTCGGGCCGCGAACTGTAACCTTGCAGGTACCTCTCAGGTATCCATGCCCAACGAAAGCCCCCAGACCCAAATGGAGAGGGGCTGCTTGGTGGCCCCCTGGGGGCCCTTCAGGCCAGCTAGGTCTTTGGGTCCTGGCTCCTTCACTTTGGGAGCTGTTGCTGCAGTTGGGCATGTTGGCCGGAGAGTGCTTCTCGGGCCGCGAACTGCAACCTTGAAGGAATCTCCCAGGTTCCCGGCCCAACGAAAGCCCCCAGACCCAAATGGAGAGGGGCTGCTTGGGGGCCCCCTGGGGGCCCTTCAGGCCAGCTAGGTCTTTGGGTCCTGGCTCCTTCGGTTTGGGAGCTGTTGCTGCAGTTCAGCATGTTGGCCGGAGAGTGCTTCTCGGGCCGCGAACTGCAATCTTGCAGGTACCTCTCAGGTTCCCGGCCCAACGAAAGCCCCCAGACCCAAATGGAGAGGGGCTGCTTGGGGGCCCCCTGGGGGCCCTTCAGGCCAGCTAGGTCTTTGTGTCCTGGCTCATTCGGTTTGGGAGCTGTTGCTGCAGTTGGGCATGTTGGCCGGAGAGTGCTTCTCGGGCCGGGAACTGCAACCTTGCAGGAATCTCCCAGGTTCCCGGCCCAACGAAAGCCCCCAGACCCAAATGGAGAGGGGCTGCTTGGGGGCCCCCTGGGGGCCCTTCAGGCCAGCTAGGTCTTTGGGTCCTGGCTCCTTCGGTTTGGGAGCTGTTGCTGCAGTTGGGCATGTTGGCCGGAGAGTGCTTCTCGGGCCGCGAACTGCAACCTTGCAGGTACCTCCCAGGTTCCCGGCCCAACGAAAGCCCCCAGACCCAAATGGAGAGGGGCTGCTTGGGGGCCCCCTGGGGGCCCTTCAGGCCAGCTAGGTCTTTGGGTCCTGGCTCCTTCGGTTTGGGAGCTGTTGCTGCAGTTGGGCATGTTGGGCGGAGAGTGCTTCTCGGGCCGCAAACTGTAACTTTCAGGTACCTCTCAGGTATACATGCCCAACGAAAGCCCCCAGACCCAAATGGAGAGGGGCTGCTTGGTGGCCCCCTGGGGGCCCTTCAGGCCAGCTAGGTCTTTGGGTCCTGGCTCCTTCGCTTTGGGAGCTGTTGCTGCAGTTGGGCATGTTGGCCGGAGAGTGCTTCTCGGGCCGCGAACTGCAACCTTGCTGGTATCTCCCAGGTTCTCAGCCTAAAGAAAGCCCCCAGACCCAAATGGAGAGGGGCTGCTTGGGGGCCCCCTGGGGGCCCTTCAGGCCAGCTAGGTCTTTGGGTCCTGGCTCCTTCGCTTTGGGAGCTGTTGCTGCAGTTGGGCATGTTGGCCGGAGAGTGCTTCTCGGGCCGCGAACTGCAACCTTGCAGGATTCTCCCAGGTTCCCGGCCCAACGAAAGCCCCCAGACCCAAATGGAGAGGGGCTGCTTGGGGGCCCCCTGGGGGCCCTTCAGGCCAGCTAGGTCTTTGTGTCCTGGCTCCTTCGGTTTGGGAGCTGTTGCTGCAGTTGGGCATGTTGGCCGGAGAGTGCTTCTCGGGCCTCGAACTGCAACCTTGCAGGATTCTCCCAGGTTCCCGGACCAACGAAAGCCCCCAGACCCAAATTGAGAGGGGCTGCTTGGGGCCCCCCTGGGGGCCCTTCAGGCCAGCTAGGTCTTTGGGTCCTGGCTCCTTCGGTTTGGGAGCTGTTGCTGCAGTTGGGCATGTTGGCCGGAGAGTGCTTCTCGGGCCGCGAACTGCAACCTTGCAGGAATCTCCCAGGTTCCATGCCCAACGAAAGCCCCCAGACCCAAATTGAGAGGGGCTGCTTGGGGGCCCCCTGGGGGCCCTTCAGGCCAGCTAGGTCTTTGGGTCCTGGCTCCTTCGCTTTGGGAGCTGTTGCTGCAGTTGGGCATGTTGGCCGGAGAGTGCTTCTCGGGCCGCGAACTGCAACCTTGCAGGTAACTCCCAAGTTCCCGACCCAATGAAAGCCCCCAGACCCAAATTGAGAGGGGCTGCTTGGGGGCCGCCTGGGGGCCCTTCAGGCCAGCTAGGTCTTTGGGTCCTGGCTCCTTCGGTTTGGGAGCTGTTGCTGCAGTTGAGCATGTTGGCCGGAGAGTGCTTCTCGGGCCGCGAACTGTAACCTTGCAGGTACCTCTCAGGTATCCATGCCCAACGAAAGCCCCCAGACCCAAATGGAGAGGGGCTGCTTGTGGGCCCCCTGGGGGCCCTTCAGGCCAGCTAGGTCTTTGGGTCCTGGCTCCTTCGCTTTGGGAGCTGTTGCTGCAGTTGGGCATGTTGGCCGGAGAGTGCTTCTCGGGCCGCGAACTGCAAACTTGCAGGTACCTCCCAGGTTCCATGCCCAACGAAAGCCCCCAGACCCAAATGGAGAGGGGCTGCTTGGGGGCCCCCTGGGGGCCCTTCAGGCCAGCTAGGTCTTTGGGTCCTGGCTCATTCGCTTTGGGAGCTGTTGCTGCAGTTGGGCATGTTGGGCAGAGAGTGCTTCTCGGGCCGCGAACTGCAACCTTGAAGGAATCTCCCAGGTTCCCGGCCCAACGAAAGCCCCCAGACCCAAATTGAGAGGGGCTGCTTGGGGGCCCCCTGGGGGCCCTTCAGGCCAGCTAGGTCTTTGTGTCCTGGCTCATTCGGTTTGGGAGCTGTTGCTGCAGTTGGGCATGTTGGCCGGAGAGTGCTTCTCGGGCCTCGAACTGCAACCTTGCAGGAATCTCCCAGGTTCCCGGCCCAACAAAAGCCCCCAGACCCAAATGGAGAGGGGCTGCTTGGGGGCCCCCTGGGGGCCCTTCAGGCCAGCTAGGTCTTTGGGTCCTGGCTCCTTCGGTTTGGGAGCTGTTGCTGCAGTTGGGCATGTTGGCCGGAGAGTGCTTCTCGGGCCGCGAACTGCAACCTTGCAGGATTCTCCCAGGTTCCCGGCCCAACTAAAGCCCCCAGACCCAAATGGAGAGGAGCTCCTTGGGGGCCCCCTGGGGGCCCTTCAGGCCAGCTAGGTCTTTGGGTCCTGGCTCCTTCGGTTTGGGAGCTGTTGCTGCAGTTGGGCATGTTGGCCGGAGAGTGCTTCTCGGGCCGCGAACTGCAACCTTGCAGGATTCTCCCAGGTTCTCAGCCTAAAGAAAGCCCCCAGACCCAAATGGAGAGGGGCTGCTTGGGGGCCCCCTGGGGGCACTTCAGGCCAGCTAGGTCTTTGGGTCCTGGCTCCTTCACTTTGGGAGCTGTTGCTGCAGTTGGGCATGTTGGCCGGAGAGTGCTTCTCGGGCCGCGAACTGCAACCTTGCAGGAATCTCCCAGGTTCCCGGCCCAACGAAAGCCCCCAGACCCAAATGGAGAGGGGCTGCTTGGGGGCCCCCTGGGGGCCCTTCAGGCCAGCTAGGTCTTTGGGTCCTGGCTCCTTCGGTTTGGGAGCTGTTGCTGCAGTTGGGCATGTTGGCCGGAGAGTGCTTCTCGGGCCGCGAACTGCAACCTTGCATGAATCTCCCAGGTTCCCGGCCCAACGAAAGCCCCCAGACCCAAATTGAGAGGGGCTGCTTGGGGGCCCCCTGGGGGCCCTTCAGGCCAGCTAGGTCTTTGGGTCCTGGCTCCTTCGGTTTGGGAGCTGTTGCTGCAGTTGGGCATGTTGGCCGGAGAGTGCTTCTCGGGCCGCGAACTGTAACCTTGCAGGTACCTCTAAGGTATCCATGCCCAACGAAAGCCCCCAGACCCAAATTGAGAGGGGCTGCTTGGTGGCCCCCTGGGGGCCCTTCAGGCCAGCTAGGTCTTTGGGTCCTGGCTCCTTCGGTTTGGGAGCTGTTGCTGCAGTTGGGCATGTTGGCCGGAGAGTGCTTCTCGGGCCGCGAACTGCAACCTTGCTGGTACCTCCCAGGTTCCCGGCCCAACGAAAGCCCCCAGACCCAAATGGAGAGGGGCTGCTTGGGGGCCCCCTGGGGGCCCTTCAGGCCAGCTAGGTCTTTGTGTCCTGGCTCCTTCGGTTTGGGAGCTGTTGCTGCAGTTGGGCATGTTGGGCGGAGAGTGCTTCTCGGGCCGCGAACTGTAACCTTGCAGGTACCTCTCAGGTATACATGCCAAACGAAAGCCCCCAGACCCAAATTGAGAGGGGCTACTTGGGGGCCCCCTGGGGGCCTTTCAGGCCAGCTAGGTCTTTGTGTCCTGGCTCATTCGGTTTGGGAGCTGTTGCTGCAGTTGGGCATGTTGGCCGGAGAGTGCTTCTCGGGCCTCGAACTGCAACCTTGCAGGAATCTCCCAGGTTCCCGGCCCAACAAAAGCCCCCAGACCCAAATGGAGAGGGGCTGCTTGGTGGCCTTCTGGGGGCCCTTCAGGCCAGCTAGGTCTTTGGGTCCTGGCTCCTTCGCTTTGGGAGCTGTTGCTGCAGTTGGGCATGTTGGCCGGAGAGTGTTTCTCGGGCCGGGAACTGCAACCTTGCAGGAATCTCCCAGGTTCCATGCCCAACGAAAGCCCCCAGACCCAAATTGAGAGGGGCTGCTTGGGGGCCCCCTGGGGGACCTTCAGGCCAGCTAGGTCTTTGGGTCCTGGCTCCTTCGGTTTGGGAGCTGTTGCTGCAGTTGGGCATGTTGGCCGGAGAGTGCTTCTCGGGCCGCGAACTGCAACCTTGCAGGTACCTCCCAGGTTCCCGGCCCAACGAAAGCCCCCAGACCCAAATGGAGAGGGGCTGCTTGGGGGCCCCCTGGGGGCCCTTCAGGCCAGCTAGGTCTTTGGGTCCTGGCTCCTTCGCTTTGGGAGCTGTTGCTGCAGTTGGGCATGTTGGCCGGAGAGTTCTTCTCGGGCCGCGAACTGCAACCTTGCAGGATTCTCCCAGGTTCCATGCCCAACGAAAGCCCCCAGACCCAAATTGAGAGGGGCTGCTTGGGGCCCCCCCTGGGGGCCCTTCAGGCCAGCTAGGTCTTTGGGTCCTGGCTCCTTCGCTTTGGGAGCTGTTGCTGGATATTGGGCATGTTGGCCGGAGAGTGCTTCTCGGGCCACGAACTGCAACCTTGCTGGTATCTCCCAGGTTCTCAGCCTAAAGAAAGCCCCCAGACCCAAATGGAGAGGGGCTACTTGGGGGCCCCCTGGGGGCCCTTCAGGCCAGCTAGGTCTTTGTGTCCTGGCTCCTTCGGTTTGGGAGCTGTTGCTGCAGTTGGGCATGTTGGCCGGAGAGTGCTTCTCGGTCCGCGAACTGCAACCTTGCAGGAATCTCCCAGGTTCCATGCCCAACGAAAGCCCCCAGACCCAAATTGAGAGGGGCTGCTTGGGGGCCCCCTGGGGGCCCTTCAGGCCAGCTAGGTCTTTGGGTCCTGGCTCCTTCGGTTTGGGAGCTGTTGCTGCAGTTGGGCATGTTGGCCGGAGAGTGCTTCTCGGGCCGCGAACTGCAACCTTGCAGGATTCTCCCAGGTTCCCGGCCCAACGAAAGCCCCCAGACCCAAATTGAGAGGTGCTGCTTGGGGGCCCCATGGGGGCCCTTCAGGCCAGCTAGGTCTTTGGGTCCTGGCTCCTTCGGTTTGGGAGCTGTTGCTGCAGTTGGGCATGTTGTCCGGAGAGTGCTTCTCGGTCCGCGAACTGCAACCTTGCAGGTACCTCCCAGGTTCCCGGCCCAACGAAAACCCCCAGACCCAAATGGAGAGGGGCTGCTTGGGGGCCCCCTGGGGGCCCTTCAGGCCAGCTAGGTCTTTGGGTCCTGGCTCCTTCGGTTTGGGAGCTGTTGCTGCAGTTGAGCATGTTGGCCGGAGAGTGCTTCTCGGGCCGCGAACTGCAACCTTGCAGGTACCTCCCAGGTTCCCGGCCCAACGAAAACCCCCAGACCCAAATGGAGAGGGGCTGCTTGGGGGCCCCCTGGGGGCCCTTCAGGCCAGCTAGGTCTTTGGGTCCTGGCTCCTTCGCTTTGGGAGCTGTTGCTGCAGTTGGGCATGTTGGCCGGAGAGTGCTTCTCGGGCCGCGAACTGCAACCTTGCAGGTACCTCCCAGGTTCCCGGCCCAACGAAAACCCCCAGACCCAAATGGAGAGGGGCTGCTTGGGGGCCCCCTGGGGGCCCTTCAGGCCAGCTAGGTCTTTGGGTCCTGGCTCCTTCGGTTTGGGAGCTGTTGCTGCAGTTGTGCATGTTGGCCGGAGAGTGCTTCTCGGGCCACGAACTGCAACCTTGCTGGTACCTCTCAGGTATACATGCCCAAAGAAAGCCCCCAGACCCAAATGGAGAGGGGCTGCTTGGTGGCCTTCTGGGGGCCCTTCAGGCCAGCTAGGTCTTTGGGTCCTGGCTCCTTCGGTTTGGGAGCTGTTGCTGCAGTTGGGCATGTTGGCCGGAGAGTGCTTCTCGGTCCGCGAACTGCAACCTTGCAGGAATCTCCCAGGTTCCATGCCCAACGAAAGCCCCCAGACCCAAATTGAGAGGGGCTGCTTGGGGGCCCCCTGGGGGCCCTTCAGGCCAGCTAGGTCTTTGGGTCCTGGCTCCTTCGGTTTGGGAGCTGTTGCTGCAGTTGGGCATGTTGGCCGGAGAGTGCTTCTCGGGCCGCGAACTGCAACCTTGCAGGAATCTCCCAGGTTCCCGGCCCAACGAAAGCCCCCAGACCCAAATGGAGAGGGGCTGCTTGGTGGCCTTCTGGGGGCCCTTCAGGCCAGCTAGGTCTTTGGGTCCTGGCTCCTTCGGTTTGGGAGCTGTTGCTGCAGTTGGGCATGTTGGCCGGAGAGTGCTTCTCGGGCCGCGAACTGCAACCTTGCAGGATTCTCCCAGGTTCCCGGACCAACGAAAGCCCCCAGACCCAAATTGAGAGGGGCTGCTTGGGGCCCCCCTGGGGGCCCTTCAGGCCAGCTAGGTCTTTGTGTCCTGGCTCCTTCGGTTTGGGAGCTGTTGCTGCAGTTGGGCATGTTGGCCGGAGAGTGCTTCTCGGGCCGCGAACTGCAACCTTGCAGGATTCTCCCAGGTTCCCGGCCCAACGAAAGCCCCCAGACCCAAATTGAGAGGTGCTGCTTGGGGGCCCCCTGGGGGCCCTTCAGGCCAGCTAGGTCTTTGGGTCCTGGCTCCTTCGGTTTGGGAGCTGTTGCTGCAGTTGGGCATGTTGGCCGGAGAGTGCTTCTCGGGCCGCGAACTGCAACCTTGCAGGTACCTCCCAGGTTCCCGGCCCAACGAAAACCCCCAGACCCAAATGGAGAGGGGCTGCTTGGGGGCCCCCTGGGGCACTTCAGGCCAGCTAGGTCTTTGGGTCCTGGCTCCTTCGGTTTGGGAGCTGTTGCTGCACTTGGGCATGTTGGCCGGAGAGTGCTTCTCAGGCCGCGAACTGCAACCTTGCATGAATCTCCCAGGTTCCATGCCCAACGAAAGCCCCCAGACCCAAATTGAGAGGGGCTACTTGGGGGCCCCCTGGGGGCCCTTCAGGCCAGCTAGGTCTTTGGGTCCTGGCTCCTTCGGTTTGGGAGCTGTTGCTGCAGTTGGGCATGTTGGCCGGAGAGTGCTTCTCGGGCCGCAAACTGCAACCTTGCAGGATTCTCCCAGGTTCCCGGCCCAACGAAAGCCCCCAGACCCAAATTGAGAGGGGCTGCTTGGGGCCCCCCTGGGGGCCCTTCAGGCCAGCTAGGTCTTTGGGTCCTGGCTCCTTCGCTTTGGGAGCTGTTGCTGCAGTTGGGCATGTTGGCCGGAGAGTGCTTCTCGGGCCGCGAACTGCAACCTTGCAGGATTCTCCCAGGTTCCCGGCCCAACGAAAGCCCCCAGACCCAAATGGAGAGGTGCTGCTTGGGGGCCCCCTGGGGGCCCTTCAGGCCAGCTAGGTCTTTGGGTCCTGGCTCATTCGGTTTGGGAGCTGCTTTTGACGTTGGGCATGTTGGGCGGAGAGTGCTTCTCGGTCCGCGAACTGCAACCTTGCAGGAATCTCCCAGGTTCCCGGCCCAACGAAAGCCCCCAGACCCAAATTGAGAGGGGCTGCTTGGGGGCCCCCTGGGGGCCCTTCAGGCCAGCTAGGTCTTTGGGTCCTGGCTCCTTCGGTTTGCGAGCTGTTGCTGCAGTTGGGCATGTTGGCCGGAGAGTGCTTCTCGGGCCGCGAACTGCAACCTTGCAGGTACCTCTCAGGTATACATGCCCAAAGAAAGCCCCCAGACCCAAATTGAGAGGGGCTGCTTGGGGCCCCCCTGGGGGCCCTTCAGGCCAGCTAGGTCTTTGGGTCCTGGCTCCTTCTGTTTGGGAGCTGTTGCTGCAGTTGGGCATGTTGGCCGGAGAGTGCTTCTCGGGCCGCGAACTGCAACCTTGCAGGAATCTCCCAGGTTCCATGCCCAACGAAAGCCCCCAGACCCAAATTGAGAGGGGCTGCTTGGGGGCCCCCTGGGGGCCCTTCAGGCCAGCTAGGTCTTTGGGTCCTGGCTCCTTCGCTTTGGGAGCTGTTGCTGCAGTTGGGCATGTTGGCCGGAGAGTGCTTCTCGGGCCGCGAACTGCAACCTTGCAGGTAACTCCCAGGTTCCCGGCCCAACGAAAGCCCCCAGACCCAAATGGAGAGGGGCTGCTTGGGGGCCCCCTGGGGGCCCTTCAGGCCAGCTAGGTCTTTGGGTCCTGGCTCCTTCGCTTTGGGAGCTGTTGCTGCAGTTGTGCATGTTGGCCGGAGAGTGCTTCTCGGGCCGCGAACTGTAACCTTGCAGGTACCTCTCAGGTATCCATGCCCAAAGAAAGCCCCCAGATCCAAATGGAGAGGGGCTGCTTGGTGGCCCCCTGGGGGCCCTTCAGGCCAGCTAGGTCTTTGGGTCCTGGCTCCTTCGGTTTGGGAGCTGTTGCTGCAGTTGGGCATGTTGGCCGGAGAGTGCTTCTCGGGCCGCGAACTGCAACCTTGCAGGATTCTCCCAGGTTCCCGGCCCAACGAAAGCCCCCAGACCCAAATTGAGAGGTGATGCTTGGGGGCCCCCTGGGGGCCCTTCAGGCCAGCTAGGTCTTTGGGTCCTGGCTCCTTCGGTTTGGGAGCTGTTGCTGCAGTTGGGCATGTTGGCCGGAGAGTGCTTCTCGGGCCGCGAACTGCAACCTTGCAGGTACCTCCCAGGTTCCCGGCCCAACGAAAGCCCCCAGACCCAAATGGAGAGGGGCTGCTTGGGGGCCCCCTGGGGGCCCTTCAGGCCAGCTAGGTCTTTGGGTCCTGGCTCCTTCGCTTTGGGAGCTGTTGCTGCAGTTGCGCATGTTGGCCGGAGAGTGCTTCTCGGGCCGCGAACTGCAACCTTGCATGAATCTCCCAGGTTCCCGGCCCAACGAAAGCCCCCAGACCCAAATTGAGAGGGGCTGCTTGGGGGCCCCCTGGGGGCCCTTCAGGCCAGCTAGGTCTTTGGGTCCTGGCTCCTTCGGTTTGGGAGCTGTTGCTGCAGTTGGGCATGTTGGCCGGAGAGTGCTTCTCAGGCCGCGAACTGCAACCTTGCAGGATTCTCCCAGGTGCTCAGCCTAAAGAAAGCCCCCAGACCCAAATGGAGAGGGGCTGCTTGGGGGCCCCCTGGGGGCCCTTCAGGCCAGCTAGGTCTTTGGGTCCTGGCTCCTTCACTTTGGGAGCTGTTGCTGCAGTTGGGCATGTTGGCCGGAGAGTGCTTCTCGGGCCGCGAACTGCAACCTTGCAGGAATCTCCCAGGTTCCCGGCCCAACGAAAGCCCCCAGACCCAAATTGAGAGGGGCTGCTTGGGGGCCCCCTGGGGACCCTTCAGGCCAGCTAGGTCTTTGGGTCCTGGCTCCTTCGGTTTGGGAGCTGTTGCTGCAGTTGGGCATGTTGGCCGGAGAGTGCTTCTCGGGCCGCGAACTGTAACCTTGCAGGTACCTCTCAGGTATCCATGCCCAACGAAAGCCCCCAGACCCAAATTGAGAGGGGCTGCTTGGGGGCCCCCTGGGGCACTTCAGGCCAGCTAGGTCTTTGGGTCCTGGCTCCTTCGGTTTGGGAGCTGTTGCTGCAGTTGGGCATGTTGGGCGGAGAGTGCTTCTCGGGCCGCGAACTGCAACCTTGAAGGAATCTCCCAGGTTCCCGGCCCAACGAAAGCCCCCAGACCCAAATGGAGAGGGGCTGCTTGGGGGCCCCCTGGGGGCCCTTCAGGCCAGCTAGGTCTTTGTGTCCTGGCTCATTCGGTTTGGGAGCTGTTGCTGCAGTTCGGCATGTTGGCCGGAGAGTGCTTCTCGGGCCTCGAACTGCAACCTTGAAGGAATCTCCCAGGTTCCCGGCCCAACGAAAGCCCCCAGACCCAAATGGAGAGGGGCTGCTTGGGGACCCCTGGGGGCCCTTCAGGCCAGCTAGGTCTTTGGGTCCTGGCTCCTTCGCTTTGGGAGCTGTTGCTGCAGTTGGGCATGTTGGCCGGAGAGTGCTTCTCCGGCCGCGAACTGCAACCTTGCAGGTACCTCCCAGGTTCCCGGCCCAACTAAAGCCCCCAGACCCAAATGGAGAGGGGCTGCTTGGGGGCCCCCTGGGGGCCCTTCAGGCCAGCTAGGTCTTTGGGTCCTGGCTCCTTCGGTTTGGGAGCTGTTGCTGCAGTTGAGCATGTTGGCCGGAGAGTGCTTCTCGGGCCGCGAACTGCAACCTTGCAGGTACCTCTCAGGTATCCATGCCCAACGAAAGCCCCCAGACCCAAATTGAGAGGGGCTGCTTGGGGCCCCCCTGGGGGCCCTTCAGGCCAGCTAGGTCTTTGGGTCCTGGCTCCTTCGGTTTGGGAGCTGTTGCTGCAGTTGGGCATGTTGGCCGGAGAGTGCTTCTCCGGCCGCGAACTGCAACCTTGCATGAATCTCCCAGGTTCCCGGCCCAACGAAAGCCCCCAGACCCAAATGGAGAGGGGCTGCTTGGGGGCCCCCTGGGGGCCCTTCAGGCCAGCTAGGTCTTTGGGTCCTGGCTCCTTCGGTTTGGGAGCTGTTGCTGCAGTTGGGCATGTTGGGCGGAGAGTGCTTCTCGGGCCGCAAACTGTAAATTTCAGGTACCTCTCAGGTATACATGCCCAACGAAAGCCCCCAGACCCAAATGGAGAGGGGCTGCTTGGTGGCCTTCTGGGGGCCCTTCAGGCCAGCTAGGTCTTTGGGTCCTGGCTCCTTCGCTTTGGGAGCTGTTGCTGGATATTGGGCATGTTGGAAGGAGAGTGCTTCTCGGGCCGCGAACTGCAACCTTGCTGGTATCTCCCAGGTTCTCAGCCTAAAGAAAGCCCCCAGACCCAAATGGAGAGGGGCTGCTTGGGGGCCCCCTGGGGGCCCTTCAGGCCAGCTAGGTCTTTGGGTCCTGGCTCCTTCGCTTTGGGAGCTGTTGCTGCAGTTGGGCATGTTGGGCGGAGAGTGCTTCTCGGGCCGCGAACTGCAACCTTGCAGGATTCTCCCAGGTTCCCGGCCCAACGAAAGCCCCCAGACCCAAATTGAGAGGGGCTGCTTGGGGGCCCCCTGGGGGCCCTTCAGGCCAGCTAGGTCTTTGTGTCCTGGCTCCTTCGGTTTGGGAGCTGTTGCTGCAGTTGGGCATGTTGGCCGGAGAGTGCTTCTCGGGCCGCGAACTGCAACCTTGCAGGATTCTCCCAGGTTCCCGGACCAACGAAAGCCCCCAGACCCAAATTGAGAGGGGCTGATTGGGGCCCCCCTGGGGGCCCTTCAGGCCAGCTAGGTCTTTGGGTCCTGGCTCCTTCGGTTTGGGAGCTGTTGCTGCAGTTGGGCATGTTGGCCGGAGAGTGCTTCTCGGGCCGCGAACTGCAACCTTGCAGGAATCTCCCAGGTTCCATGCCCAACGAAAGCCCCCAGACCCAAATGGAGAGGGGCTGCTTGGGGGCCCCCTGGGGGCCCTTCAGGCCAGCTAGGTCTTTGGGTCCTGGCTCCTTCGCTTTGGGAGCTGTTGCTGCAGTTGGGCATGTTGGCCGGAGAGTGCTTCTCGGGCCGCGAACTGCAACCTTGCAGGTAACTCCCAGGTTCCCGACCCAACGAAAGCCCCCAGACCCAAATGGAGAGGGGCTGCTTGGGGGCCCCCTGGGGGCCCTTCAGGCCAGCTAGGTCTTTGGGTCCTGGCTCCTTCGCTTTGGGAGCTGTTGCTGCAGTTGAGCATGTTGGCCGGAGAGTGCTTCTCGGGCCGCGAACTGTAACCTTGCAGGTACCTCTCAGGTATCCATGCCCAACGAAAGCCCCCAGACCCAAATGGAGAGGGGCTGCTTGGGGGCCCCCTGGGGGCCCTTCAGGCCAGCTAGGTCTTTGGGTCCTGGCTCATTCGCTTTGGGAGCTGTTGCTGCAGTTGGGCATGTTGGCCGGAGAGTGCTTCTCGGGCCGCGAACTGCAACCTTGCAGGTACCTCCCAGGTTCCATGCCCAACGAAAGCCCCCAGACCCAAATGGAGAGGGGCTGCTTGGTGGCCCCCTGGGGGCCCTTCAGGCCAGCTAGGTCTTTGGGTCCTGGCTCATTCGCTTTGGGAGCTGTTGCTGCAGTTGGGAATGTTGGGCGGAGAGTGCTTCTCGGGCCGCAAACTGCAAACTTGAAGGAATCTCCCAGGTTCCCGGCCCAACGAAAGCCCCCAGACCCAAATTGAGAGGGGCTGCTTGGGGGCCCCCTGGGGGCCCTTCAGGCCAGCTAGGTCTTTGTGTCCTGGCTCATTCGGTTTGGGAGCTGTTGCTGCAGTTGGGCATGTTGGCCGGAGAGTGCTTCTCGGGCCTCGAACTGCAACCTTGCAGGAATCTCCCAGGTTCCCAGCCCAACAAAAGCCCCCAGACCCAAATGGAGAGGGGCTGCTTGGGGGCCCCCTGGGGGCCCTTCAGGCCAGCTAGGTCTTTGGGTCCTGGCTCCTTCGCTTTGGGAGCTGTTGCTGCAGTTGGGCATGTTGGCCGGAGAGTGCTTCTCGGGCCGCGAACTGCAACCTTGCAGGATTCTCCCAGGTTCCCGGCCCAACTAAAGCCCCCAGACCCAAATGGAGAGGAGCTCCTTGGGGGCCCCCTGGGGGCCCTTCAGGCCAGCTAGGTCTTTGGGTCCTGGCTCCTTCGGTTTGGGAGCTGTTGCTGCAGTTGGGCATGTTGGCCGGAGAGTGCTTCTCGGGCCGCGAACTGCAACCTTGCAGGATTCTCCCAGGTTCTCAGCCTAAAGAAAGCCCCCAGACCCAAATGGAGAGGGGCTGCTTGGGGGCCCCCTGGGGGCACTTCAGGCCAGCTAGGTCTTTGGGTCCTGGCTCCTTCACTTTGGGAGCTGTTGCTGCAGTTGGGCATGTTGGCCGGAGAGTGCTTCTCGGGCCGCGAACTGCAACCTTGCAGGAATCTCCCAGGTTCCCGGCCCAACGAAAGCCCCCAGACCCAAATTGAGAGGGGCTGCTTGGGGGCCCCCTGGGGGCCCTTCAGGCCAGCTAGGTCTTTGTGTCCTGGCTCATTCGGTTTGGGAGCTGTTGCTGCAGTTGGGCATGTTGGCCGGAGAGTGCTTCTCGGGCCGCGAACTGCAACCTTGCAGGTACCTCCCAGGTTCCATGCCCAACGAAAGCCCCCAGACCCAAATGGAGAGGGGCTGCTTGGTGGCCCCCTGGGGGCCCTTCAGGCCAGCTAGGTCTTTGGGTCCTGGCTCATTCGCTTTGGGAGCTGTTGCTGCAGTTGGGAATGTTGGGCGGAGAGTGCTTCTCGGGCCGCAAACTGCAAACTTGAAGGAATCTCCCAGGTTCCCGGCCCAACGAAAGCCCCCAGACCCAAATTGAGAGGGGCTGCTTGGGGGCCCCCTGGGGGCCCTTCAGGCCAGCTAGGTCTTTGTGTCCTGGCTCATTCGGTTTGGGAGCTGTTGCTGCAGTTGGGCATGTTGGCCGGAGAGTGCTTCTCGGGCCTCGAACTGCAACCTTGCAGGAATCTCCCAGGTTCCCAGCCCAACAAAAGCCCCCAGACCCAAATGGAGAGGGGCTGCTTGGGGGCCCCCTGGGGGCCCTTCAGGCCAGCTAGGTCTTTGGGTCCTGGCTCCTTCGCTTTGGGAGCTGTTGCTGCAGTTGGGCATGTTGGCCGGAGAGTGCTTCTCGGGCCGCGAACTGCAACCTTGCAGGATTCTCCCAGGTTCCCGGCCCAACTAAAGCCCCCAGACCCAAATGGAGAGGAGCTCCTTGGGGGCCCCCTGGGGGCCCTTCAGGCCAGCTAGGTCTTTGGGTCCTGGCTCCTTCGGTTTGGGAGCTGTTGCTGCAGTTGGGCATGTTGGCCGGAGAGTGCTTCTCGGGCCGCGAACTGCAACCTTGCAGGATTCTCCCAGGTTCTCAGCCTAAAGAAAGCCCCCAGACCCAAATGGAGAGGGGCTGCTTGGGGGCCCCCTGGGGGCACTTCAGGCCAGCTAGGTCTTTGGGTCCTGGCTCCTTCACTTTGGGAGCTGTTGCTGCAGTTGGGCATGTTGGCCGGAGAGTGCTTCTCGGGCCGCGAACTGCAACCTTGCAGGAATCTCCCAGGTTCCCGGCCCAACGAAAGCCCCCAGACCCAAATTGAGAGGGGCTGCTTGGGGGCCCCCTGGGGGCCCTTCAGGCCAGCTAGGTCTTTGGGTCCTGGCTCCTTCGCTTTGGGAGCTGTTGCTGCAGTTGGGCATGTTGGCCGGAGAGTGCTTCTCGGGCCGCGAACTGCAACCTTGCATGAATCTCCCAGGTTCCCGGCCCAACGAAAGCCCCCAGACCCAAATTGAGAGGGGCTGCTTGGGGGCCCCCTGGGGGCCCTTCAGGCCAGCTAGGTCTTTGGGTCCTGGCTCCTTCGGTTTGGGAGCTGTTGCTGCAGTTGGGCATGTTGGCCGGAGAGTGCTTCTCGGGCCGCGAACTGTAACCTTGCAGGTACCTCTCAGGTATCCATGCCCAACGAAAGCCCCCAGACCCAAATTGAGAGGGGCTGCTTGGTGGCCCCCTGGGGGCCCTTCAGGCCAGCTAGGTCTTTGGGTCCTGGCTCCTTCGCTTTGGGAGCTGTTGCTGCAGTTGGGCATGTTGGCCGGAGAGTGCTTCTCGGGCCGCGAACTGCAACCTTGCTGGTACCTCCCAGGTTCCCGGCCCAACGAAAGCCCCCAGACCCAAATGGAGAGGGGCTGCTTGGGTGCCCCCTGGGGGCCCTTCAGGCCAGCTAGGTCTTTGGGTCCTGGCTCCTTCGGTTTGGGAGCTGTTGCTGCAGTTGGGCATGTTGGCCGGAGAGTGCTTCTCGGGCCGCGAACTGCAACCTTGCAGGAATCTCCCAGGTTCCATGCCCAATGAAAGCCCCCAGACCCAAATTGAGAGGGGCTGCTTGGGGGCCCCCTGGGGGCCCTTCAGGCCAGCTAGCTCTTTGGGTCCTGGCTCCTTCGCTTTGGGAGCTGTTGCTGCAGTTGGGCATGTTGGCCGGAGAGTGCTTCTCGGGCCGCGAACTGCAACCTTGCATGAATCTCCCAGGTTCCCGGCCCAACGAAAGCCCCCAGACCCAAATGGAGAGGGGCTGCTTGGGGGCCCCCTGGGGGCCCTTCAGGCCAGCTAGGTCTTTGGGTCCTGGCTCCTTCGGTTTGGGAGCTGTTGCTGCAGTTGGGCATGTTGTCCGGAGAGTGCTTCTCGGGCCGCGAACTGTAACCTTGCAGGTACCTCTCAGGTATCCATGCCCAACGAAAGCCCCCAGACCCAAATGGAGAGGGGCTGCTTGGTGGCCCCCTGGGGGCCCTTCAGGCCAGCTAGGTCTTTGGGTCCTGGCTCCTTCACTTTGGGAGCTGTTGCTGCAGTTGGGCATGTTGGCCGGAGAGTGCTTCTCGGGCCGCGAACTGCAACCTTGAAGGAATCTCCCAGGTTCCCGGCCCAACGAAAGCCCCCAGACCCAAATGGAGAGGGGCTGCTTGGGGGCCCCCTGTGGGCCCTTCAGGCCAGCTAGGTCTTTGGGTCCTGGCTCCTTCGGTTTGGGAGCTGTTGCTGCAGTTGGGCATGTTGGGCGGAGAGTGCTTCTCGGGCCGCGAACTGTAACTTGCAGGTACCTCCCAGGTTCCCGGCCCAACGAAAGCCCCCAGACCCAAATGGAGAGGGGCTGCTTGGGGGCCCCCTGGGGGCCCTTCAGGCCAGCTAGGTCTTTGGGTCCTGGCTCCTTCGCTTTGGGAGCTGTTGCTGCAGTTGGGCATGTTGGCCGGAGAGTGCTTCTCGGGCCGCGAACTGCAACCTTGCAGGTACCTCCCAGGTTCCCGGCCCAACGAAAACCCCCAGACCCAAATGGAGAGGGGATGCTTGGGGGCCTTCTGGGGGCCCTTCAGACCAGCTAGGTCTTTGGGTCCTGGCTCCTTCGGTTTGGGAGCTGTTGCTGCAGTTGGGCATGTTGGCCGGAGAGTGCTTTTCGGGCCGCGAACTGTAACTTGCAGGTACCTCTCAGGTATACATGCCCAACGAAAGCCCCCAGACCCAAATGGAGAGGGGCTGCTTGGTGGCCTTCTGGGGGCACTTCAGGCCAGCTAGGTCTTTGGGTCCTGGCTCCTTCGCTTTGGGAGCTGTTGCTGGATATTGGGCATGTTGGCCGGAGAGTGCTTCTCGGGCCGCGAACTGCAACCTTGCTGGTATCTCCCAGGTTCTCAGCCTAAAGAAAGCCCCCAGACATAAATGGAGAGGGGCTCCTTGGGGGCCCCCTGGGGGCCCTTCAGGCCAGCTAGGTCTTTGTGTCCTGGCTCCTTCGGTTTGGGAGCTGTTGTTGACGTTGGGCATGTTGGCCGGAGAGTGCTTCTCGGGCCTCGAACTGCAACCTTGCAGGAATCTCCCAGGTTCCCGGCCCAACAAAAGCCCCCAGACCCAAATGGAGAGGGGCTGCTTGGGGGCCCCCTGGGGGCCCTTCAGGCCAGCTAGGTCTTTGGGTCCTGGCTCCTTCGCTTTGGGAGCTGTTGCTGCAGTTGGGCATGTTGGCCGGAGAGTGCTTCTCGGGCCGCGAACTGCAACCTTGCAGGTACCTCCCAGGTTCCCGGCCCAACGAAAGCCCCCAGACCCAAATGGAGAGGGGCTGCTTGGGGGCCCCCTGGGGGCCCTTCAGGCCAGCTAGGTCTTTGGGTCCTGGCTCCTTCGCTTTGGGAGCTGTTGCTGCAGTTGGGCATGTTGGGCGGAGAGTGCTTCTCGGTCCGCGAACTGCAACCTTGAAGGAATCTCCCAGGTTCCCGGCCCAACGAAAGCCCCCAGACCCAAATGGAGAGGGGCTGCTTGGGGGCCCCCTGGGGGCCCTTCAGGCCAGCTAGCTCTTTGGGTCCTGGCTCCTTCGCTTTGGGAGCTGTTGCTGCAGTTGGGCATGTTGGCCGGAGAGTGCTTCTCGGGCCGCGAACTGCAACCTTGCAGGATTCTCCCAGGTTCCATGCCCAACGAAAGCCCCCAGACCCAAATTGAGAGGGGCTGCTTGGGGGCCCCCTGGGGGCCCTTCAGGCCAGCTAGGTCTTTGGGTCCTGGCTCCTTCGGTTTGGGAGCTGTTGCTGCAGTTGGGCATGTTGGCCGGAGAGTGCTTCTCGGGCCGCGAACTGCAATCTTGCAGGATTCTCCCAGGTTCTCAGCCTAAAGAAAGCCCCCAGACCCAAATGGAGAGGGGCTGCTTGGGGGCCCCCTGGGGGCCCTTCAGGCCAGCTAGGTCTTTGGGTCCTGGCTCCTTCGCTTTGGGAGCTGTTGCTGCAGTTGGGCATGTTGGCCGGAGAGTGCTTCTCGGGCCGCGAACTGCAACCTTGCATGAATCTCCCAGGTTCCCGGCCCAACGAAAGCCCCCAGACCCAAATGGAGAGGGGCTGCTTGGGGGCCCCCTGGGGGCCCTTCAGGCCAGCTAGGTCTTTGGGTCCTGGCTCCTTCGCTTTGGGAGCTGTTGCTGCACTTGGGCATGTTGGCCGGAGAGTGCTTCTCGGGCCGCGGACTGCAACCTTGCATGAATCTCCCAGGTTCCCGGCCCAACGAAAGCCCCCAGACCCAAATGGAGAGGGGCTGCTTGTGGGCCCCCTGGGGGCCCTTCAGGCCAGCTAGGTCTTTGGGTCCTGGCTCCTTCGGTTTGGGAGCTGTTGCTGCAGTTGGGCATGTTGGCCGGAGAGTGCTTCTCGGGCCCCGAACTGTAAATTGCAGGTACCTCTCAGGTATACATGCCCAACGAAAGCCCCCAGACCCAAATGGAGAGGGGCTGCTTGGTGGCCCCCTGGGGGCCCTTCAGGCCAGCTAGGTCTTTGGGTCCTGGCTCCTTCACTTTGGGAGCTGTTGCTGCAGTTGGGCATGTTGGCCGGAGAGTGCTTCTCGGGCCGCGAACTGCAACCTTGAAGGAATCTCCCAGGTTCCCGGCCCAACGAAAGCCCCCAGACCCAAATGGAGAGGGGCTGCTTGGGGGCCCCCTGGGGGCCCTTCAGGCCAGCTAGGTCTTTGTGTCCTGGCTCCTTCGGTTTGGGAGCTGTTGCTGCAGTTGGGCATGTTGGCCGGAGAGTGCTTCTCGGGCCGCGAACTGCAATCTTGCAGGTACCTCCCAGGTTCCCGGCCCAACGAAAGCCCCCAGACCCAAATGGAGAGGGGCTGCTTGGGGGCCCCCTGGGGGCCCTTCAGGCCAGCTAGGTCTTTGGGTCCTGGCTCATTCGCTTTGGGAGCTGTTGCTGCAGTTGGGCATGTTGGGCGGAGAGTGCTTCTCGGGCAGCGAACTGCAACCTTGAAGGAATCTCCCAGGTTCCCGGCCCAACGAAAGCCCCCAGACCCAAATTGAGAGGGGCTGCTTGGGGGCCCCCTGGGGGCCCTTCAGGCCAGCTAGGTCTTTGGGTCCTGGCTCATTCGGTTTGGGAGCTGTTGCTGCAGTTGTGCATGTTGGCCGGAGAGTGCTTCTCGGGCCGGGAACTGCAACCTTGCAGGAATCTCCCAGGTTCCCGGCCCAACGAAAGCCCCCAGACCCAAATGGAGAGGGGCTGCTTGGGGGCCCCCTGGGGGCCCTTCAGGCCAGCTAGGTCTTTGTGTCCTGGCTCCTTCGCTTTGGGAGCTGTTGCTGCAGTTGGGCATGTTGGCCGGAGAGTGCTTCTCGGGCCGCGAACTGCAACCTTGCAGGTACCTCCCAGGTTCCCGGCCCAACGAAAACCCCCAGACCCAAATGGAGAGGGGCTGCTTGGGGGCCTTCTGGGGGCCCTTCAGACCAGCTAGGTCTTTGGGTCCTGGCTCCTTCGGTTTGGGAGCTGTTGCTGCAGTTGGGCATGTTGGCCGGAGAGTGCTTTTCGGGCCGCGAACTGTAACTTGCAGGTACCTCTCAGGTATACATGCCCAACGAAAGCCCCCAGACCCAAATGGAGAGGGGCTGCTTGGTGGCCTTCTGGGGGCCCTTCAGGCCAGCTAGGTCTTTGGGTCCTGGCTCCTTCGCTTTGGGAGCTGTTGCTGGATATTGGGCATGTTGGCCGGAGAGTGCTTCTCGGGCCGCGAACTGCAACCTTGCTGGTATCTCCCAGGTTCTCAGCCTAAAGAAAGCCCCCAGACATAAATGGAGAGGGGCTGCTTGGGGGCCCCCTGGGGGCCCTTCAGGCCAGCTAGGTCTTTGTGTCCTGGCTCCTTCGGTTTGGGAGCTGTTGTTGACGTTGGGCATGTTGGCCGGAGAGTGCTTCTCGGGCCTCGAACTGCAACCTTGCAGGAATCTCCCAGGTTCCCGGCCCAACAAAAGCCCCCAGACCCAAATGGAGAGGGGCTGCTTGGGGGCCCCCTGGGGGCCCTTCAGGCCAGCTAGGTCTTTGGGTCCTGGCTCCTTCGCTTTGGGAGCTGTTGCTGCAGTTGGGCATGTTGGCCGGAGAGTGCTTCTCGGTCCGCGAACTGCAACCTTGAAGGAATCTCCCAGGTTCCCGGCCCAACGAAAGCCCCCAGACCCAAATGGAGAGGGGCTGCTTGGGGGCCCCCTGGGGGCCCTTCAGGCCAGCTAGGTCTTTGGGTCCTGGCTCCTTCGCTTTGGGAGCTGTTGCTGCAGTTGGGCATGTTGGCCGGAGAGTGCTTCTCGGGCCGCGAACTGCAACCTTGCAGGTACCTCCCAGGTTCCCGGCCCAACGAAAGCCCCCAGACCCAAATTGAGAGGGGCTGCCTGGGGGCCCCCTGGGGGCCCTTCAGGCCAGCTAGGTCTTTGTGTCCTGGCTCCTTCGGTTTGGGGGCTGTTGCTGCAGTTGGGCATGTTGGCCGGAGAGTGCTTCTCGGGCCGCGAACTGCAATCTTGCAGGATTCTCCCAGGTTCTCAGCCTAAAGAAAGCCCCCAGACCCAAATGGAGAGGGGCTGCTTGGGGGCCCCCTGGGGGCCCTTCAGGCCAGCTAGGTCTTTGGGTCCTGGCTCCTTCGCTTTGGGAGCTGTTGCTGCAGTTGGGCATGTTGGCCGGAGAGTGCTTCTCGGGCCGCGAACTGCAACCTTGCATGAATCTCCCAGGTTCCCGGCCCAACGAAAGCCCCCAGACCCAAATGGAGAGGGGCTGCTTGGGGGCCCCCTGGGGGCCCTTCAGGCCAGCTAGGTCTTTGGGTCCTGGCTCCTTCGGTTTGGGAGCTGTTGCTGCACTTGGGCATGTTGGCCGGAGAGTGCTTCTCGGGCCGCGGACTGCAACCTTGCATGAATCTCCCAGGTTCCCGGCCCAACGAAAGCCCCCAGACCCAAATGGAGAGGGGCTGCTTGTGGGCCCCCTGGGGGCCCTTCAGGCCAGCTAGGTCTTTGGGTCCTGGCTCCTTCGGTTTGGGAGCTGTTGCTGCAGTTGGGCATGTTGGCCGGAGAGTGCTTCTCGGGCCGCGAACTGTAACTTGCAGGTACCTCTCAGGTATACATGCCCAACGAAAGCCCCCAGACCCAAATGGAGAGGGGCTGCTTGGGGGCCCCCTGGGGGCCCTTCAGGCCAGCTAGGTCTTTGGGTCCTGGCTCCTTCGCTTTGGGAGCTGTTGCTGCAGTTGGGCATGTTGGGCGGAGAGTGCTTCTCGGTCCGCGAACTGCAACCTTGCATGAATCTCACAGGTTCCCGGCCCAACGAAAGCCCCCAGACCCAAATGGAGAGGGGCTGCTTGGGGGCCCCCTGGGGGCCCTTCAGGCAAGCTAGCTCTTTGGGTCCTGGCTCCTTCGCTTTGGGAGCTGTTGCTGCAGTTGGGCATGTTGGCCGGAGAGTGCTTCTCGGGCCGCGAACTGCAACCTTGCAGGTACCTCCCAGGTTCCCGGCCCAACGAAAGCCCCCAGACCCAAATGGAGAGGGGCTGCTTGGGGGCCCCCTGGGGGCCCTTCAGGCCAGCTAGGTCTTTGGGTCCTGGCTCCTTCGCTTTGGGAGCTGTTGCTGCAGTTGGGCATGTTGGCCGGAGAGTGCTTCTCGGGCCGCGAACTGTAACCTTGCAGGTACCTCTCAGGTATCCATGCCCAACGAAAGCCCCCAGACCCAAATGGAGAGGGGCTGCTTGGTGGCCCCCTGGGGGCCCTTCAGGCCAGCTAGGTCTTTGGGTCCTGGCTCCTTCGCTTTGGGAGCTGTTGCTGCAGTTGTGACATGTTGGCCGGAGAGTGCTTCTCGGGCCGCGAACTGCAACCTTGCAGGTACCTCCCAGGTTTCCGGCCCAACGAAAGCCCCCAGACCCAAATGGAGAGGGGCTGCTTGGGGGCCCCCTGTGGGCCCTTCAGGCCAGCTAGGTCTTTGGGTCCTGGCTCCTTTGGTTTGGGAGCTGTTGCTGCAGTTGGGCATGTTGGCCGGAGAGTGCTTCTCGGGCCGCGGACTGCAACCTTGCATGAATCTCCCAGGTTCCCGGCCCAACGAAAGCCCCCAGACCCAAATGGAGAGGGGCTGCTTGTGGGCCCCCTGGGGGCCCTTCAGGCCAGCTAGGTCTTTGGGTCCTGGCTCCTTCGGTTTGGGAGCTGTTGCTGCAGTTGGGCATGTTGGCCGGAGAGTGCTTCTCGGGCCGCGAACTGTAACTTGCAGGTACCTCTCAGGTATACATGCCCAACGAAAGCCCCCAGACCCAAATGGAGAGGGGCTGCTTGGTGGCCCCCTGGGGGCCCTTCAGGCCAGCTAGGTCTTTGGGTCCTGGCTCCTTCACTTTGGGAGCTGTTGCTGCAGTTGGGCATGTTGGCCGGAGAGTGCTTCTCAGGCCGCGAACTGCAACCTTGAAGGAATCTCCCAGGTTCCCGGCCCAACGAAAGCCCCCAGACCCAAATGGAGAGGGGCTGCTTGGGGGCCCCCTGGGGGCCCTTCAGGCCAGCTAGGTCTTTGGGTCCTGGCTCCTTCGCTTTGGGAGCTGTTGCTGCAGTTGGGCATGTTGGCCGGAGAGTGCTTCTCGGGCCGCGAACTGCAATCTTGCAGGTACCTCCCAGGTTCCCGGCCCAACGAAAGCCCCCAGACCCAAATGGAGAGGGGCTGCTTGGGGGCCCCCTGGGGGCCCTTCAGGCCAGCTAGGTCTTTGGGTCCTGGCTCATTCGCTTTGGGAGCTGTTGCTGCAGTTGGGCATGTTGGGCGGAGAGTGCTTCTCGGGCAGCGAACTGCAACCTTGAAGGAATCTCCCAGGTTCCCGGCCCAACGAAAGCCCCCAGACCCAAATTGAGAGGGGCTGCTTGGGGGCCCCCTGGGGGCCCTTCAGGCCAGCTAGGTCTTTGGGTCCTGGCTCATTCGGTTTGGGAGCTGTTGCTGCAGTTGGGCATGTTGGCCGGAGAGTGCTTCTCGGGCCGGGAACTGCAACCTTGCAGGAATCTCCCAGGTTCCCGGCCCAACGAAAGCCCCCAGACCCAAATGGAGAGGGGCTGCTTGGGGGCCCCCTGGGGGCCCTTCAGGCCAGCTAGGTCTTTGTGTCCTGGCTCCTTCGCTTTGGGAGCTGTTGCTGCAGTTGGGCATGTTGGCCGGAGAGTGCTTCTCGGGCCGCGAACTGCAACCTTGCAGGTACCTCCCAGGTTCCCGGCCCAACGAAAACCCCCAGACCCAAATGGAGAGGGGCTGCTTGGGGGCCTTCTGGGGGCCCTTCAGACCAGCTAGGTCTTTGGGTCCTGGCTCCTTCGGTTTGGGAGCTGTTGCTGCAGTTGGGCATGTTGGCCGGAGAGTGCTTTTCGGGCCGCGAACTGTAACTTGCAGGTACCTCTCAGGTATACATGCCCAACGAAAGCCCCCAGACCCAAATGGAGAGGGGCTGCTTGGTGGCCTTCTGGGGGCCCTTCAGGCCAGCTAGGTCTTTGGGTCCTGGCTCCTTCGCTTTGGGAGCTGTTGCTGGATATTGGGCATGTTGGCCGGAGAGTGCTTCTCGGGCCGCGAACTGCAACCTTGCTGGTATCTCCCAGGTTCTCAGCCTAAAGAAAGCCCCCAGACATAAATGGAGAGGGGCTGCTTGGGGGCCCCCTGGGGGCCCTTCAGGCCAGCTAGGTCTTTGTGTCCTGGCTCCTTCGGTTTGGGAGCTGTTGTTGACGTTGGGCATGTTGGCCGGAGAGTGCTTCTCGGGCCTCGAACTGCAACCTTGCAGGAATCTCCCAGGTTCCCGGCCCAACAAAAGCCCCCAGACCCAAATGGAGAGGGGCTGCTTGGGGGCCCCCTGGGGGCCCTTCAGGCCAGCTAGGTCTTTGGGTCCTGGCTCCTTCGCTTTGGGAGCTGTTGCTGCAGTTGGGCATGTTGGCCGGAGAGTGCTTCTCGGGCCGCGAACTGCAACCTTGCAGGTACCTCCCAGATTCCCGGCCCAACGAAAGCCCCCAGACCCAAATGGAGAGGGGCTGCTTGGGGGCCCCCTGGGGGCCCTTCAGGCCAGCTAGGTCTTTGGGTCCTGGCTCCTTCGCTTTGGGAGCTGTTGCTGCAGTTGGGCATGTTGGGCGGAGAGTGCTTCTCGGTCCGCGAACTGCAACCTTGAAGGAATCTCCCAGGTTCCCGGCCCAACGAAAGCCCCCAGACCCAAATGGAGAGGGGCTGCTTGGGGGCCCCCTGGGGGCCCTTCAGGCCAGCTAGCTCTTTGGGTCCTGGCTCCTTCGCTTTGGGAGCTGTTGCTGCAGTTGGGCATGTTGGCCGGAGAGTGCTTCTCGGGCCGCGAACTGCAACCTTGCAGGTACCTCCCAGGTTCCCGGCCCAACGAAAGCCCCCAGACCCAAATTGAGAGGGGCTGCTTGGGGGCCCCCTGGGGGCCCTTCAGGCCAGCTAGGTCTTTGGGTCCTGGCTCCTTCGGTTTGGGAGCTGTTGCTGCAGTTGGGCATGTTGGCCGGAGAGTGCTTCTCGGGCCGCGAACTGCAATCTTGCAGGATTCTCCCAGGTTCTCAGCCTAAAGAAAGCCCCCAGACCCAAATGGAGAGGGGCTGCTTGGGGGCCCCCTGGGGGCCCTTCAGGCCAGCTAGGTCTTTGGGTCCTGGCTCCTTCGCTTTGGGAGCTGTTGCTGCAGTTGGGCATGTTGGCCGGAGAGTGCTTCTCGGGCCGCGAACTGCAACCTTGCATGAATCTCCCAGGTTCCCGGCCCAACGAAAGCCCCCAGACCCAAATGGAGAGGGGCTGCTTGGGGGCCCCCTGGGGGCCCTTCAGGCCAGCTAGGTCTTTGGGTCCTGGCTCCTTCGGTTTGGGAGCTGTTGCTGCACTTGGGCATGTTGGCCGGAGAGTGCTTCTCGGGCCGCGGACTGCAACCTTGCATGAATCTCCCAGGTTCCCGGCCCAACGAAAGCCCCCAGACCCAAATGGAGAGGGGCTGCTTGTGGGCCCCCTGGGGGCCCTTCAGGCCAGCTAGGTCTTTGGGTCCTGGCTCCTTCGGTTTGGGAGCTGTTGCTGCAGTTGGGCATGTTGGCCGGAGAGTGCTTCTCGGGCCGCGAACTGTAACTTGCAGGTACCTCTCAGGTATACATGCCCAACGAAAGCCCCCAGACCCAAATGGAGAGGGGCTGCTTGGGGGCCCCCTGGGGGCCCTTCAGGCCAGCTAGGTCTTTGGGTCCTGGCTCCTTCGCTTTGGGAGCTGTTGCTGCAGTTGGGCATGTTGGGCGGAGAGTGCTTCTCGGTCCGCGAACTGCAACCTTGCATGAATCTCACAGGTTCCCGGCCCAACGAAAGCCCCCAGACCCAAATGGAGAGGGGCTGCTTGGGGGCCCCCTGGGGGCCCTTCAGGCAAGCTAGCTCTTTGGGTCCTGGCTCCTTCGGTTTGGGAGCTGTTGCTGCAGTTGGGCATGTTGGCCGGAGAGTGCTTCTCGGGCCGCGAACTGCAACCTTGCAGGTACCTCCCAGGTTCCCGGCCCAACGAAAGCCCCCAGACCCAAATGGAGAGGGGCTGCTTGGGGGCCCCCTGGGGGCCCTTCAGGCCAGCTAGGTCTTTGGGTCCTGGCTCCTTCGCTTTGGGAGCTGTTGCTGCAGTTGGGCATGTTGGCCGGAGAGTGCTTCTCGGGCCGCGAACTGTAACCTTGCAGGTACCTCTCAGGTATCCATGCCCAACGAAAGCCCCCAGACCCAAATGGAGAGGGGCTGCTTGGTGGCCCCCTGGGGCCCTTCAGGCCAGCTAGGTCTTTGGGTCCTGGCTCCTTCGCTTTGGGAGCTGTTGCTGCAGTTGTGACATGTTGGCCGGAGAGTGCTTCTCGGGCCGCGAACTGCAACCTTGCAGGTACCTCCCAGGTTTCCGGCCCAACGAAAGCCCCCAGACCCAAATGGAGAGGGGCTGCTTGGGGGCCCCCTGTGGGCCCTTCAGGCCAGCTAGGTCTTTGGGTCCTGGCTCCTTTGGTTTGGGAGCTGTTGCTGCAGTTGGGCATGTTGGCCGGAGAGTGCTTCTCGGGCCGCGAACTGCAACCTTGCAGGATTCTCCCAGGTTCCCGGCCCAACGAAAGCCCCCAGACCCAAATTGAGAGGGGCTGCTTGGGGGCCCCCTGGGGGCCCTTCAGGCCTGCTTGGTCTTTGGGTCCTGGCTCCTTCGCTTTGGGAGCTGTTGCTGCAGTTGGGCATGTTGGCCGGAGAGTGCTTCTCGGGCCGCGAACTGCAACCTTGAAGGAATCTCCCAGGTTCCCGGCCCAACGAAAGCCCCCAGACCCAAATGGAGAGGGGCTGCTTGGGGGCCCCCTGGGGGCCCTTCAGGCCAGCTAGGTCTTTGGGTCCTGGCTCCTTCGCTTTGGGAGCTGTTGCTGCAGTTGGGCATGTTGGCCGGAGAGTGCTTCTCGGGCCTCGAACTGCAACCTTGCAGGAATCTCCCAGGTTCCCGGCCCAACAAAAGCCCCCAGACCCAAATGGAGAGGGGCTGCTTGGGGGCCCCCTGGGGGCCCTTCAGGCCAGCTAGGTCTTTGGGTCCTGGCTCCTTCGCTTTGGGAGCTGTTGCTGGATATTGGGCATGTTGGCCGGAGAGTGCTTCTCGGGCCGCGAACTGCAACCTTGCTGGTATCTCCCAGGTTCTCAGCCTAAAGAAAGCCCCCAGACCCAAATGGAGAGGGGCTGCTTGGGGGCCCCCTGGGGGCCCTTCAGGCCAGCTAGGTCTTTGTGTCCTGGCTCCTTCGGTTTGGGAGCTGTTGTTGACGTTGGGCATGTTGGCCGGAGAGTGCTTCTCGGGCCTCGAACTGCAACCTTGCAGGAATCTCCCAGGTTCCCGGCCCAACAAAAGCCCCCAGACCCAAATGGAGAGGGGCTGCTTGGGGGCCCCCTGGGGGCCCTTCAGGCCAGCTAGGTCTTTGGGTCCTGGCTCCTTCGCTTTGGGAGCTGTTGCTGCAGTTGGGCATGTTGGCCGGAGAGTGCTTCTCGGGCCGCGAACTGCAACCTTGCAGGTACCTCCCAGGTTCCCGGCCCAACGAAAGCCCCCAGACCCAAATGGAGAGGGGCTGCTTGGGGGCCCCCTGGGGGCCCTTCAGGCCAGCTAGGTCTTTGGGTCCTGGCTCCTTCGCTTTGGGAGCTGTTGCTGCAGTTGTGACATGTTGGCCGGAGAGTGCTTCTCGGGCCGCGAACTGCAACCTTGCAGGTACCTCCCAGGTTTCCGGCCCAACGAAAGCCCCCAGACCCAAATGGAGAGGGGCTGCTTGGGGGCCCCCTGGGGGCCCTTCAGGCCAGCTAGGTCTTTGGGTCCTGGCTCCTTCGGTTTGGGAGCTGTTGCTGCAGTTGGGCATGTTGGCCGGAGAGTGCTTCTCGGGCCGCGAACTGCAACCTTGCATGAATCTCCCAGGTTCCCGGCCCAACAAAAGCCCCCAGACCCAAATGGAGAGGGGCTGCTTGGGGGCCCCCTGGGGGCCCTTCAGGCCAGCTAGGTCTTTGGGTCCTGGCTCCTTCGCTTTGGGAGCTGTTGCTGGATATTGGGCATGTTGGCCGGAGAGTGCTTCTCGGGCCGCGAACTGCAACCTTGCTGGTATCTCCCAGGTTCTCAGCCTAAAGAAAGCCCCCAGACCCAAATGGAGAGGGGCTGCTTGGGGGCCCCCTGGGGGCCCTTCAGGCCAGCTAGGTCTTTGTGTCCTGGCTCCTTCGGTTTGGGAGCTGTTGTTGACGTTGGGCATGTTGGCCGGAGAGTGCTTCTCGGGCCTCGAACTGCAACCTTGCAGGAATCTCCCAGGTTCCCGGCCCAACAAAAGCCCCCAGACCCAAATGGAGAGGGGCTGCTTGGGGGCCCCCTGGGGGCCCTTCAGGCCAGCTAGGTCTTTGGGTCCTGGCTCCTTCGCTTTGGGAGCTGTTGCTGCAGTTGGGCATGTTGGCCGGAGAGTGCTTCTCGGGCCGCGAACTGCAACCTTGCAGGTACCTCCCAGGTTCCCGGCCCAACGAAAGCCCCCAGACCCAAATGGAGAGGGGCTGCTTGGGGGCCCCCTGGGGGCCCTTCAGGCCAGCTAGGTCTTTGGGTCCTGGCTCCTTCGCTTTGGGAGCTGTTGCTGCAGTTGGGCATGTTGGCCGGAGAGTGCTTCTCGGGCCGCGAACTGCAACCTTGCAGGTACCTCCCAGGTTCCCGGCCCAACGAAAGCCCCCAGACCCAAATGGAGAGGGGCTGCTTGGGGGCCCCCTGGGGGCCCTTCAGGCCAGCTAGGTCTTTGGGTCCTGGCTCCTTCGCTTTGGGAGCTGTTGCTGCAGTTGGGCATGTTGGGCGGAGAGTGCTTCTCGGTCCGCGAACTGCAACCTTGAAGGAATCTCCCAGGTTCCCGGCCCAACGAAAGCCCCCAGACCCAAATGGAGAGGGGCTGCTTGGTGGCCCCCTGGGGGCCCTTCAGGCCAGCTAGGTCTTTGGGTCCTGGCTCCTTCGCTTTGGGAGCTGTTGCTGCAGTTGGGCATGTTGGCCGGAGAGTGCTTCTCGGGCCGCGAACTGCAACCTTGCATGAATCTCCCAGGTTCCCGGCCCAACGAAAGCCCCCAGACCCAAATTGAGAGGGGCTGCTTGGGGGATCCCTGGGGACCCTTCAGGCCAGCTAGGTCTTTGGGTCCTGGCTCCTTCGCTTTGGGAGCTGTTGCTGCAGTTGGGCATGTTGGCCGGAGAGTGCTTCTCGGGCCGCGAACTGTAACCTTGCAGGTACCTCTCAGGTATCCATGCCCAACGAAAGCCCCCAGACCCAAATTGAGAGGGGCTGCTTGGGGGCCCCCTGGGGGCACTTCAGGCCAGCTAGGTCTTTGGGTCCTGGATCCTTCGCTTTGGGAGCTGTTGCTGCAGTTGGGCATGTTGGGCGGAGAGTGCTTCTCGGGCCGGGAACTGCAACCTTGAAGGAATCTCCCAGCTTCCCGGCCCAACGAAAGCCCCCAGACCCAAATTGAGAGGGGCTGCTTGGGGGCCCCCTGGGGGCCCTTCAGGCCAGCTACGTCTTTGTGTCCTGGCTCCTTCGCTTTGGGAGCTGTTGCTGCAGTTCGGCATGTTGGCCGGAGACTGCTTCTCGGGCCTCGAACTGCAACCTTGCAGGAATCTCCCAGGTTCCCGGCCCAACGGAAGCCCCCAGACCCAAATGGAGAGGGGCTGCTTGGGGGCCCCCTGGGGGCCCTTCAGGCCAGCTAGGTCTTTGGGTCCTGGCTCCTTCGCTTTGGGAGCTGTTGCTGCAGTTGGGCATGTTGGCCGGAGAGTGCTTCTCCGGCCGCGAACTGCAACCTTGCTGGTACCTCCCAGGTTCCCGGCCCAACTAAAGCCCCCAGACCCAAATGGAGAGGGGCTGCTTGGGGGCCCCCTGGGGGCCCTTCAGGCCAGCTAGGTCTTTGGGTCCTGGCTCCTTCGCTTTGGGAGCTGTTGCTGCAGTTGAGCATGTTGGCCGGAGAGTGCTTCTCGGGCCGCGAACTGCAACCTTGCAGGTACCTCTCAGGTATCCATGCCCAACGAAAGCCCCCAGACCCAAATGGATAGGGGCTGCTTGGGGCCCCCCTGGGGGCCCTTCAGGCCAGCTAGGTCTTTGGGTCCTGGCTCCTTCGGTTTGGGAGCTGTTGCTGCAGTTGTGCATGTTGGCCGGAGAGTGCTTCTCGGGCCGCGAACTGCAACCTTGCATGAATCTCCCAGGTTCCCGGCCCAACGAAAGCCCCCAGACCCAAATGGAGAGGGGCTGCTTGGGGGCCCCCTGGGGGCCCTTCAGGCCAGCTAGGTCTTTGGGTCCTGGCTCCTTCGCTTTGGGAGCTGTTGCTGCAGTTGGGCATGTTGGCCGGAGAGTGCTTCTCGGGCCTCGAACTGCAACCTTGAAGGAATCTCCCAGGTTCCCGGCCCAACGAAAGCCCCCAGACCCAAATTGAGAGGGGCTGCTTGGGGGCCCCCTGGGGGCCCTTCAGGCCAGCTAGGTCTTTGTGTCCTGGCTCATTCGGTTTGGGAGCTGTTGCTGCAGTTCGGCATGTTGGCCGGAGAGTGCTTCTCGGGCCTCGAACTGCAACCTTGCAGGAATCTCCGAGGTTCCCGGCCCAACAAAAGCCCCCAGACCCAAATGGAGAGGGGCTGCTTGGGGGCCCCCTGGGGGCCCTTCAGGCCAGCTAGGTCTTTGGGTCCTGGCTCCTTCGCTTTGGGAGCTGTTGCTGCAGTTGGGCATGTTGGCCGGAGAGTGCTTCTCGGGCCGCGAACTGCAACCTTGCTGGTACCTCCCAGGTTCCCGGCCCAACTAAAGCCCCCAGACCCAAATGGAGAGGAGCTCCTTGGGGGCCCCATGGGGGCCCTTCAGGCCAGCTAGGTCTTTGGGTCCTGGCTCCTTCGGTTTGGGAGCTGTTGCTGCAGTTGAGCATGTTGGCCGGAGAGTGCTTCTCGGGCCGCGAACTGCAACCTTGCAGGTACCTCTCAGGTATCCATGCCCAACGAAAGCCCCCAGACCCAAATTGAGAGGGGCTGCTTGGGGCCCCCCTGGGGGCCCTTCAGGCCAGCTAGGTCTTTGTGTCCTGGCTCCTTCACTTTGGGAGCTGTTGCTGCAGTTGGGCATGTTGGCCGGAGAGTGCTTCTCGGTCCGCGAACTGCAACCTTGCAGGAATCTCCCAGGTTCCATGCCCAACGAAAGCCCCCAGACCCAAATTGAGAGGGGCTGCTTGGGGGCCCCCTGGGGGCCCTTCAGGCCAGCTAGGTCTTTGGGTCCTGGCTCCTTCGCTTTGGGAGCTGTTGCTGCAGTTGTGCATGTTGGCCGGAGAGTGCTTCTCGGGCCGCGAACTGCAACCTTGCAGGTACCTCCCAGGTTCCCGGCCCAACGAAAGCCCCCAGACCCAAATTGAGAGGGGCTGCTTGGGGGCCCCCTGGGGGCCCTTCAGGCCAGCTAGGTCTTTGGGTCCTGGCTCCTTCGGTTTGGGAGCTGTTGCTGCAGTTGGGCATGTTGGCCGGAGAGTGCTTCTCGGGCCGCGAACTGCAACCTTGCAGGAATCTCCCAGGTTCCCGGCCCAACGAAAGCCCCCAGACCCAAATGGAGAGGGGCTGCTTGGGGGCCCCCTGGGGGCCCTTCAGGCCAGCTAGGTCTTTGGGTCCTGGCTCCTTCGCTTTGGGAGCTGTTGCTGCAGTTGGGCATGTTGGGCGGAGAGTGCTTCTCGGGCAGCGAACTGCAACCTTGAAGGAATCTCCCAGGTTCCCGGCCCAACGAAAGCCCCCAGACCCAAATGGAGAGGGGCTGCTTGGGGGCCCCCTGGGGGCCCTTCAGGCCAGCTAGGTCTTTGTGTCCTGGCTCATTCGGTTTGGGAGCTGTTGCTGCAGTTGGGCATGTTGGCCGGAGAGTGCTTCTCGGGCCGCGAACTGCAACCTTGCAGGATTCTCCCAGGTTCTCAGCCTAAAGAAAGCCCCCAGACCCAAATGGAGAGGGGCTGCTTGGGGGCCCCCTGGGGGCCCTTCAGGCCAGCTAGGTCTTTGTGTCCTGGCTCCTTCGGTTTGGGAGCTGTTGTTGACGTTGGGCATGTTGGCCGGAGAGTGCTTCTCGGGCCTCGAACTGCAACCTTGCAGGAATCTCCCAGGTTCCCGGCCCAACGAAAGCCCCCAGACCCAAATGGAGAGGGGCTGCTTGGGGGCCCCCTGGGGGCCCTTCAGGCCAGCTAGGTCTTTGGGTCCTGGCTTATTCGGTTTGGGAGCTGTTGCTGCAGTTCGGCATGTTGGCCGGAGAGTGCTTCTCGGGCCTCGAACTGCAGCGTTGCAGGAATCTCCCAGGTTCCCGGCCCAACAAAAGCCCCCAGACCCAAATGGAGAGGGGCTGCTTGGGGGCCCCCTGGGGGCCCTTCAGGCCAGCTAGGTCTTTGGGTCCTGGCTCCTTCGCTTTGGGAGCTGTTGCTGCAGTTGGGCATGTTGGCCGGAGAGTGCTTCTCGGGCCGCGAACTGCAACCTTGCTGGTACCTCCCAGGTTCCCGGCCCAACTAAAGCCCCCAGACCCAAATGGAGAGGGGCTGCTTGGGGGCCCCCTGGGGGCCCTTCAGGCCAGCTAGGTCTTTGGGTCCTGGCTCCTTCGGTTTGGGAGCTGTTGCTGCAGTTGAGCATGTTGGCCGGAGAGTGCTTCTCGGGCCGCGAACTGCAACCTTGCAGGTACCTCTCAGGTATCCATGCCCAACGAAAGCCCCCAGACCCAAATGGAGAGGGGCTGCTTGGGGCCCCCCTGGGGGCCCTTCAGGCCAGCTAGGTCTTTGGGTCCTGGCTCCTTCGGTTTGGGAGCTGTTGCTGGATATTGGGCATGTTGGCCGGAGAGTGCTTCTCGGGCCGCGAACTGCAACCTTGCTGGTATCTCCCAGGTTCTCAGCCTAAAGAAAGCCCCCAGACCCAAATGGAGAGGGGCTGCTTGGGGGCCCCCTGGGGGCCCTTCAGGCCAGCTAGGTCTTTGTGTCATGGCTCATTCGGTTTGGGAGCTGTTTTTGACGTTGGGCATGTTGGCCGGAGAGTGCTTCTCGGGCCTCGAACTGCAACCTTGCAGGAATCTCCCAGGTTCCCGGCCCAACAAAAGCCCCCAGACCCAAATGGAGAGGGGCTGCTTGGGGGCCCCCTGGGGGCCCTTCAGGCCAGCTAGGTCTTTGGGTCCTGGCTCCTTCGGTTTGGGAGCTGTTGCTGCAGTTGGGCATGTTGGCCGGAGAGTGCTTCTCGGGCCGCGAACTGCAACCTTGCAGGATTCTCCCAGGTTCCCGGCCCAACGAAAGCCCCCAGACCCAAATTGAGAGGGGCTGCTTGGGGCCCCCCTGGGGGCCCTTCAGGCCAGCTAGGTCTTTGGGTCCTGGCTCCTTCGGTTTGGGAGCTGTTGCTGCAGTTGGGCATGTTGGCCGGAGAGTGCTTCTCGGGCCGCGAACTGCAACCTTGCAGGAATCTCCCAGGTTCCCGGCCCAACAAAAGCCCCCAGACCCAAATGGAGAGGGGCTGCTTGGGGGCCCCCTGGGGGCCCTTCAGGCCAGCTAGGTCTTTGTGTCCTGGCTCATTCGGTTTGGGAGCTGTTTTTGACGTTGGGCATGTTGGCCGGAGAGTGCTTCTCGGGCCTCGAACTGCAACCTTGCAGGAATCTCCCAGGTTCGCGGCCCAACGAAAGCCCCCAGACCCAAATGGAGAGGGGCTGCTTGGGGGCCCCCTGGGGGCCCTTCAGGCCAGCTAGGTCTTTGGGTCCTGGCTCCTTCGGTTTGGGAGCTGTTGCTGCAGTTGGGCATGTTGGCCGGAGAGTGCTTCTCGGGCCGCGAACTGCAACCTTGCAGGATTCTCCCAGGTTCCCGGCCCAACGAAAGCCCCCAGACCCAAATGGAGAGGGGCTGCTTGGGGCCCCCCTGGGGGCCCTTCAGGCCAGCTAGGTCTTTGGGTCCTGGCTCCTTCAGTTTGGGAGCTGTTGCTGCAGTTGGGCATGTTGGCCGGAGAGTGCTTCTCGGGCCGCGAACTGCAACCTTGCAGGAATCTCCCAGGTTCCATGCCCAACGAAAGCCCCCAGACCCAAATGGAGAGGGGCTGCTTGGGGGCCCCCTGGGGGCCCTTCAGGCCAGCTAGGTCTTTGTGTCCTGGCTCCTTCGGTTTGGGAGCTGTTGCTGCAGTTGGGCATGTTGGCCGGAGAGTGCTTCTCGGGCCGCGAACTGCAACCTTGCAGGTAACTCCCAGGTTCCCGGCCCAACGAAAGCCCCCAGACCCAAATTGAGAGGGGCTGCTTGGGGCCCCCCTGGGGGCCCTTCAGGCCAGCTAGGTCTTTGTGTCCTGGCTCCTTCGGTTTGGGAGCTGTTGCTGCAGTTGGGCATGTTGGCCGGAGAGTGCTTCTCGGGCCGCGAACTGTAACCTTGCAGGTACCTCTCAGGTATCCATGCCCAACGAAAGCCCCCAGACCCAAATGGAGAGGGGCTGCTTGGGGCCCCCCTGGGGGCCCTTCAGGCCAGCTAGGTCTTTGGGTCCTGGCTCCTTCGCTTTGGGAGCTGTTGCTGCAGTTGGGCATGTTGGCCGGAGAGTGCTTCTCGGGCCGCGAACTGCAACCTTGCAGGTACCTCCCAGGTTCCCGGCCCAACGAAAGCCCCCAGACCCAAATTGAGAGGGGCTGCTTGGGGGCCCCCTGGGGGCCCTTCAGGCCAGCTAGGTCTTTGGGTCCTGGCTCCTTCGCTTTGGGAGCTGTTGCTGCAGTTGGGCATGTTGGCCGGAGAGTGCTTCTCGGGCCGCGAACTGCAACCTTGCAGGTACCTCCCAGGTTCCCGGCCCAACGAAAGCCCCCAGACCCAAATTGAGAGGGGCTGCTTGGGGGCCCCCTGGGGGCCCTTCAGGCCAGCTAGGTCTTTGGGTCCTGGCTCCTTCGCTTTGGGAGCTGTTGCTGCAGTTGGGCATGTTGGCCGGAGAGTGCTTCTCGGGCCGCGAACTGCAACCTTGCAGGATTCTCCCAGGTTCCCGGCCCAACGAAAGCCCCCAGACCCAAATTGAGAGGGGCTGCTTGGGGCCCCCCTGGGGGCCCTTCAGGCCAGCTAGGTCTTTGGGTCCTGGCTCCTTCGGTTTGGGAGCTGTTGCTGCAGTTGGGCATGTTGGCCGGAGAGTGCTTCTCGGGCCGCGAACTGCAACCTTGCAGGTACCTCCCAGGTTCCCGGCCCAACGAAAGCCCCCAGACCCAAATGGAGAGGGGCTGCTTGGGGGCCCCCTGGGGGCCCTTCAGGCCAGCTAGGTCTTTGGGTCCTGGCTCCTTCGCTTTGGGAGCTGTTGCTGCAGTTGGGCATGTTGGGCGGAGAGTGCTTCTCGGGCAGCGAACTGCAACCTTGAAGGAATCTCCCAGGTTCCCGGCCCAACGAAAGCCCCCAGACCCAAATGGAGAGGGGCTGCTTCGGGGACCCCTGGGGGCCCTTCAGGCCAGCTAGGTCTTTGTGTCCTGGCTCCTTCGCTTTGGGAGCTGTTGCTGCAGTTGGGCATGTTGGCCGGAGAGTGCTTCTCGGGCCGCGAACTGCAACCTTGCAGGTACCTCCCAGGTTCCCGGCCCAACAAAAGCCCCCAGACCCAAATGGAGAGGGGCTGCTTGGGGGCCCCCTGGGGGCCCTTCAGGCCAGCTAGGTCTTTGGGTCCTGGCTCCTTCGGTTTGGGAGCTGTTGCTGCAGTTGGGCATGTTGGCCGGAGAGTGCTTCTCGGGCCGCGAACTGTAACTTGCAGGTACCTCTCAGGTATACATGCCCAACGAAAGCCCCCAGACCCAAATGGAGAGGGGCTGCTTGGGGGCCCCCTGGGGGCCCTTCAGGCCAGCTAGGTCTTTGGGTCCTGGCTCCTTCGCTTTGGGAGCTGTTGCTGGATATTGGGCATGTTGGCCGGAGAGTGCTTCTCGGGCCGCGAACTGCAACCTTGCTGGTATCTCCCAGGTTCTCAGCCTAAAGAAAGCCCCCAGACCCAAATGGAGAGGGGCTGCTTGGGGGCCCCCTGGGGGCCCTTCAGGCCAGCTAGGTCTTTGTGTCCTGGCTCCTTCGCTTTGGGAGCTGTTGCTGCAGTTGGGCATGTTGGCCGGAGAGTGCTTCTCGGGCCTCGAACTGCAACCTTGAAGGAATCTCCCAGGTTCCCGGCCCAACGAAAGCCCCCAGACCCAAATGGAGAGGGGCTGCTTGGGGGCCCCCTGGGGGCCCTTCAGGCCAGCTAGGTCTTTGGGTCCTGGCTCCTTCGCTTTGGGAGCTGTTGCTGCAGTTGGGCATGTTGGCCGGAGAGTGCTTCTCGGGCCGCGAACTGCAACCTTGCAGGTACCTCCCAGGTTCCCGGCCCAACGAAAGCCCCCAGACCCAAATTGAGAGGGGCTGCTTGGGGGCCCCCTGGGGGCCCTTCAGGCCAGCTAGGTCTTTGTGTCCTGGCTCCTTCGCTTTGGGAGCTGTTGCTGGATATTGGGCATGTTGGCCGGAGAGTGCTTCTCGGGCCGCGAACTGCATTTTTGCAGGATTCTCCCAGGTTCTCAGCCTAAAGAAAGCCCCCAGACCCAAATTGAGAGGGGCTGCTTTGGGGCCCCCTGGGGGCCCTTCAGGCCAGCTAGGTCTTTGGGTCCTGGCTCCTTCGCTTTGGGAGCTGTTGCTGCAGTTGGGCATGTTGGCCGGAGAGTGCTTCTCGGGCCGCGAACTGCAACCTTGCAGGAATCTCCCAGGTTCCCGGCCCAACGAAAGCCCCCAGACCCAAATTGAGAGGGGCTGCTTGGGGGCCCCCTGGGGGCCCTTCAGGCCAGCTAGGTCTTTGGGTCCTGGCTCCTTCGGTTTGGGAGCTGTTGCTGCAGTTGGGCATGTTGGCCGGATAGTGCTTCTCGGGCCGCGAACTGTAACTTGCAGGTACCTCTCAGGTATACATGCCCAACGAAAGCCCCCAGACCCAAATGGAGAGGGGCTGCTTGGGGGCCCCCTGGGGGCCCTTCAGGCCAGCTAGGTCTTTGGGTCCTGGCTCCTTCGCTTTGGGAGCTGTTGCTGGATATTTGGCATGTTGGCCGGAGAGTGCTTCTCGGGCCGCGAACTGCAACCTTGCAGGTACCTCCCAGGTTCCCGGCCCAACGAAAGCCCCCAGACCCAAATGGAGAGGGGCTGCTTGGGGGCCCCCTGGGGGCCCTTCAGGCCAGCTAGGTCTTTGGGTCCTGGCTCCTTCGGTTTGGGAGCTGTTGCTGCAGTTGGGCATGTTGGGCGGAGAGTGCTTCTCGGTCCGCGAACAGCAACCTTGAAGGAATCTCCCAGGTTCCCGGCCCAACGAAAGCCCCCAGACCCAAATGGAGAGGGGCTGCTTGGGGGCCCCCTGGGGGCCCTTCAGGCCAGCTAGCTCTTTGGGTCCTGGCTCCTTCGCTTTGGGAGCTGTTGCTGCAGTTGGGCATGTTGGCCGGAGAGTGCTTCTCGGGCCGCGAACTGCAACCTTGCAGGTACCTCCCAGGTTCCCGGCCCAACGAAAGCACCCAGACCCAAATGGAGAGGGGCTGCTTGGGGGCCCCCTGGGGGCCCTTCAGGCCAGCTAGGTCTTTGGGTCCTGGCTCCTTCGGTTTGGGAGCTGTTGCTGCAGTTGGGCATGTTGGCCGGAGAGTGCTTCTCGGGCCGCGAACTGCAACCTTGAAGGAATCTCCCAGGTTCTCAGCCTAAAGAAAGCCCCCAGACCCAAATGGAGAGGGGCTGCTTGGGGGCCCCCTGGGGGCCCTTCAGGCCAGCTAGGTCTTTGGGTCCTGGCTCCTTCGGTTTGGGAGCTGTTGCTGCAGTTGGGCATGTTGGCCGGAGAGTGCTTCTCGGGCCGCGAACTGCAACCTTGCAGGAATCTCCCAGGTTCCCGGCCCAACGAAAGCCCCCAGACCCAAATGGAGAGGGGCTGCTTGGGGGCCCCCTGGGGGCCCTTCAGGCCAGCTAGGTCTTTGGGTCCTGGCTCCTTCGCTTTGGGAGCTGTTGCTGCAGTTGGGCATGTTGGCCGGAGAGTGCTTCTCGGGCCGCGAACTGCATCCTTGCATGAATCTCCCAGGTTCCCGGCCCAACGAAAGCCCCCAGACCCAAATGGAGAGGGGCTGCTTGGGGGCCCCCTGGGGGCCCTTCAGGCCAGCTAGGTCTTTGGGTCCTGGCTCCTTCGGTTTGGGAGCTGTTGCTGCAGTTGGGCATGTTGGCCGGAGAGTGCTTCTCGGGCCGCGAACTGCAACCTTGCAGGTACCTCTCAGGTATCCATGCCCAACGAAAGCCCCCAGACCCAAATTGAGAGGGGCTGCTTGGTGGCCCCTGGGGGCCCTTCAGGCCAGCTAGGTCTTTGGGTCCTGGCTCCTTCGCTTTGGGAGCTGTTGCTGCAGTTCAGCATGTTGGCCGGAGAGTGCTTCTCGGGCCGCGAACTGCAACCTTGCAGGTACCTCCCAGGTTCCCGGCCCAACGAAAGCCCCCAGACCCAAATGGAGAGGGGCTGCTTGGGGGCCCCCTGGGGGCCCTTCAGGCCAGCTAGGTCTTTGGGTCCTGGCTCCTTCGCTTTGGGAGCTGTTGCTGCAGTTGGGCATGTTGGGCGGAGAGTGCTTCTCGGGCCGCGAACTTCAACCTTGAAGGAATCTCCCAGGTTCCCGGCCCAACGAAAGCCCCCAGACCAAATTGAGAGGGGCTGCTTGGGGGCCCCCTGGGGGCCCTTCAGGCCAGCTAGGTCTTTGGGTCCTGGCTCCTTCGGTTTGGGAGCTGTTGCTGCAGTTGGGCATGTTGGCCGGATAGTGCTTCTCGGGCCGCGAACTGTAACTTGCAGGTACCTCTCAGGTATACATGCCCAACGAAAGCCCCCAGACCCAAATGGAGAGGGGCTGCTTGGTGGCCTTCTGGGGGCCCTTCAGGCCAGCTAGGTCTTTGGGTCCTGGCTCCTTCGCTTTGGGAGCTGTTGCTGGATATTTGGCATGTTGGCCGGAGAGTGCTTCTCGGGCCGCGAACTGCAACCTTGCAGGTACCTCCCAGGTTCCCGGCCCAACGAAAGCCCCCAGACCCAAATGGAGAGGGGCTGCTTGGGGGCCCCCTGGGGGCCCTTCAGGCCAGCTAGGTCTTTGGGTCCTGGCTCCTTCGGTTTGGGAGCTGTTGCTGCAGTTGGGCATGTTGGGCGGAGAGTGCTTCTCGGTCCGCGAACTGCAACCTTGAAGGAATCTCCCAGGTTCCCGGCCCAACGAAAGCCCCCAGACCCAAATTGAGAGGGGCTGCTTGGGGGCCCCCTGGGGGCCCTTCAGGCCAGCTAGCTCTTTGGGTCCTGGCTCCTTCGCTCTAGGAGCTGTTGCTGCAGTTGGGCATGTTGGCCGGAGAGTGCTTCTCGGGCCGCGAACTGCAACCTTGCAGGTACCTCCCAGGTTCCCGGCCCAACGAAAGCCCCCAGACCCAAATGGAGAGGGGCTGCTTGGGGGCCCCCTGGGGGCCCTTCAGGCCAGCTAGGTCTTTGGGTCCTGGCTCCTTCGGTTTGGGAGCTGTTGCTGCAGTTGGGCATGTTGGCCGGAGAGTGCTTCTCGGGCCGCGAACTGCAACCTTGAAGGAATCTCCCAGGTTCTCAGCCTAAAGAAAGCCCCCAGACCCAAATTGAGAGGGGCTGCTTGGGGGCCCCCTGGGGGCCCTTCAGGCCAGCTAGGTCTTTGGGTCCTGGCTCCTTCGCTTTGGGAGCTGTTGCTGCAGTTGGGCATGTTGGCCGGAGAGTGCTTCTCGGGCCGCGAACTGCAACCTTGCAGGAATCTCCCAGGTTCCCGGCCCAACGAAAGCCCCCAGACCCAAATGGAGAGGGGCTGCTTGGGGGCCCCCTGGGGGCCCTTCAGGCCAGCTAGGTCTTTGGGTCCTGGCTCCTTCGGTTTGGGAGCTGTTGCTGCAGTTGGGCATGTTGGCCGGAGAGTGCTTCTCGGGCCGCGAACTGCAACCTTGCAGATACCTCTCAGGTATCCATGCCCAACGAAAGCCCCCAGACCCAAATTGAGAGGGGCTGCTTGGTGGCCTTCTGGGGGCCCTTCAGGCCAGCTAGGTCTTTGGGTCCTGGCTCCTTCGGTTTGGGAGCTGTTGCTGCAGTTGGGCATGTTGGGCGGAGAGTGCTTCTCGGGCCGCGAACTGCAACCTTGCAGGAATCTCCCAGGTTCCCGGCCCAACGAAAGCCCCCAGACCCAAATTGAGAGGGGCTGCTTGGGGCCCCCCTGGGGGCCCTTCAGGCCAGCTAGGTCTTTGGGTCCTGGCTCCTTCGGTTTGGGAGCTGTTGCTGCAGTTGGGCATGTTGGCCGGAGAGTGCTTCTCGGGCCGCGAACTGCAACCTTGCAGGAATCTCCCAGGTTCCATGCCCAACGAAAGCCCCCAGACCCAAATTGAGAGGGGCTGCTTGGGGGACCCCTGGGGGCCCTTCAGGCCAGCTAGGTCTTTGGGTCCTGGCTCCTTCGCTTTGGGAGCTGTTGCTGCAGTTGGGCATGTTGGCCGGAGAGTGATTCTCGGGCCGCGAACTGCAACCTTGCAGGATTCTCCCAGGTTCTCAGCCTAAAGAAAGCCCCCAGACCCAAATTGAGAGGGGCTGCTTGGGGGCCCCCTGGGGGCACTTCAGGCCAGCTAGGTCTTTGGGTCCTGGCTCCTTCGCTTTGGGAGCTGTTGCTGCAGTTGGGCATGTTGGCCGGAGAGTGCTTCTCGGGCCGCGAACTGCAACCTTGCAGGTACCTCTCAGGTATCCATGCCCAACGAAAGCCCCCAGACCCAAATTGAGAGGGGCTGCTTGGGGCCCCCCTGGGGGCCCTTCAGGCCAGCTAGGTCTTTGGGTCCTGGCTCCTTCGCTTTGGGAGCTGTTGCTGCAGTTGGGCATGTTGGCCGGAGAGTGCTTCTCGGGCCGCGAACTGCAACCTTGCAGGTACCTCCCAGGTTCCCGGCCCAACGAAAGCCCCCAGACCCAAATTGAGAGGGGCTGCTTGGGGGCCCCCTGGGGGCCCTTCAGGCCAGCTAGGTCTTTGGGTCCTGGCTCCTTCGGTTTGGGAGCTGTTGCTGGATATTGGGCATGTTGGCCGGAGAGTGCTTCTCGGGCCGCGAACTGCATTTTTGCAGGATTCTCCCAGGTTCTCAGCCTAAAGAAAGCCCCCAGACCCAAATGGAGAGGGGCTGCTTGGGGGCCCCCTGGGGGCCCTTCAGGCCAGCTAGGTCTTTGGGTCCTGGCTCCTTCGCTTTGGGAGCTGTTGCTGCAGTTGGGCATGTTGGCCGGAGAGTGCTTCTCGGGCCGCGAACTGCAACCTTGCAGGAATCTCCCAGGTTCCCGGCCCAACGAAAGCCCCCAGACCCAAATTGAGAGGGGCTGCTTGGGGCCCCCTGGGGGCCCTTCAGGCCAGCTAGGTCTTTGTGTCCTGGCTCCTTCGGTTTGGGAGCTGTTGCTGCAGTTGGGCATGTTGGCCGGAGAGTGCTTCTCGGGCCGCGAACTGCAACCTTGCAGGTACCTCCCAGGTTCCCGGCCCAACAAAAGCCCCCAGACCCAAATGGAGAGGGGCTGCTTGGGGGCCCCCTGGGGGCCCTTCAGGCCAGCTAGGTCTTTGGGTCCTGGCTCCTTCGGTTTGGGAGCTGTTGCTGCAGTTGGGCATGTTGGCCGGAGAGTGCTTCTCGGGCCGCGAACTGCAACCTTGAAGGTACCTCTCAGGTTCCCGGCCCAACGAAAACCCCCAGACCCAAATGGAGAGGGGCTGCTTGGGGGCCCCCTGGGGGCCCTTCAGACCAGCTAGGTCTTTGGGTCCTGGCTCCTTCGGTTTGGGAGCTGTTGCTGCAGTTGGGCATGTTGGCCGGAGAGTGCTTTTCGGGCCGCGAACTGTAACTTGCAGGTACCTCTCAGGTATACATGCCCAACGAAAGCCCCCAGACCCAAATGGAGAGGGGCTGCTTGGTGGCCTTCTGGGGGCCCTTCAGGCCAGCTAGGTCTTTGGGTCCTGGCTCCTTCGCTTTGGGAGCTGTTGCTGGATATTGGGCATGTTGGCCGGAGAGTGCTTCTCGGGCCGCGAACTGCAACCTTGCTGGTATCTCCCAGGTTCTCAGCCTAAAGAAAGCCCCCAGACCCAAATGGAGAGGGGCTGCTTGGGGGCCCCCTGGGGGCCCTTCAGGCCAGCTAGGTCTTTGTGTCCTGGCTCCTTCGGTTTGGGAGCTGTTGTTGACGTTGGGCATGTTGGCCGGAGAGTGCTTCTCGGGCCTCGAACTGCAACCTTGCAGGAATCTCCCAGGTTCCCGGCCCAACAAAAGCCCCCAGACCCAAATGGAGAGGGGCTGCTTGGGGGCCCCCTGGGGGCCCTTCAGGCCAGCTAGGTCTTTGGGTCCTGGCTCCTTCGCTTTGGGAGCTGTTGCTGCAGTTGGGCATGTTGGGCGGAGAGTGCTTCTCGGGCCGCGAACTGCAACCTTGCAGGTACCTCCCAGGTTCCCGGCCCAACGAAAGCCCCCAGACCCAAATGGAGAGGGGCTGCTTGGGGGCCCCCTGGGGGCCCTTCAGGCCAGCTAGGTCTTTGGGTCCTGGCTCCTTCGCTTTGGGAGCTGTTGCTGCAGTTGGGCATGTTGGCCGGAGAGTGCTTCTCGGGCCGCGAACTGCAACCTTGCAGGAATCTCCCAGGTTCCCGGCCCAACGAAAGCCCCCAGACCCAAATGGAGAGGGGCTGCTTGGGGGCCCCCTGGGGGCCCTTCAGGCCAGCTAGGTCTTTGGGTCCTGGCTCCTTCGGTTTGGGAGCTGTTGCTGCAGTTGGGCATGTTGGGCGGAGAGTGCTTCTCGGTCCGCGAACTGCAACCTTGAAGGAATCTCCCAGGTTCCCGGCCCAACGAAAGCCCCCAGACCCAAATGGAGAGGGGCTGCTTGGGGGCCCCCTGGGGGCCCTTCAGGCCAGCTAGCTCTTTGGGTCCTGGCTCCTTCGCTTTGGGAGCTGTTGCTGCAGTTGGGCATGTTGGCCGGAGAGTGCTTCTCGGGCCGCGAACTGCAACCTTGCAGGTACCTCCCAGGTTCCCGGCCCAACGAAAGCCCCCAGACCCAAATGGAGAGGGGCTGCTTGGGGGCCCCCTGGGGGCCCTTCAGGCCAGCTAGGTCTTTGGGTCCTGGCTCCTTCGGTTTGGGAGCTGTTGCTGCAGTTGGGCATGTTGGCCGGAGAGTGCTTCTCGGGCCGCGAACTGCATTCTTGCAGGAATCTCCCAGGTTCTCAGCCTAAAGAAAGCCCCCAGACCCAAATGGAGAGGGGCTGCTTGGGGGCCCCCTGGGGGCCCTTCAGGCCAGCTAGGTCTTTGGGTCCTGGCTCCTTCGCTTTGGGAGCTGTTGCTGCAGTTGGGCATGTTGGCCGGAGAGTGCTTCTCGGGCCGCGAACTGCAACCTTGCAGGAATCTCCCAGGTTCCCGGCCCAACGAAAGCCCCCAGACCCAAATGGAGAGGGGCTGCTTGGGGGCCCCCTGGGGGCCCTTCAGGCCAGCTAGGTCTTTGGGTCCTGGCTCCTTCGGTTTGGGAGCTGTTGCTGCAGTTGGGCATGTTGGCCGGAGAGTGCTTCTCGGGCCGCGAACTGCATCCTTGCATGAATCTCCCAGGTTCCCGGCCCAACGAAAGCCCCCAGACCCAAATGGAGAGGGGCTGCTTGGGGGCCCCCTGGGGGCCCTTCAGGCCAGCTAGGTCTTTGGGTCCTGGCTCCTTCGGTTTGGGAGCTGTTGCTGCAGTTGGGCATGTTGGCCGGAGAGTGCTTCTCGGGCCGCGAACTGCAACCTTGCAGGTACCTCTCAGGTATCCAGGCCCAACGAAAGCCCCCAGACCCAAATTGAGAGGGGCTGCTTGGTGGCCCCTGGGGGCCCTTCAGGCCAGCTAGGTCTTTGGGTCCTGGCTCCTTCGCTTTGGGAGCTGTTGCTGCAGTTCAGCATGTTGGCCGGAGAGTGCTTCTCGGGCCGCGAACTGCAACCTTGCAGGTACCTCCCAGGTTCCCGGCCCAACGAAAGCCCCCAGACCCAAATGGAGAGGGGCTGCTTGGGGGCCCCCTGGGGGCCCTTCAGGCCAGCTAGGTCTTTGGGTCCTGGCTCCTTCGCTTTGGGAGCTGTTGCTGCAGTTGGGCATGTTGGGCGGAGAGTGCTTCTCGGGCCGCGAACTGCAACCTTGTAGGATTCTCCCAGGTTCCCGGCCCAACGAAAGCCCCCAGACCCAAATTGAGAGGGGCTGCTTGGTGGCCTTCTGGGGGCCCTTCAGGCCAGCTAGGTCTTTGGGTCCTGGCTCCTTCGGTTTGGGAGCTGTTGCTGCAGTTGGGCATGTTGGCCGGAGAGTGCTTCTCGGGCCGCGAACTGCAACCTTGCAGGATTCTCCCAGGTTCCCGGCCCAACGAAAGCCCCCAGACCCAAATTGAGAGGGGCTGCTTGGGGCCCCCCTGGGGGCCCTTCAGGCCAGCTAGGTCTTTGGGTCCTGGCTCCTTCGGTTTGGGAGCTGTTGCTGCAGTTGGGCATGTTGGCCGGAGAGTGCTTCTCGGGCCGCGAACTGCAACCTTGCAGGAATCTCCCAGGTTCCATGCCCAACGAAAGCCCCCAGACCCAAATTGAGAGGGGCTGCTTGGGGGCCCCCTGGGGGCCCTTCAGGCCAGCTAGGTCTTTGGGTCCTGGCTCCTTCGGTTTGGGAGCTGTTGCTGCAGTTGGGCATGTTGGCCGGAGAGTGCTTCTCGGGCCGCGAACTGCAACCTTGCAGGTAACTCCCAGGTTCCCGGCCCAACGAAAGCCCCCAGACCCAAATGGAGAGGGGCTGCTTGGGGGCCCCCTGGGGGCCCTTCAGGCCAGCTAGGTCTTTGGGTCCTGGCTCCTTCGGTTTGGGAGCTGTTGCTGCAGTTGAGCATGTTGGCCGGAGAGTGCTTCTCGGGCCGCGAACTGTAACCTTGCAGGTACCTCTCAGGTATCCATGCCCAACGAAAGCCCCCAGACCCAAATGGAGAGGGGCTGCTTGGGGCCCCCCTGGGGGCCCTTCAGGCCAGCTAGGTCTTTGGGTCCTGGCTCCTTCTGTTTGGGAGCTGTTGCTGCAGTTGGGCATGTTGGGCGGAGAGTGCTTCTCGGTCCGCGAACTGCAACCTTGCAGGTACCTCCCAGGTTCCCGGCCCAACGAAAGCCCCCAGACCCAAATTGAGAGGGGCTGCTTGGGGGCCCCCTGGGGGCCCTTCAGGCCAGCTAGGTCTTTGGGTCCTGGCTCCTTCGCTTTGGGAGCTGTTGCTGCAGTTGGGCATGTTGGCCGGAGAGTGCTTCTCGGGCCGCGAACTGCAACCTTGCAGGAATCTCCCAGGTTCCCGGCCCAACGAAAGCCCCCAGACCCAAATTGAGAGGGGCTGCTTGGGGGCCCCCTGGGGGCCCTTCAGGCCAGCTAGGTCTTTGGGTCCTGGCTCCTTCTGTTTGGGAGCTGTTGCTGCAGTTGGGCATGTTGGCCGGAGAGTGCTTCTCGGGCCGCGAACTGCAACCTTGCAGGATTCTCCCAGGTTCTCAGACTAAAGAAAGCCCCCAGACCCAAATGGAGAGGGGCTGCTTGGGGGCCCCCTGGGGGCACTTCAGGCCAGCTAGGTCTTTGGGTCCTGGCTCCTTCACTTTGGGAGCTGTTGCTGCAGTTGGGCATGTTGGCCGGAGAGTGCTTCTCGGGCCGCGAACTGCAACCTTGCAGGTACCTCTCAGGTATCCATGCCCAACGAAAGCCCCCAGACCCAAATGGAGAGGGGCTGCTTGGGGCCCCCCTGGGGGCCCTTCAGGCCAGCTAGGTCTTTGGGTCCTGGCTCCTTCGGTTTGGGAGCTGTTGCTGCAGTTGGGCATGTTGGCCGGAGAGTGCTTCTCGGGCCGCGAACTGCAACCTTGCAGGAATCTCCCAGGTTCCATGCCCAACGAAAGCCCCCAGACCCAAATTGAGAGGGGCTGCTTGGGGGCCCCCTGGGGGCCCTTCAGGCCAGCTAGGTCTTTGGGTCCTGGCTCCTTCGCTTTGGGAGCTGTTGCTGCAGTTCGGCATTTTGGGCGGAGAGTGCTTCTCGGGCCGCGAACTGCAACCTTGAAGGAATCTCCCAGGTTCCCGGCCCAACGAAAGCCCCCAGACCCAAATGGAGAGGGGCTGCTTGGGGGCCCCCTGGGGGCCCTTCAGGCCAGCTAGGTCTTTGGGTCCTGGCTCCTTCACTTTGGGAGCTGTTGCTGCAGTTGGGCATGTTGGCCGGATAGTGCTTCTCGGGCCGCGAACTGCAACCTTGCATGAATCTCCCAGGTTCCCGGCCCAACGAAAGCCCCCAGACCCAAATGGAGAGGGGCTGCTTGGGGGCCCCCTGGGGGCCCTTCAGGCCAGCTAGGTCTTTGGGTCCTGGCTCCTTCGGTTTGGGAGCTGTTGCTGCAGTTGGGCATGTTGGCCGGAGAGTGCTTCTCGGGCCGCGAACTGCAACCTTGCAGTTACCTCCCAGGTTCCCGGCCCAACGAAAGCCCCCAGACCCAAATGGAGAGGGGCTGCTTGGGGGCCCCCTGGGGGCCCTTCAGGCCAGCTAGGTCTTTGGGTCCTGGCTCCTTCGCTTTGGGAGCTGTTGCTGCAGTTGGGCATGTTGGGCGGAGAGTGCTTCTCGGGCAGCGAACTGCAACCTTGAAGGAATCTCCCAGGTTCCCGGCCCAACGAAAGCCCCCAGACCCAAATGGAGAGGGGCTGCTTCGGGGACCCCTGGGGGCCCTTCAGGCCAGCTAGGTCTTTGTGTCCTGGCTCCTTCGGTTTGGGAGCTGTTGCTGCAGTTGGGCATGTTGGCCGGAGAGTGCTTCTCGGGCCGCGAACTGCAACCTTGCAGGTACCTCCCAGGTTCCCGGCCCAACAAAAGCCCCCAGACCCAAATGGAGAGGGGCTGCTTGGGGGCCCCCTGGGGGCCCTTCAGGCCAGCTAGGTCTTTGGGTCCTGGCTCCTTCGGTTTGGGAGCTGTTGCTGCAGTTGGGCATGTTGGCCGGAGAGTGCTTCTCGGGCCGGGAACTGCAACCTTGCAGGTACCTCCCAGGTTCCCGGCCCAACGAAAACCCCCAGACCCAAATGGAGAGGGGCTGCTTGGGGGCCCCCTGGGGGCCCTTCAGACCAGCTAGGTCTTTGGGTCCTGGCTCCTTCGGTTTGGGAGCTGTTGCTGCAGTTGGGCATGTTGGCCGGAGAGTGCTTTTCGGGCCGCGAACTGTAACTTGCAGGTACCTCTCAGGTATACATGCCCAACGAAAGCCCCCAGACCCAAATGGAGAGGGGCTGCTTGGTGGCCTTCTGGGGGCCCTTCAGGCCAGCTAGGTCTTTGGGTCCTGGCTCCTTCGCTTTGGGAGCTGTTGCTGGATATTGGGCATGTTGGCCGGAGAGTGCTTCTCGGGCCGCGAACTGCAACCTTGCTGGTATCTCCCAGGTTCTCAGCCTAAAGAAAGCCCCCAGACCCAAATGGAGAGGGGCTGCTTGGGGGCCCCCTGGGGGCCCTTCAGGCCAGCTAGGTCTTTGTGTCCTGGCTCCTTCGGTTTGGGAGCTGTTGTTGACGTTGGGCATGTTGGCCGGAGAGTGCTTCTCGGGCCTCGAACTGCAACCTTGCAGGAATCTCCCAGGTTCCCGGCCCAACAAAAGCCCCCAGACCCAAATGGAGAGGGGCTGCTTGGGGGCCCCCTGGGGGCCCTTCAGGCCAGCTAGGTCTTTGGGTCCTGGCTCCTTCGCTTTGGGAGCTGTTGCTGCAGTTGGGCATGTTGGCCGGAGAGTTCTTCTCGGGCCGCGAACTGCAACCTTGCAGGTACCTCCCAGGTTCCCGGCCCAACGAAAGCCCCCAGACCCAAATGGAGAGGGGCTGCTTGGGGGCCCCCTGGGGGCCCTTCAGGCCAGCTAGGTCTTTGGGTCCTGGCTCCTTCGCTTTGGGAGCTGTTGCTGCAGTTGGGCATGTTGGGCGGAGAGTGCTTCTCGGTCCGCGAACTGCAACCTTGAAGGAATCTCCCAGGATCCCGGCCCAACGAAATCCCCCAGACCCAAATGGAGAGGGGCTGCTTGGGGGCCCCCTGGGGGCCCTTCAGGCCAGCTAGGTCTTTGGGTCCTGGCTCCTTCGGTTTGGGAGCTGTTGCTGCAGTTGGGCATGTTGGGCGGAGAGTGCTTCTCGGTCCGCGAACTGCAACCTTGCAGGTACCTCCCAGGTTCCCGGCCCAACGAAAGCCCCCAGACCCAAATTGAGAGGGGCTGCTTGGGGGCCCCCTGGGGGCCCTTCAGGCCAGCTAGGTCTTTGTGTCCTGGCTCCTTCGGTTTGGGAGCTGTTGCTGCAGTTGGGCATGTTGGCCGGAGAGTGCTTCTCAGGCCGCGAACTGCATTTTTGCAGGATTCTCCCAGGTTCTCAGCCTAAAGAAAGCCCCCAGACCCAAATTGAGAGGGGCTGCTTGGGGGCCCCCTGGGGGCCCTTCAGGCCAGCTAGGTCTTTGGGTCCTGGCTCCTTCGCTTTGGGAGCTGTTGCTGCAGTTGGGCATGTTGGCCGGAGAGTGCTTCTCGGTCCGCGAACTGCAACCTTGCAGGAATCTCCCAGGTTCCCGGCCCAACGAAAGCCCCCAGACCCAAATTGAGAGGGGCTGCTTGGGGGCCCCCTGGGGGCCCTTCAGGCCAGCTAGGTCTTTGGGTCCTGGCTCCTTTGGTTTGGGAGCTGTTGCTGCAGTTGGGCATGTTGGCCGGATAGTGCTTCTCGGGCCGCGAACTGTAACTTGCAGGTACCTCTCAGGTATACATGCCCAACGAAAGCCCCCAGACCCAAATGGAGAGGGGCTGCTTGGTGGCCTTCTGGGGGCCCTTCAGGCCAGCTAGGTCTTTGGGTCCTGGCTCCTTCGCTTTGGGAGCTGTTGCTGGATATTTGGCATGTTGGCCGGAGAGTGCTTCTCGGGCCGCGAACTGCAACCTTGCAGGTACCTCCCAGGTTCCCGGCCCAACGAAAGCCCCCAGACCCAAATGGAGAGGGGCTGCTTGGGGGCCCCCTGGGGGCCCTTCAGGCCAGCTAGGTCTTTGGGTCCTGGCTCCTTCGGTTTGGGAGCTGTTGCGGCAGTTGGGCATGTTGGCCGGAGAGTGCTTCTCGGTCCGCGAACTGCAACCTTGAAGGAATCTCCCAGGTTCCCGGCCCAACGAAAGCCCCCAGACCCAAATGGAGAGGGGCTGCTTGGGGGCCCCCTGGGGGCCCTTCAGGCCAGCTAGCTCTTTGGGTCCTGGCTCCTTCGCTTTGGGAGCTGTTGCTGCAGTTGGGCATGTTGGCCGGAGAGTGCTTCTCGGGCCGCGAACTGCAACCTTGCAGGTACCTCCCAGGTTCCCGGCCCAACGAAAGCCCCCAGACCCAAATGGAGAGGGGCTGCTTGGGGGCCCCCTGGGGGCCCTTCAGGCCAGCTAGGTCTTTGGGTCCTGGCTCCTTCGGTTTGGGAGCTGTTGCTGCAGTTGGGCATGTTGGCCGGAGAGTGCTTCTCGGGCCGCGAACTGCATTCTTGCAGGATTCTCCCAGGTTCTCAGCCTAAAGAAAGCCCCCAGACCCAAATGGAGAGGGGCTGCTTGGGGGCCCCCTGGGGGCCCTTCAGGCCAGCTAGGTCTTTGGGTCCTGGCTCCTTCGCTTTGGGAGCTGTTGCTGCAGTTGGGCATGTTGGCCGGAGAGTGCTTCTCGGGCCGCGAACTGCAACCTTGCAGGAATCTCCCAGGTTCCCGGCCCAACGAAAGCCCCCAGACCCAAATGGAGAGGGGCTGCTTGGGGGCCCCCTGGGGGCCCTTCAGGCCAGCTAGGTCTTTGGGTCCTGGCTCCTTCGCTTTGGGAGCTGTTGCTGCAGTTGGGCATGTTGGCCGGAGAGTGCTTCTCGGGCCGCGAACTGCATCCTTGCAGGAATCTCCCAGGTTCCCGGCCCAACGAAAGCCCCCAGACCCAAATGGAGAGGGGCTGCTTGGGGGCCCCCTGGGGGCCCTTCAGGCCAGCTAGGTCTTTGGGTCCTGGCTCCTTCGGTTTGGGAGCTGTTGCTGCAGTTGGGCATGTTGGCCGGAGAGTGCTTCTCGGGCCGCGAACTGCAACCTTGCAGGAACCTCTCAGGTATCCATGCCCAACGAAAGCCCCCAGACCCAAATTGAGAGGGGCTGCTTGGTGGCCCCTGGGGGCCCTTCAGGCCAGCTAGGTCTTTGGGTCCTGGCTCCTTCGCTTTGGGAGCTGTTGCTGCAGTTCAGCATGTTGGCCGGAGAGTGCTTCTCGGTCCGCGAACTGCAACCTTGCAGGTACCTCCCAGGTTCCCGGCCCAACGAAAGCCCCCAGACCCAAATGGAGAGGGGCTGCTTGGGGGCCCCCTGGGGGCCCTTCAGGCCAGCTAGGTCTTTGGGTCCTGGCTCCTTCGCTTTGGGAGCTGTTGCTGCAGTTGGGCATGTTGGGCGGAGAGTGCTTCTCGGGCCGCGAACTTCAACCTTGAAGGAATCTCCCAGGTTCCCGGCCCAACGAAAGCCCCCAGACCCAAATTGAGAGGGGCTGCTTGGGGGCCCCCTGGGGGCCCTTCAGGCCAGCTAGGTCTTTGGGTCCTGGCTCCTTCGGTTTGGGAGCTGTTGCTGCAGTTGGGCATGTTGGCCGGAGAGTGCTTCTCGGGCCGCGAACTGCAACCTTGCAGGAATCTCCCAGGTTCCATGCCCAACGAAAGCCCCCAGACCCAAATTGAGAGGGGCTGCTTGGGGGCCCCCTGGGGGCCCTTCAGGCCAGCTAGGTCTTTGGGTCCTGGCTCCTTCGCTTTGGGAGCTGTTGCTGCAGTTGGGCATGTTTGCCGGAGAGTGCTTCTCGGGCCGCGAACTGCAACCTTGCAGGATTCTCCCAGGTTCCCGGCCCAACGAAAGCCCCCAGACCCAAATTGTGTGGGGCTTCTTGGGGCCCCCCTGGGGGCCCTTCAGGCCAGCTAGGTCTTTGGGTCCTGGCTCCTTCGGTTTGGGAGCTGTTGCTGCAGTTGGGCATGTTGGCCGGAGAGTGCTTCTCGGGCCGCGAACTGTAACTTGCAGGTACCTCTCAGGTATACATGCCCAACGAAAGCCCCCAGACCCAAATGGAGAGGGGCTGCTTGGGGGCCCCCTGGGGGCCCTTCAGGCCAGCTAGGTCTTTGGGTCCTGGCTCCTTCGGTTTGGGAGCTGTTGCTGCAGTTGGGCATGTTGGGCGGAGAGTGCTTCTCGGGCCGCGAACTGCAACCTTGCAGGTACCTCCCAGGTTCCCGGCCCAACGAAAGCCCCCAGACCCAAATGGAGAGGGGCTGCTTGGGGGCCCCCTGGGGGCCCTTCAGGCCAGCTAGGTCTTTGGGTCCTGGCTCCTTCGGTTTGGGAGCTGTTGCTGCAGTTGGGCATGTTGGCCGGAGAGTGCTTCTCGGGCCGCGAACTGCATTCTTGCAGGAATCTCCCAGGTTCTCAGCCTAAAGAAAGCCCCCAGACCCAAATGGAGAGGGGCTGCTTGGGGGCCCCCTGGGGGCCCTTCAGGCCAGCTAGGTCTTTGGGTCCTGGCTCCTTCGGTTTGGGAGCTGTTGCTGCAGTTGGGCATGTTGGCCGGAGAGTGCTTCTCGGGCCGCGAACTGCAACCTTGCAGGAATCTCCCAGGTTCCCGGCCCAACGAAAGCCCCCAGACCCAAATGGAGAGGGGCTGCTTGGGGGCCCCCTGGGGGCCCTTCAGGCCAGCTAGGTCTTTGGGTCCTGGCTCCTTCGCTTTGGGAGCTGTTGCTGCAGTTGGGCATGTTGGCCGGAGAGTGCTTCTCGGGCCGCGAACTGCAACCTTGCAGGTACCTCTCAGGTATCCATGCCCAACGAAAGCCCCCAGACCCAAATGGAGAGGGGCTGCTTGGTGGCCCCTGGGGGCCCTTCAGGCCAGCTAGGTCTTTGGGTCCTGGCTCCTTCGCTTTGGGAGCTGTTGCTGCAGTTCAGCATGTTGGCCGGAGAGTGCTTCTCGGGCCGCGAACTGCAACCTTGCAGGTACCTCCCAGGTTCCCGGCCCAACGAAAGCCCCCAGACCCAAATGGAGAGGGGCTGCTTGGGGGCCCCCTGGGGGCCCTTCAGGCCAGCTAGGTCTTTGGGTCCTGGCTCCTTCGCTTTGGGAGCTGTTGCTGCAGTTGGGCATGTTGGGCGGAGAGTGCTTCTCGGGCCGCGAACTTCAACCTTGAAGGAATCTCCCAGGTTCCCGGCCCAACGAAAGCCCCCAGACCCAAATTGAGAGGGGCTGCTTGGGGGCCCCCTGGGGGCCCTTCAGGCCAGCTAGGTCTTTGGGTCCTGGCTCCTTCGCTTTGGGAGCTGTTGCTGCAGTTGGGCATGTTGGGCGGAGAGTGCTTCTCGGGCCGCGAACTGCAACCTTGCAGGATTCTCCCAGGTTCCCGGCCCAACGAAAGCCCCCAGACCCAAATTGAGAGGGGCTGCTTGGTGGCCTTCTGGGGGCCCTTCAGGCCAGCTAGGTCTTTGGGTCCTGGCTCCTTCGGTTTGGGAGCTGTTGCTGCAGTTGGGCATGTTGGCCGGAGAGTGCTTCTCGGGCCGCGAACTGCAACCTTGCAGGATTCTCCCAGGTTCTAAGCCTAAAGAAAGCCCCCAGACCCAAATGGAGAGGGGCTGCTTGGGGGCCCCCTGGGGGCCCTTCAGGCCAGCTAGGTCTTTGGGTCCTGGCTCCTTCACTTTGGGAGCTGTTGCTGCAGTTGGGCATGTTGGCCGGAGAGTGCTTCTCGGGCCGCGAACTGCAACCTTGCAGGTACCTCTCAGGTATACATGCCCAACGAAAGCCCCCAGACCCAAATGGAGAGGGGCTGCTTGGTGGCCTTCTGGGGGCCCTTCAGGCCAGCTAGGTCTTTGGGTCCTGGCTCCTTCGCTTTGGGAGCTGTTGCTGGATATTTGGCATGTTGGCCGGAGAGTGCTTCTCGGGCCGCGAACTGCAACCTTGCAGGTACCTCCCAGGTTCCCGGCCCAACGAAAGCCCCCAGACCCAAATGGAGAGGGGCTGCTTGGGGGCCCCCTGGGGGCCCTTCAGGCCAGCTAGGTCTTTGGGTCCTGGCTCCTTCGCTTTGGGAGCTGTTGCTGCAGTTGGGCATGTTGGCCGGAGAGTGCTTCTCGGGCCGCGAACTGCATCCTTGCAGGAATCTCCCAGGTTCCCGGCCCAACGAAAGCCCCCAGACCCAAATGGAGAGGGGCTGCTTGGGGGCCCCCTGGGGGCCCTTCAGGCCAGCTAGGTCTTTGGGTCCTGGCTCCTTCGGTTTGGGAGCTGTTGCTGCAGTTGGGCATGTTGGCCGGAGAGTGCTTCTCGGGCCGCGAACTGCAACCTTGCAGGAACCTCTCAGGTATCCATGCCCAACGAAAGCCCCCAGACCCAAATTGAGAGGGGCTGCTTGGTGGCCCCTGGGGGCCCTTCAGGCCAGCTAGGTCTTTGGGTCCTGGCTCCTTCGCTTTGGGAGCTGTTGCTGCAGTTCAGCATGTTGGCCGGAGAGTGCTTCTCGGTCCGCGAACTGCAACCTTGCAGGTACCTCCCAGGTTCCCGGCCCAACGAAAGCCCCCAGACCCAAATGGAGAGGGGCTGCTTGGGGGCCCCCTGGGGGCCCTTCAGGCCAGCTAGGTCTTTGGGTCCTGGCTCCTTCGCTTTGGGAGCTGTTGCTGCAGTTGGGCATGTTGGGCGGAGAGTGCTTCTCGGGCCGCGAACTTCAACCTTGAAGGAATCTCCCAGGTTCCCGGCCCAACGAAAGCCCCCAGACCCAAATTGAGAGGGGCTGCTTGGGGGCCCCCTGGGGGCCCTTCAGGCCAGCTAGGTCTTTGGGTCCTGGCTCCTTCGGTTTGGGAGCTGTTGCTGCAGTTGGGCATGTTGGCCGGAGAGTGCTTCTCGGGCCGCGAACTGCAACCTTGCAGGAATCTCCCAGGTTCCATGCCCAACGAAAGCCCCCAGACCCAAATTGAGAGGGGCTGCTTGGGGGCCCCCTGGGGGCCCTTCAGGCCAGCTAGGTCTTTGGGTCCTGGCTCCTTCGCTTTGGGAGCTGTTGCTGCAGTTGGGCATGTTTGCCGGAGAGTGCTTCTCGGGCCGCGAACTGCAACCTTGCAGGATTCTCCCAGGTTCCCGGCCCAACGAAAGCCCCCAGACCCAAATTGTGTGGGGCTTCTTGGGGCCCCCCTGGGGGCCCTTCAGGCCAGCTAGGTCTTTGGGTCCTGGCTCCTTCGGTTTGGGAGCTGTTGCTGCAGTTGGGCATGTTGGCCGGAGAGTGCTTCTCGGGCCGCGAACTGTAACTTGCAGGTACCTCTCAGGTATACATGCCCAACGAAAGCCCCCAGACCCAAATGGAGAGGGGCTGCTTGGGGGCACCCTGGGGGCCCTTCAGGCCAGCTAGGTCTTTGGGTCCTGGCTCCTTCGCTTTGGGAGCTGTTGCTGGATATTGGGCATGTTGGCCGTAGAGTGCTTCTCGGGCCGCGAACTGCAACCTTGCAGGAATCTCCCAGGTTCCCGGCCCAACGAAAGCCCCCAGACCCAAATGGAGAGGGGCTGCTTGGGGGCCCCCTGGGGGCCCTTCAGGCCAGCTAGGTCTTTGGGTCCTGGCTCCTTCGCTTTGGGAGCTGTTGCTGCAGTTGGGCATGTTGGCCGGAGAGTGCTTCTCGGGCCGCGAACTGCATCCTTGAATGAATCTCCCAGGTTCCCGGCCCAACGAAAACCCCCAGACCCAAATGGAGAGGGGCTGCTTGGGGGCCCCCTGGGGGCCCTTCAGGCCAGCTAGGTCTTTGGGTCCTGGCTCCTTCGCTTTGGGAGCTGTTGCTGCAGTTGGGCATGTTGGCCGGAGAGTGCTTCTCGGGCCGCGAACTGCAACCTTGCAGGTACCTCTCAGGTATCCATGCCCAACGAAAGCCCCCAGACCCAAATTGAGAGGGGCTGCTTGGTGGCCCCTGGGGGCCCTTCAGGCCAGCTAGGTCTTTGGGTCCTGGCTCCTTCGCTTTGGGAGCTGTTGCTGCAGTTCAGCATGTTGGCCGGAGAGTGCTTCTCGGGCCACGAACTGCAACCTTGCAGGTACCTCCCAGGTTCCCGGCCCAACGAAAGCCCCCAGACCCAAATGGAGAGGGGCTGCTTGGGGGCCCCCTGGGGGCCCTTCAGGCCAGCTAGGTCTTTGGGTCCTGGCTCCTTCGCTTTGGGAGCTGTTGCTGCAGTTGGGCATGTTGGGCGGAGAGTGCTTCTCGGGCCGCGAACTTCAACCTTGAAGGAATCTCCCAGGTTCCCGGCCCAACGAAAGCCCCCAGACCCAAATTGAGAGGGGCTGCTTGGGGGCCCCCTGGGGGCCCTTCAGGCCAGCTAGGTCTTTGGGTCCTGGCTCCTTCGGTTTGGGAGCTGTTGCTGCAGTTGGGCATGTTGGGCGGAGAGTGCTTCTCGGGCCGCGAACTGCAACCTTGCAGGATTCTCCCAGGTTCCCGGCCCAACGAAAGCCCCCAGACCCAAATTGAGAGGGGCTGCTTGGTGGCCTTCTGGGGGCCCTTCAGGCCAGCTAGGTCTTTGGGTCCTGGCTCCTTCGGTTTGGGAGCTGTTGCTGCAGTTGGGCATGTTGGCCGGAGAGTGCTTCTCGGGCCGCGAACTGCAACCTTGCAGGTACCTCCCAGGTTCCCGGCCCAACGAAAGCCCCCAGACCCAAATTGAGAGGGGCTGCTTGGGGGCCCCCTGGGGGCCCTTCAGGCCAGCTAGGTCTTTGGGTCCTGGCTCCTTCGCTTTGGGAGCTGTTGCTGCAGTTGGGCATGTTGGCCGGAGAGTGCTTCTCGGGCCGCGAACTGCAACCTTGCATGAATCTCCCAGGTTCCCGGCCCAACGAAAGCCCCCAGACCCAAATTGAGAGGGGCTGCTTGGGGGCCCCCTGGGGGCCCTTCAGGCCAGCTAGGTCTTTGGGTCCTGGCTCCTTCGGTTTGGGAGCTGTTGCTGCAGTTGGGCATGTTGGCCGGAGAGTGCTTCTCGGGCCGCGAACTGCAACCTTGCAGGATTCTCCCAGGTTCTCAGACTAAAGAAAGCCCCCAGACCCAAATGGAGAGGGGCTGCTTGGGGGCCCCCTGGGGGCCCTTCAGGCCAGCTAGGTCTTTGGGTCCTGGCTCCTTCACTTTGGGAGCTGTTGCTGCAGTTGGGCATGTTGGCCGGAGAGTGCTTCTCGGGCCGCGAACTGCAACCTTGCAGGTACCTCTCAGGTATCCATGCCCAACGAAAGCCCCCAGACCCAAATTGAGAGGGGCTGCTTGGGGGCCCCCTGGGGGCCCTTCAGGCCAGCTAGGTCTTTGGGTCCTGGCTCCTTCTGTTTGGGAGCTGTTGCTGCAGTTGGGCATGTTGGGCGGAGAGTGCTTCTCGGTCCGCGAACTGCAACCTTGCAGGTACCTCCCAGGTTCCCGGCCCAACGAAAGCCCCCAGACCCAAATTGAGAGGGGCTGCTTGGGGGCCCCCTGGGGGCCCTTCAGGCCAGCTAGGTCTTTGTGTCCTGGCTCCTTCGGTTTGGGAGCTGTTGCTGCAGTTGGGCATGTTGGCCGGAGAGTGCTTCTCAGGCCGCGAACTGCATTTTTGCAGGATTCTCCCAGGTTTTCAGCCTAAAGAAAGCCCCCAGACCCAAATTGAGAGGGGCTGCTTGGGGGCCCCCTGGGGGCCCTTCAGGCCAGCTAGGTCTTTGGGTCCTGGCTCCTTCGCTTTGGGAGCTGTTGCTGCAGTTGGGCATGTTGGCCGGAGAGTGCTTCTCGGGCCGCGAACTGCAACCTTGCAGGAATCTCCCAGGTTCCCGGCCCAACGAAAGCCCCCAGACCCAAATTGAGAGGGGCTGCTTGGGGGCCCCCTGGGGGCCCTTCAGGCCAGCTAGGTCTTTGTGTCCTGGCTCCTTCGGTTTGGGAGCTGTTGCTGCAGTTGGGCATGTTGGCCGGAGAGTGCTTCTCGGGCCGCGAACTGCAACCTTGCAGGAATCTCCCAGGTTCCCGGCCCAACGAAAGCCCCCAGACCCAAATTGAGAGGGGCTGCTTGGGGGCCCCCTGGGGGCCCTTCAGGCCAGCTAGGTCTTTGGGTCCTGGCTCCTTCGGTTTGGGAGCTGTTGCTGCAGTTGGGCATGTTGGCCGGATAGTGCTTCTCGGGCCGCGAACTGTAACTTGCAGGTACCTCTCAGGTATACATGCCCAACGAAAGCCCCCAGACCCAAATGGAGAGGGGCTGCTTGGTGGCCTTCTGGGGGCCCTTCAGGCCAGCTAGGTCTTTGGGTCCTGGCTCCTTCGCTTTGGGAGCTGTTGCTGGATATTTGGCATGTTGGCCGGAGAGTGCTTCTCGGGCCGCGAACTGCAACCTTGCAGGTACCTCCCAGGTTCCCGGCCCAACGAAAGCCCCCAGACCCAAATGGAGAGGGGCTGCTTGGGGGCCCCCTGGGGGCCCTTCAGGCCAGCTAGGTCTTTGGGTCCTGGCTCCTTCGGTTTGGGAGCTGTTGCTGCAGTTGGGCATGTTGGCCGGAGAGTGCTTCTCGGTCCGCGAACTGCAACCTTGAAGGAATCTCCCAGGTTCCCGGCCCAACGAAAGCCCCCAGACCCAAAGTGAGAGGGGCTGCTTGGGGGCCCCCTGGGGGCCCTTCAGGCCAGCTAGCTCTTTGGGTCCTGGCTCCTTCGCTTTGGGAGCTGTTGCTGCAGTTGGGCATGTTGGCCGGAGAGTGCTTCTCGGGCCGCGAACTGCAACCTTGCAGGTACCTCCCAGGTTCCCGGCCCAACGAAAGCCCCCAGACCCAAATGGAGAGGGGCTGCTTGGGGGCCCCCTGGGGGCCCTTCAGGCCAGCTAGGTCTTTGGGTCCTGGCTCCTTCGCTTTGGGAGCTGTTGCTGCAGTTGGGCATGTTGGCCGGAGAGTGCTTCTCGGGCCGCGAACTGCATTCTTGCAGGATTCTCCCAGGTTCTCAGCCTAAAGAAAGCCCCCAGACCCAAATGGAGAGGGGCTGCTTGGGGGCCCCCTGGGGGCCCTTCAGGCCAGCTAGGTCTTTGGGTCCTGGCTCCTTCGCTTTGGGAGCTGTTGCTGCAGTTGGGCATGTTGGCCGGAGAGTGCTTCTCGGGCCGCGAACTGCAACCTTGCAGGAATCTCCCAGGTTCCCGGCCCAACGAAAGCCCCCAGACCCAAATTGAGAGGGGCTGCTTGGGGGCCCCCTGGGGGCCCTTCAGGCCAGCTAGGTCTTTGGGTCCTGGCTCCTTCGCTTTGGGAGCTGTTGCTGCAGTTGGGCATGTTGGCCGGAGAGTGCTTCTCGGGCCGCGAACTGCATCCTTGCAGGAATCTCCCAGGTTCCCGGCCCAACGAAAGCCCCCAGACCCAAATGGAGAGGGGCTGCTTGGGGGCCCCCTGGGGGCCCTTCAGGCCAGCTAGGTCTTTGGGTCCTGGCTCCTTCGGTTTGGGAGCTGTTGCTGCAGTTGGGCATGTTGGCCGGAGAGTGCTTCTCGGGCCGCGAACTGCAACCTTGCAGGAACCTCTCAGGTATCCATGCCCAACGAAAGCCCCCAGACCCAAATTGAGAGGGGCTGCTTGGTGGCCCCTGGGGGCCCTTCAGGCCAGCTAGGTCTTTGGGTCCTGGCTCCTTCGCTTTGGGAGCTGTTGCTGCAGTTCAGCATGTTGGCCGGAGAGTGCTTCTCGGGCCGCGAACTGCAACCTTGCAGGTACCTCCCAGGTTCCCGGCCCAACGAAAGCCCCCAGACCCAAATGGAGAGGGGCTGCTTGGGGGCCCCCTGGGGGCCCTTCAGGCCAGCTAGGTCTTTGGGTCCTGGCTCCTTCGCTTTGGGAGCTGTTGCTGCAGTTGGGCATGTTGGGCGGAGAGTGCTTCTCGGGCCGCGAACTTCAACCTTGAAGGAATCTCCCAGGTTCCCGGCCCAACGAAAGCCCCCAGACCCAAATTGAGAGGGGCTGCTTGGGGGCCCCCTGGGGGCCCTTCAGGCCAGCTAGGTCTTTGGGTCCTGGCTCCTTCGGTTTGGGAGCTGTTGCTGCAGTTGGGCATGTTGGCCGGAGAGTGCTTCTCGGGCCGCGAACTGCAACCTTGCAGGAATCTCCCAGGTTCCATGCCCAACGAAAGCCCCCAGACCCAAATTGAGAGGGGCTGCTTGGGGGCCCCCTGGGGGCCCTTCAGGCCAGCTAGGTCTTTGGGTCCTGGCTCCTTCGCTTTGGGAGCTGTTGCTGCAGTTGGGCATGTTTGCCGGAGAGTGCTTCTCGGGCCGCGAACTGCAACCTTGCAGGATTCTCCCAGGTTCCCGGCCCAACGAAAGCCCCCAGACCCAAATTGTGTGGGGCTTCTTGGGGCCCCCCTGGGGGCCCTTCAGGCCAGCTAGGTCTTTGGGTCCTGGCTCCTTCGGTTTGGGAGCTGTTGCTGCAGTTGGGCATGTTGGCCGGAGAGTGCTTCTCGGGCCGCGAACTGTAACTTGCAGGTACCTCTCAGGTATACATGCCCAACGAAAGCCCCCAGACCCAAATGGAGAGGGGCTGCTTGGTGGCCTTCTGGGGGCCCTTCAGGCCAGCTAGGTCTTTGGGTCCTGGCTCCTTCGCTTTGGGAGCTGTTGCTGGATATTGGGCATGTTGGCCGGAGAGCGCTTCTCGGGCCGCGAACTGCAACCTTGCTGGTATCTCCCAGGTACTCAGCCTAAAGAAAGCCCCCAGACCCAAATTGAGAGGGGCTGCTTGGGGGCCCCCTGGGGGCCCTTCAGGCCAGCTAGGTCTTTGGGTCCTGGCTCCTTCGGTTTGGGAGCTGTTGCTGCAGTTGGGCATGTTGGGCGGAGAGTGCTTCTCGGTCCGCGAACTGCAACCTTGAAGGAATCTCCCAGGTTCCCGGCCCAACGAAAGCCCCCAGACCCAAATGGAGAGGGGCTGCTTGGGGGCCCCCTGGGGGCCCTTCAGGCCAGCTAGCTCTTTGGGTCCTGGCTCCTTCGCTTTGGGAGCTGTTGCTGCAGTTGGGCATGTTGGCCGGAGAGTGCTTCTCGGGCCGCGAACTGCATCCTTGCAGGTACCTCCCAGGTTCCCGGCCCAACGAAAGCCCCCAGACCCAAATGGAGAGGGGCTGCTTGGGGGCCCCCTGGGGGCCCTTCAGGCCAGCTAGGTCTTTGGGTCCTGGCTCCTTCGGTTTGGGAGCTGTTGCTGCAGTTGGGCATGTTGGCCGGAGAGTGCTTCTCGGGCCGCGAACTGCATTCTTGCAGGAATCTCCCAGGTTCTCAGCCTAAAGAAAGCCCCCAGACCCAAATGGAGAGGGGCTGCTTGGGGGCCCCCTGGGGGCCCTTCAGGCCAGCTAGGTCTTTGGGTCCTGGCTCCTTCGCTTTGGGAGCTGTTGCTGCAGTTGGGCATGTTGGCCGGAGAGTGCTTCTCGGGCCGCGAACTGCAACCTTGCAGGATTCTCCCAGGTTCCCGGCCCAACGAAAGCCCCCAGACCCAAATGGAGAGGGGCTGCTTGGGGGCCCCCTGGGGGCCCTTCAGGCCAGCTAGGTCTTTGGGTCCTGGCTCCTTCGCTTTGGGAGCTGTTGCTGCAGTTGGGCATGTTGGCCGGAGAGTGCTTCTCGGGCCGCGAACTGCATCCTTGAATGAATCTCCCAGGTTCCCGGCCCAACGAAAGCCCCCAGACCCAAATGGAGAGGGGCTGCTTGGGGGCCCCCTGGGGGCCCTTCAGGCCAGCTAGGTCTTTGGGTCCTGGCTCCTTCGGTTTGGGAGCTGTTGCTGCAGTTGGGCATGTTGGCCGGAGAGTGCTTCTCGGGCCGCGAACTGCAACCTTGCAGGTACCTCTCAGGTATCCATGCCCAACGAAAGCCCCCAGACCCAAATTGAGAGGGGCTGCTTGGTGGCCCCTGGGGGCCCTTCAGGCCAGCTAGGTCTTTGGGTCCTGGCTCCTTCGGTTTGGGAGCTGTTGCTGCAGTTGGGCATGTTGGCCGGAGAGTGCTTCTCGGGCCGCGAACTGCAACCTTGCAGGTACCTCCCAGGTTCCCGGCCCAACGAAAGCCCCCAGACCCAAATTGAGAGGGGCTGCTTGGGGCCCCCCTGGGGGCCCTTCAGGCCAGCTAGGTCTTTGGGTCCTGGCTCCTTCGGTTTGGGAGCTGTTGCTGCAGTTGGGCATGTTGGCCGGAGAGTGCTTCTCGGGCCGCGAACTGCAACCTTGCAGGAATCTCCCAGGTTCCCGGCCCAACGAAAGCCCCCAGACCCAAATTGAGAGGGGCTGCTTGGGGGCCCCCTGGGGGCCCTTCAGGCCAGCTAGGTCTTTGGGTCCTGGCTCCTTCGGTTTGGGAGCTGTTGCTGCAGTTGGGCATGTTGGCCGGAGAGTGCTTCTCGGGCCGCGAACTGCAACCTTGCAGGTAACTCCCAGGTTCCCGGCCCAACGAAAGCCCCCAGACCCAAATTGAGAGGGGCTGCTTGGGGGCCCCCTGGGGGCCCTTCAGGCCAGCTAGGTCTTTGTGTCCTGGCTCCTTCGGTTTGGGAGCTGTTGCTGCAGTTGAGCATGTTGGCCGGAGAGTGCTTCTCGGGCCGCGAACTGTAACCTTGCAGGTACCTCTCAGGTATCCATGCCCAACGAAAGCCCCCAGACCCAAATTGAGAGGGGCTGCTTGGGGCCCCCCTGGGGGCCCTTCAGGCCAGCTAGGTCTTTGGGTCCTGGCTCCTTCGGTTTGGGAGCTGTTGCTGCAGTTGGGCATGTTGGCCGGAGAGTGCTTCTCGGGCCGCGAACTGCAACCTTGCAGGTACCTCCCAGGTTCCCGGCCCAACGAAAGCCCCCAGACCCAAATTGAGAGGGGCTGCTTGGGGGCCCCCTGGGGGCCCTTCAGGCCAGCTAGGTCTTTGGGTCCTGGCTCCTTCGCTTTGGGAGCTGTTGCTGCAGTTGGGCATGTTGGCCGGAGAGTGCTTCTCGGGCCGCGAACTGCAACCTTGCAGGAATCTCCCAGGTTCCATGCCCAACGAAAGCCCCCAGACCCAAATTGAGAGGGGCTGCTTGGTGGCCCCCTGGGGGCCCTTCAGGCCAGCTAGGTCTTTGGGTCCTGGCTCCTTCGCTTTGGGAGCTGTTGCTGCAGTTGGGCATGTTGGCCGGAGAGTGCTTCTCGGGCCGCGAACTGACACCTTGCATGAATCTCCCAGGTTCCCGGCCCAACGAAAGCCCCCAGACCCAAATTGAGAGGGGCTGCTTGGGGGCCCCCTGGGGGCCCTTCAGGCCAGCTAGGTCTTTGTGTCCTGGCTCCTTCGCTTTGGGAGCTGTTGCTGCAGTTGGGCATGTTGGCCGGAGAGTGCTTCTCGGGCCGCGAACTGCAACCTTGCATGAATCTCCCAGGTTCCCGGCCCAACGAAAGCCCCCAGACCCAAATGGAGAGGGGCTGCTTGGGGGCCCCCTGGGGGCCCTTCAGGCCAGCTAGGTCTTTGGGTCCTGGCTCCTTCGGTTTGGGAGCTGTTGCTGCAGTTGGGCATGTTGGGCGGAGAGTGCTTCTCGGGCCGCGAACTGCAACCTTGCAGGTACCTCCCAGGTTCCCGGCCCAACGAAAGCCCCCAGACCCAAATTGAGAGGGGCTGCTTGGGGCCCCCCTGGGGGCCCTTCAGGCCAGCTAGGTCTTTGGGTCCTGGCTCCTTCGGTTTGGGAGCTGTTGCTGCAGTTGGGCATGTTGGCCGGAGAGTGCTTCTCGGGCCGCGAACTGCAACCTTGCAGGAATCTCCCAGGTTCCCGGCCCAACGAAAGCCCCCAGACCCAAATTGAGAGGGGCTGCTTGGGGGCCCCCTGGGGGCCCTTCAGGCCAGCTAGGTCTTTGGGTCCTGGCTCCTTCGGTTTGGGAGCTGTTGCTGCAGTTGGGCATGTTGGCCGGAGAGTGCTTCTCGGGCCGCGAACTGCAACCTTGCAGGTAACTCCCAGGTTCCCGGCCCAACGAAAGCCCCCAGACCCAAATTGAGAGGGGCTGCTTGGGGGCCCCCTGGGGGCCCTTCAGGCCAGCTAGGTCTTTGGGTCCTGGCTCCTTCGGTTTGGGAGCTGTTGCTGCAGTTGAGCATGTTGGCCGGAGAGTGCTTCTCGGGCCGCGAACTGTAACCTTGCAGGTACCTCTCAGGTATCCATGCCCAACGAAAGCCCCCAGACCCAAATTGAGAGGGGCTGCTTGGGGCCCCCCTGGGGGCCCTTCAGGCCAGCTAGGTCTTTGGGTCCTGGCTCCTTCGCTTTGGGAGCTGTTGCTGCAGTTGGGCATGTTTGCCGGAGAGTGCTTCTCGGGCCGCGAACTGCAACCTTGCAGGATTCTCCCAGGTTCCCGGCCCAACGAAAGCCCCCAGACCCAAATTGTGTGGGGCTTCTTGGGGCCCCCCTGGGGGCCCTTCAGGCCAGCTAGGTCTTTGGGTCCTGGCTCCTTCGGTTTGGGAGCTGTTGCTGCAGTTGGGCATGTTGGCCGGAGAGTGCTTCTCGGGCCGCGAACTGTAACTTGCAGGTACCTCTCAGGTATACATGCCCAACGAAAGCCCCCAGACCCAAATGGAGAGGGGCTGCTTGGTGGCCTTCTGGGGGCCCTTCAGGCCAGCTAGGTCTTTGGGTCCTGGCTCCTTCGCTTTGGGAGCTGTTGCTGGATATTGGGCATGTTGGCCGGAGAGCGCTTCTCGGGCCGCGAACTGCAACCTTGCTGGTATCTCCCAGGTACTCAGCCTAAAGAAAGCCCCCAGACCCAAATTGAGAGGGGCTGCTTGGGGGCCCCCTGGGGGCCCTTCAGGCCAGCTAGGTCTTTGGGTCCTGGCTCCTTCGGTTTGGGAGCTGTTGCTGCAGTTGGGCATGTTGGGCGGAGAGTGCTTCTCGGTCCGCGAACTGCAACCTTGAAGGAATCTCCCAGGTTCCCGGCCCAACGAAAGCCCCCAGACCCAAATGGAGAGGGGCTGCTTGGGGGCCCCCTGGGGGCCCTTCAGGCCAGCTAGCTCTTTGGGTCCTGGCTCCTTCGCTTTGGGAGCTGTTGCTGCAGTTGGGCATGTTGGCCGGAGAGTGCTTCTCGGGCCGCGAACTGCATCCTTGCAGGTACCTCCCAGGTTCCCGGCCCAACGAAAGCCCCCAGACCCAAATGGAGAGGGGCTGCTTGGGGGCCCCCTGGGGGCCCTTCAGGCCAGCTAGGTCTTTGGGTCCTGGCTCCTTCGGTTTGGGAGCTGTTGCTGCAGTTGGGCATGTTGGCCGGAGAGTGCTTCTCGGGCCGCGAACTGCATTCTTGCAGGAATCTCCCAGGTTCTCAGCCTAAAGAAAGCCCCCAGACCCAAATGGAGAGGGGCTGCTTGGGGGCCCCCTGGGGGCCCTTCAGGCCAGCTAGGTCTTTGGGTCCTGGCTCCTTCGCTTTGGGAGCTGTTGCTGCAGTTGGGCATGTTGGCCGGAGAGTGCTTCTCGGGCCGCGAACTGCAACCTTGCAGGATTCTCCCAGGTTCCCGGCCCAACGAAAGCCCCCAGACCCAAATGGAGAGGGGCTGCTTGGGGGCCCCCTGGGGGCCCTTCAGGCCAGCTAGGTCTTTGGGTCCTGGCTCCTTCGCTTTGGGAGCTGTTGCTGCAGTTGGGCATGTTGGCCGGAGAGTGCTTCTCGGGCCGCGAACTGCATCCTTGAATGAATCTCCCAGGTTCCCGGCCCAACGAAAGCCCCCAGACCCAAATGGAGAGGGGCTGCTTGGGGGCCCCCTGGGGGCCCTTCAGGCCAGCTAGGTCTTTGGGTCCTGGCTCCTTCGGTTTGGGAGCTGTTGCTGCAGTTGGGCATGTTGGCCGGAGAGTGCTTCTCGGGCCGCGAACTGCAACCTTGCAGGTACCTCTCAGGTATCCATGCCCAACGAAAGCCCCCAGACCCAAATTGAGAGGGGCTGCTTGGTGGCCCCTGGGGGCCCTTCAGGCCAGCTAGGTCTTTGGGTCCTGGCTCCTTCGCTTTGGGAGCTGTTGCTGCAGTTGAGCATGTTGGCCGGAGAGTGCTTCTCGGGCCGCGAACTGCAACCTTGCAGGTACCTCCCAGGTTCCCGGCCCAACGAAAGCCCCCAGACCCAAATGGAGAGGGGCTGCTTGGGGGCCCCCTGGGGGCCCTTCAGGCCAGCTAGGTCTTTGGGTCCTGGCTCCTTCGCTTTGGGAGCTGTTGCTGCAGTTGGGCATGTTGGCCGGAGAGTGCTTCTCGGGCCTCGAACTGCAACCTTGAAGGAATCTCCCAGGTTCCCGGCCCAACGAAAGCCCCCAGACCCAAATTGAGAGGGGCTGCTTGGGGGCCCCCTGGGGGCCCTTCAGGCCAGCTAGGTCTTTGGGTCCTGGCTCCTTCGGTTTGGGAGCTGTTGCTGCAGTTGGGCATGTTGGGCGGAGAGTGCTTCTCGGGCCGCGAACTGCAACCTTGCAGGATTCTCCCAGGTTCCCGGCCCAACGAAAGCCCCCAGACCCAAATTGAGAGGGGCTGCTTGGTGGCCTTCTGGGGGCCCTTCAGGCCAGCTAGGTCTTTGGGTCCTGGCTCCTTCGGTTTGGGAGCTGTTGCTGCAGTTGGGCATGTTGGCCGGAGAGTGCTTCTCGGGCCGCGAACTGCAACCTTGCAGGTACCTCCCAGGTTCCCGGCCCAACGAAAGCCCCCAGACCCAAATTGAGAGGGGCTGCTTGGGGCCCCCCTGGGGGCCCTTCAGGCCAGCTAGGTCTTTGGGTCCTGGCTCCTTCGGTTTGGGAGCTGTTGCTGCAGTTGGGCATGTTGGCCGGAGAGTGCTTCTCGGGCCGCGAACTGCAACCTTGCAGGAATCTCCCAGGTTCCCGGCCCAACGAAAGCCCCCAGACCCAAATTGAGAGGGGCTGCTTGGGGGCCCCCTGGGGGCCCTTCAGGCCAGCTAGGTCTTTGGGTCCTGGCTCCTTCGCTTTGGGAGCTGTTGCTGCAGTTGGGCATGTTGGCCGGAGAGTGCTTCTCGGGCCGCGAACTGACACCTTGCATGAATCTCCCAGGTTCCCGGCCCAACGAAAGCCCCCAGACCCAAATTGAGAGGGGCTGCTTGGGGGCCCCCTGGGGGCCCTTCAGGCCAGCTAGGTCTTTGTGTCCTGGCTCCTTCGCTTTGGGAGCTGTTGCTGCAGTTGGGCATGTTGGCCGGAGAGTGCTTCTCGGGCCGCGAACTGCAACCTTGCATGAATCTCCCAGGTTCCCGGCCCAACGAAAGCCCCCAGACCCAAATGGAGAGGGGCTGCTTGGGGGCCCCCTGGGGGCCCTTCAGGCCAGCTAGGTCTTTGGGTCCTGGCTCCTTCGGTTTGGGAGCTGTTGCTGCAGTTGGGCATGTTGGGCGGAGAGTGCTTCTCGGGCCGCGAACTGCAACCTTGCAGGTACCTCCCAGGTTCCCGGCCCAACGAAAGCCCCCAGACCCAAATTGAGAGGGGCTGCTTGGGGCCCCCCTGGGGGCCCTTCAGGCCAGCTAGGTCTTTGGGTCCTGGCTCCTTCGGTTTGGGAGCTGTTGCTGCAGTTGGGCATGTTGGCCGGAGAGTGCTTCTCGGGCCGCGAACTGCAACCTTGCAGGAATCTCCCAGGTTCCCGGCCCAACGAAAGCCCCCAGACCCAAATTGAGAGGGGCTGCTTGGGGGCCCCCTGGGGGCCCTTCAGGCCAGCTAGGTCTTTGGGTCCTGGCTCCTTCGGTTTGGGAGCTGTTGCTGCAGTTGGGCATGTTGGCCGGAGAGTGCTTCTCGGGCCGCGAACTGCAACCTTGCAGGTAACTCCCAGGTTCCCGGCCCAACGAAAGCCCCCAGACCCAAATTGAGAGGGGCTGCTTGGGGGCCCCCTGGGGGCCCTTCAGGCCAGCTAGGTCTTTGGGTCCTGGCTCCTTCGGTTTGGGAGCTGTTGCTGCAGTTGAGCATGTTGGCCGGAGAGTGCTTCTCGGGCCGCGAACTGTAACCTTGCAGGTACCTCTCAGGTATCCATGCCCAACGAAAGCCCCCAGACCCAAATTGAGAGGGGCTGCTTGGGGCCCCCCTGGGGGCCCTTCAGGCCAGCTAGGTCTTTGGGTCCTGGCTCCTTCGGTTTGGGAGCTGTTGTTGCAGTTGGGCATGTTGGCCGGAGAGTGCTTCTCGGGCCGCGAACTGCAACCTTGCAGGTACCTCCCAGGTTCCCGGCCCAACGAAAGCCCCCAGACCCAAATTGAGAGGGGCTGCTTGGGGGCCCCCTGGGGGCCCTTCAGGCCAGCTAGGTCTTTGGGTCCTGGCTCCTTCGGTTTGGGAGCTGTTGCTGCAGTTGTGCATGTTGGCCGGAGAGTGCTTCTCGGGCCGCGAACTGCAACCTTGCAGGAATCTCCCAGGTTCCCGGCCCAACGAAAGCCCCCAGACCCAAATTGAGAGGGGCTGCTTGGGGGCCCCCTGGGGGCCCTTCAGGCCAGCTAGGTCTTTGGGTCCTGGCTCCTTCTGTTTGGGAGCTGTTGCTGCAGTTGGGCATGTTGGCCGGAGAGTGCTTCTCGGGCCGCGAACTGCAACCTTGCAGGATTCTCCCAGGTTCTAAGCCTAAAGAAAGCCCCCAGACCCAAATGGAGAGGGGCTGCTTGGGGGCCCCCTGGGGCCCCTTCAGGCCAGCTAGGTCTTTGGGTCCTGGCTCCTTCACTTTGGGAGCTGTTGCTGCAGTTGGGCATGTTGGCCGGAGAGTGCTTCTCGGGCCGCGAACTGCAACCTTGCAGGTACCTCTCAGGTATCCATGCCCAACGAAAGCCCCCAGACCCAAATTGAGAGGGGCTGCTTGGGGCCCCCCTGGGGGCCCTTCAGGCCAGCTAGGTCTTTGGGTCCTGGCTCCTTCGGTTTGGGAGCTGTTGCTGCAGTTGGGCATGTTGGCCGGAGAGTGCTTCTCGGGCCGCGAACTGCAACCTTGCAGGAATCTCCCAGGTTCCATGCCCAACGAAAGCCCCCAGACCCAAATTGAGAGGGGCTGCTTGGGGGCCCCCTGGGGGCCCTTCAGGCCAGCTAGGTCTTTGGGTCCTGGCTCCTTCGCTTTGGGAGCTGTTGCTGCAGTTGGGCATGTTGGCCGGAGAGTGCTTCTCGGGCCGCGAACTGCAACCTTGCATGAATCTCCCAGGTTCCCGGCCCAACGAAAGCCCCCAGACCCAAATTGAGAGGGGCTGCTTGGTGGCCTTCTGGGGGCCCTTCAGGCCAGCTAGGTCTTTGTGTCCTGGCTCCTTCGCTTTGGGAGCTGTTGCTGCAGTTGGGCATGTTGGCCGGAGAGTGCTTCTCGGGCCGCGAACTGCAACCTTGCATGAATCTCCCAGGTTCCCGGCCCAACGAAAGCCCCCAGACCCAAATGGAGAGGGGCTGCTTGGGGGCCCCCTGGGGGCCCTTCAGGCCAGCTAGGTCTTTGGGTCCTGGCTCCTTCGGTTTGGGAGCTGTTGCTGCAGTTGAGCATGTTGGCCGGAGAGTGCTTCTCGGGCCGCGAACTGCAACCTTGCAGGTACCTCCCAGGTTCCCGGCCCAACGAAAGCCCCCAGACCCAAATGGAGAGGGGCTGCTTGGGGGCCCCCTGGGGGCCCTTCAGGCCAGCTAGGTCTTTGGGTCCTGGCTCCTTCGCTTTGGGAGCTGTTGCTGCAGTTGGGCATGTTGGCCGGAGAGTGCTTCTCGGGCCGCGAACTGCAACCTTGCAGGAATCTCCCAGGTTCCCGGCCCAACGAAAGCCCCCAGACCCAAATGGAGAGGGGCTGCTTGGGGGCCCCCTGGGGGCCCTTCAGGCCAGCTAGGTCTTTGTGTCCTGGCTCCTTCCGTTTGGGAGCTGTTGCTGCAGTTGGGCATGTTGGCCGGAGAGTGCTTCTCGGGCCGCGAACTGCAACCTTGCAGGTACCTCCCAGGTTCCCGGCCCAACAAAAGCCCCCAGACCCAAATGGAGAGGGGCTGCTTGGGGGCCCCCTGGGGGCCCTTCAGGCCAGCTAGGTCTTTGTGTCCTGGCTCCTTCGCTTTGGGAGCTGTTGCTGGATATTGGGCATGTTGGCCGGAGAGTGCTTCTCGGGCCGCGAACTGCAACCTTGCTGGTATCTCCCAGGTTCTCAGCCTAAAGAAAGCCCCCAGACCCAAATGGAGAGGGGCTGCTTGGGGGCCCCCTGGGGGCCCTTCAGGCCAGCTAGGTCTTTGTGTCCTGGCTCCTTCGGTTTGGGAGCTGTTGTTGACGTTGGGCATGTTGGCCGGAGAGTGCTTCTCGGGCCGCGAACTGCAACCTTGCAGGAATCTCCCAGGTTCCCGGCCCAACAAAAGCCCCCAGACCCAAATGGAGAGGGGCTGCTTGGGGGCCCCCTGGGGGCCCTTCAGGCCAGCTAGGTCTTTGGGTCCTGGCTCCTTCGCTTTGGGAGCTGTTGCTGCAGTTGGGCATGTTGGCCGGAGAGTGCTTCTCGGGCCGCGAACTGCAACCTTGCAGGTACCTCCCAGGTTCCCGGCCCAACGAAAGCCCCCAGACCCAAATGGAGAGGGGCTGCTTGGGGGCCCCCTGGGGGCCCTTCAGGCCAGCTAGGTCTTTGGGTCCTGGCTCCTTCGCTTTGGGAGCTGTTGCTGCAGTTGGGCATGTTGGCCGGAGAGTGCTTCTCGGTCCGCGAACTGCAACCTTGAAGGAATCTCCCAGGTTCCCGGCCCAACGAAAGCCCCCAGACCCAAATGGAGAGGGGCTGCTTGGGGGCCCCCTGGGGGCCCTTCAGGCCAGCTAGGTCTTTGGGTCCTGGCTCCTTCGCTTTGGGAGCTGTTGCTGCAGTTCAGCATGTTGGCCGGAGAGTGCTTCTCGGGCCGCGAACTGCAACCTTGCAGGTACCTCCCAGGTTCCCGGCCCAACGAAAGCCCCCAGACCCAAATTGAGAGGGGCTGCTTGGGGGCCCCCTGGGGGCCCTTCAGGCCAGCTAGGTCTTTGTGTCCTGGCTCCTTCGGTTTGGGAGCTGTTGCTGCAGTTGGGCATGTTGGCCGGAGAGTGCTTCTCGGGCCGCGAACTGCATTTTTGCAGGATTCTCCCAGGTTCTCAGCCTAAAGAAAGCCCCCAGACCCAAATTGAGAGGGGCTGCTTGGGGGCCCCCTGGGGGCCCTTCAGGCCAGCTAGGTCTTTGGGTCCTGGCTCCTTCGCTTTGGGAGCTGTTGCTGCAGTTGGGCATGTTGGGCGGAGAGTGCTTCTCGGGCCGCGAACTGCAACCTTGCAGGAATCTCCCAGGTTCCCGGCCCAACGAAAGCCCCCAGACCCAAATTGAGAGGGGCTGCTTGGGGGCCCCCTGGGGGCCCTTCAGGCCAGCTAGGTCTTTGGGTCCTGGCTCCTTCGGTTTGGGAGCTGTTGCTGCAGTTGGGCATGTTGGCCGGAGAGTGCTTCTCGGGCCGCGAACTGCAACCTTGCAGGAATCTCCCAGGTTCCCGGCCCAACGAAAGCCCCCAGACCCAAATTGAGAGGGGCTGCTTGGGGGCCCCCTGGGGGCCCTTCAGGCCAGCTAGGTCTTTGGGTCCTGGCTCCTTCGGTTTGGGAGCTGTTGCTGCAGTTGGGCATGTTGGCCGGAGAGTGCTTCTCGGGCCGCGAACTGTAACATGCAGGTACCTCTCAGGTATACATGCCCAACGAAAGCCCCAAAACCCAAATGGAGAGGGGCTGCTTGGTGGCCTTCTGGGGGCCCTTCAGGCCAGCTAGGTCTTTGGGTCCTGGCTCCTTCGCTTTGGGAGCTGTTGCTGGATATTTGGCATGTTGGCCGGAGAGTGCTTCTCGGGCCGCGAACTGCAACCTTGCAGGTACCTCCCAGGTTCCCGGCCCAACGAAAGCCCCCAGACCCAAATGGAGAGGGGCTGCTTGGGGGCCCCCTGGGGGCCCTTCAGGCCAGCTAGGTCTTTGGGTCCTGGCTCCTTCGCTTTGGGAGCTGTTGCTGCAGTTGGGCATGTTGGGCGGAGAGTGCTTCTCGGTCCGCGAACTGCAACCTTGAAGGAATCTCCCAGGTTCCCGGCCCAACGAAAGCCCCCAGACCCAAATGGAGAGGGGCTGCTTGGGGGCCCCCTGGGGGCCCTTCAGGCCAGCTAGGTCTTTGGGTCCTGGCTCCTTCGCTTTGGGAGCTGTTGCTGCAGTTCAGCATGTTGGCCGGAGAGTGCTTCTCGGGCCGCGAACTGCATCCTTGCATGAATCTCCCAGGTTCCCGGCCCAACGAAAGCCCCCAGACCCAAATTGAGAGGGGCTGCTTGGGGGCCCCCTGGGGGCCCTTCAGGCCAGCTAGGTCTTTGGGTCCTGGCTCCTTCGGTTTGGGAGCTGTTGCTGCAGTTGGGCATGTTGGCCGGAGAGTGCTTCTCGGGCCGCGAACTGCAACCTTGCAGGTACCTCTCAGGTATCCATGCCCAACGAAAGCCCCCAGACCCAAATTGAGAGGGGCTGCTTGGTGGCCCCTGGGGGCCCTTCAGGCCAGCTAGGTCTTTGGGTCCTGGCTCCTTCGCTTTGGGAGCTGTTGCTGCAGTTCAGCATGTTGGCCGGAGAGTGCTTCTCGGGCCGCGAACTGCAACCTTGCAGGTACCTCCCAGGTTCCCGGCCCAACGAAAGCCCCCAGACCCAAATGGAGAGGGGCTGCTTGGGGGCCCCCTGGGGGCCCTTCAGGCCAGCTAGGTCTTTGGGTCCTGGCTCCTTCGCTTTGGGAGCTGTTGCTGCAGTTGGGCATGTTGGGCGGAGAGTGCTTCTCGGGCCGCGAACTTCAACCTTGAAGGAATCTCCCAGGTTCCCGGCCCAACGAAAGCCCCCAGACCCAAATTGAGAGGGGCTGCTTGGGGGCCCCCTGGGGGCCCTTCAGGCCAGCTAGGTCTTTGGGTCCTGGCTCCTTCGCTTTGGGAGCTGTTGCTGCAGTTGGGCATGTTGGCCGGAGAGTGCTTCTCGGGCCGCGAACTGCAACCTTGCAGGAATCTCCCAGGTTCCCGGCCCAACGAAAGCCCCCAGACCCAAATTGAGAGGGGCTGCTTGGGGGCCCCCTGGGGGCCCTTCAGGCCAGCTAGGTCTTTGGGTCCTGGCTCCTTCGGTTTGGGAGCTGTTGCTGCAGTTGGGCATGTTTGCCGGAGAGTGCTTCTCGGGCCGCGAACTGCAACCTTGCAGGATTCTCCCAGGTTCCCGGCCCAACGAAAGCCCCCAGACCCAAATTGTGTGGGGCTTCTTGGGGCCCCCCTAGGGGCCCTTCAGGCCAGCTAGGTCTTTGGGTCCTGGCTCCTTCGGTTTGGGAGCTGTTGCTGCAGTTGGGCATGTTGGCCGGAGAGTGCTTCTCGGGCCGCGAACTGTAACTTGCATGTACCTCTCAGGTATACATGCCCAACGAAAGCCCCCAGACCCAAATGGAGAGGGGCTGCTTGGTGGCCTTCTGGGGGCCCTTCAGGCCAGCTAGGTCTTTGGGTCCTGGCTCCTTCGCTTTGGGAGCTGTTGCTGGATATTGGGCATGTTGGCCGGAGAGTGCTTCTCGGGCCGCGAACTGCAACCTTGCTGGTATCTCCCAGGTTCTCAGCCTAAAGAAAGCCCCCAGACCCAAATTGAGAGGGGCTGCTTGGGGGCCCCCTGGGGGCCCTTCAGGCCAGCTAGGTCTTTGTGTCCTGGCTCCTTCGGTTTGGGAGCTGTTGTTGACGTTGGGCATGTTGGCCGGAGAGTGCTTCTCGGGCCGCGAACTGCATTCTTGCAGGATTCTCCCAGGTTCTCAGCCTAAAGAAAGCCCCCAGACCCAAATGGAGAGGGGCTGCTTGGGGGCCCCCTGGGGGCCCTTCAGGCCAGCTAGGTCTTTGGGTCCTGGCTCCTTCGCTTTGGGAGCTGTTGCTGCAGTTGGGCATGTTGGCCGGAGAGTGCTTCTCGGGCCGCGAACTGCAACCTTGCAGGAATCTCCCAGGTTCCCGGCCGAACGAAAGCCCCCAGACCCAAATTGAGAGGGGCTGCTTGGGGGCCCCCTGGGGGCCCTTCAGGCCAGCTAGGTCTTTGGGTCCTGGCTCCTTCGCTTTGGGAGCTGTTGCTGCAGTTGGGCATGTTGGCCGGAGAGTGCTTCTCGGGCCGCGAACTGCAAACTTGCATGAATCTCCCAGGTTCCTGGCCCAACGAAAGCCCCCAGACCCAAATGGAGAGGGGCTGCTTGGGGGCCCCCTGGGGGCCCTTCAGGCCAGCTAGGTCTTTGGGTCCTGGCTCCTTCGCTTTGGGAGCTGTTGCTGCAGTTGGGCATGTTGGCCGGAGAGTGCTTCTCGGGCCGCGAACTGTAACTTGCAGGTACCTCTCAGGTATACATGCCCAACGAAAGCCCCCAGACCCAAATGGAGAGGGGCTGCTTGGGGGACCCCCTGGGGGCCCTTCAGGCCAGCTAGGTCTTTGGGTCCTGGCTCCTTCGCTTTGGGAGCTGTTGCTGGATATTGGGCATGTTGGCCGGAGAGTGCTTCTCGGGCCGCGAACTGCAACCTTGCTGGTATCTCCCAGGTTCTCAGCCTAAAGAAAGCCCCCAGACCCAAATGGAGAGGGGCTGCTTGGGGGCCCCCTGGGGGCCCTTCAGGCCAGCTAGGTCTTTGGGTCCTGGCTCCTTCGCTTTGGGAGCTGTTGCTGCAGTTGGGCATGTTGGGCGGAGAGTGCTTCTCGGGCCGCGAACTGCAACCTTGCAGGTACCTCCCAGGTTCCGGGCCAAACGAAAGCCCCCAGACCCAAATGGAGAGGGGCTGCTTGGGGGCCCCCTGGGGGCCCTTCAGGCCAGCTAGGTCTTTGGGTCCTGGCTCCTTCGCTTTGGGAGCTGTTGCTGCAGTTGGGCATGTTGGGCGGAGAGTGCTTCTCGGGCCGCGAACTGCAACCTTGAAGGAATCTCCCAGGTTCCCGGCCAAACGAAAGCCCCCAGACCCAAATTGAGAGGGGCTGCTTGGGGGCCCCCTGGGGGCCCTTCAGGCCAGCTAGGTCTTTGTGTCCTGGCTCCTTCGCTTTGGGAGCTGTTGCTGCAGTTGGGCATGTTGGGCGGAGAGTGCTTCTCGGTCCGCGAACTGCAACCTTGAAGGAATCTCCCAGGTTCCCGGCCCAACAAAAGCCCCCAGACCCAAATGGAGAGGGGCTGCTTGGGGGCCCCCTGGGGGCCCTTCAGGCCAGCTAGGTCTTTGGGTCCTGGCTCCTTCGCTTTGGGAGCTGTTGCTGCAGTTGGGCATGTTGGCCGGAGAGTGCTTCTCCGGCCACGAACTGCAACCTTGCAGGTACCTCCCAGGTTCCCGGCCCAACGAAAGCCCCCAGACCCAAATGGAGAGGGGCTGCTTGGGGGCCCCCTGGGGGCCCTTCAGGCCAGCTAGGTCTTTGGGTCCTGGCTCCTTCGCTTTGGGAGCTGTTGCTGCAGTTGGGCATGTTGGCCGGAGAGTGCTTCTCGGGCCGCGAACTGCAACCTTGCAGGTACCTCCCAGGTTCCCGGCCCAACGAAAGCCCCCAGACCCAAATGGAGAGGGGCTGCTTGGGGGCCCCCTGGGGGCCCTTCAGGCCAGCTACGTCTTTGGGTCCTGGCTCCTTCGCTTTGGGAGCTGTTGCTGCAGTTGGGCATGTTGGCCGGAGAGTGCTTCTCGGGCCGCGAACTGCAACCTTGAAGGAATCTCCCAGGTTCCCGGCCCAACGAAAGCCCCCAGACCCAAATGGAGAGGGGCTGCTTGGGGGCCCCCTGGGGGCCCTTCAGGCCACCTAGGTCTTTGGGTCCTGGCTCCTTCGGTTTGGGAGCTGTTGCTGCAGTTGGGCATGTTGGCCGGAGAGTGCTTCTCGGGCCGCGAACTGCAACCTTGCATGAATCTCCCAGGTTCCCGGCCCAACGAAAGCCCCCAGACCCAAATGGAGAGGGGCTGCTTGGGGGCCCCCTGGGGGCCCTTGACGCCACCTATGTCTTTGGGTCCTGGCTCCTTCGGTTTGGGAGCTGTTGCTGCAGTTGGGCATGTTGGCCGGAGAGTGCTTCTCGGGCCGCGAACTGTAACCTTGCAGGTACCTCTCAGGTATCCATGCCCAACGAAAGCCCCCAGACCCAAATTGAGAGGGTGGCCCCCTGGGGGCCCTTCAGGCCAGCTAGGTCTTTGGGTCCTGGCTCCTTCGGTTTGGGAGCTGTTGCTGCAGTTGGGCATGTTGGCCGGAGAGTGCTTCTCGGGCCGGGAACTGCAACCTTGCAGGAATCTCCCAGGTTCCCGGCCCAACAAAAGCCCCCAGACCGAAATGGAGAGGGGCTGCTTGGGGGCCCCCTGGGGGCCCTTCAGGCCAGCTAGGTCTTTGGGTCCTGGCTCCTTCGCTTTGGGAGCTGTTGCTGCAGTTGGGCATGTTGGCCGGAGAGTGCTTCTCGGGCCGCGAACTGCAACCTTGCAGGAATCTCCCAGGTTCCATGCCCAACGAAAGCCCCCAGACCCAAATTGAGAGGGGCTGCTTGGGGGCCCCCTGGGGGCCCTTCAGGCCAGCTAGGTCTTTGGGTCCTGGCTCCTTCGGTTTGGGAGCTGTTGCTGCAGTTGGGCATGTTTGCCGGAGAGTGCTTCTCGGGCCGCGAACTGCAACCTTGCAGGATTCTCCCAGGTTCCCGGCCCAACGAAAGCCCCCAGACCCAAATTGTGTGGGGCTTCTTGGGGCCCCCCTAGGGGCCCTTCAGGCCAGCTAGGTCTTTGGGTCCTGGCTCCTTCGGTTTGGGAGCTGTTGCTGCAGTTGGGCATGTTGGCCGGAGAGTGCTTCTCGGGCCGCGAACTGTAACTTGCATGTACCTCTCAGGTATACATGCCCAACGAAAGCCCCCAGACCCAAATGGAGAGGGGCTGCTTGGTGGCCTTCTGGGGGCCCTTCAGGCCAGCTAGGTCTTTGGGTCCTGGCTCCTTCGCTTTGGGAGCTGTTGCTGGATATTGGGCATGTTGGCCGGAGAGTGCTTCTCGGGCCGCGAACTGCAACCTTGCTGGTATCTCCCAGGTTCTCAGCCTAAAGAAAGCCCCCAGACCCAAATTGAGAGGGGCTGCTTGGGGGCCCCCTGGGGGCCCTTCAGGCCAGCTAGGTCTTTGTGTCCTGGCTCCTTCGGTTTGGGAGCTGTTGTTGACGTTGGGCATGTTGGCCGGAGAGTGCTTCTCGGGCCGCGAACTGCATTCTTGCAGGATTCTCCCAGGTTCTCAGCCTAAAGAAAGCCCCCAGACCCAAATGGAGAGGGGCTGCTTGGGGGCCCCCTGGGGGCCCTTCAGGCCAGCTAGGTCTTTGGGTCCTGGCTCCTTCGCTTTGGGAGCTGTTGCTGCAGTTGGGCATGTTGGCCGGAGAGTGCTTCTCGGGCCGCGAACTGCAACCTTGCAGGAATCTCCCAGGTTCCCGGCCGAACGAAAGCCCCCAGACCCAAATTGAGAGGGGCTGCTTGGGGGCCCCCTGGGGGCCCTTCAGGCCAGCTAGGTCTTTGGGTCCTGGCTCCTTCGCTTTGGGAGCTGTTGCTGCAGTTGGGCATGTTGGCCGGAGAGTGCTTCTCGGGCCGCGAACTGCAACCTTGCATGAATCTCCCAGGTTCCCGGCCCAACGAAAGCCCCCAGACCCAAATGGAGAGGGGCTGCTTGGGGGCCCCCTGGGGGCCCTTCAGGCCAGCTAGGTCTTTGGGTCCTGGCTCCTTCGCTTTGGGAGCTGTTGCTGCAGTTGGGCATGTTGGCCGGAGAGTGCTTCTCGGGCCGCGAACTGTAACTTGCAGGTACCTCTCAGGTATACATGCCCAACGAAAGCCCCCAGACCCAAATGGAGAGGGGCTGCTTGGGGGACCCCCTGGGGGCCCTTCAGGCCAGCTAGGTCTTTGGGTCCTGGCTCCTTCGCTTTGGGAGCTGTTGCTGGATATTGGGCATGTTGGCCGGAGAGTGCTTCTCGGGCCGCGAACTGCAACCTTGCTGGTATCTCCCAGGTTCTCAGCCTAAAGAAAGCCCCCAGACCCAAATGGAGAGGGGCTGCTTGGGGGCCCCCTGGGGGCCCTTCAGGCCAGCTAGGTCTTTGGGTCCTGGCTCCTTCGCTTTGGGAGCTGTTGCTGCAGTTGGGCATGTTGGGCGGAGAGTGCTTCTCGGGCCGCGAACTGCAACCTTGCAGGTACCTCCCAGGTTCCGGGCAAAACGAAAGCCCCAAGACCCAAATGGAGAGGGGCTGCTTGGGGGCCCCCTGGGGGCCCTTCAGGCCAGCTAGGTCTTTGGGTCCTGGCTCCTTCGCTTTGGGAGCTGTTGCTGCAGTTGGGCATGTTGGGCGGAGAGTGCTTCTCGGGCCGCGAACTGCAACCTTGAAGGAATCTCCCAGGTTCCCGGCCAAACGAAAGCCCCCAGACCCAAATTGAGAGGGGCTGCTTGGGGGCCCCCTGGGGGCCCTTCAGGCCAGCTAGGTCTTTGTGTCCTGGCTCCTTCGCTTTGGGAGCTGTTGCTGCAGTTGGGCATGTTGGGCGGAGAGTGCTTCTCGGTCCGCGAACTGCAACCTTGAAGGAATCTCCCAGGTTCCCGGCCCAACAAAAGCCCCCAGACCCAAATGGAGAGGGGCTGCTTGGGGGCCCCCTGGGGGCCCTTCAGGCCAGCTAGGTCTTTGGGTCCTGGCTCCTTCGCTTTGGGAGCTGTTGCTGCAGTTGGGCATGTTGGCCGGAGAGTGCTTCTCCGGCCACGAACTGCAACCTTGCAGGTACCTCCCAGGTTCCCGGCCCAACGAAAGCCCCCAGACCCAAATGGAGAGGGGCTGCTTGGGGGCCCCCTGGGGGCCCTTCAGGCCAGCTAGGTCTTTGGGTCCTGGCTCCTTCGCTTTGGGAGCTGTTGCTGCAGTTGGGCATGTTGGCCGGAGAGTGCTTCTCGGGCCGCGAACTGCAACCTTGCAGGTACCTCCCAGGTTCCCGGCCCAACGAAAGCCCCCAGACCCAAATGGAGAGGGGCTGCTTGGGGGCCCCCTGGGGGCCCTTAAGGCCAGCTACGTCTTTGGGTCCTGGCTCCTTCGCTTTGGGAGCTGTTGCTGCAGTTGGGCATGTTGGCCGGAGAGTGCTTCTCGGGCCGCGAACTGCAACCTTGAAGGAATCTCCCAGGTTCCCGGCCCAACGAAAGCCCCCAGACCCAAATGGAGAGGGGCTGCTTGGGGGCCCCCTGGGGGCCCTTCAGGCCACCTAGGTCTTTGGGTCCTGGCTCCTTCGGTTTGGGAGCTGTTGCTGCAGTTGGGCATGTTGGCCGGAGAGTGCTTCTCGGGCCGCGAACTGCAACCTTGCAGGAATCTCCCAGGTTCCCGGCCCAACAAAAGCCCCCAGACCGAAATGGAGAGGGGCTGCTTGGGGGCCCCCTGGGGGCCCTTCAGGCCAGCTAGGTCTTTGGGTCCTGGCTCCTTCGGTTTGGGAGCTGTTGCTGCAGTTGGGCATGTTGGCCGGAGAGTGCTTCTCGGGCCGCGAACTGTAACCTTGCAGGTACCTCTCAGGTATCCATGCCCAACGAAAGCCCCCAGACCCAAATTGAGAGGGTGGCCCCCTGGGGGCCCTTCAGGCCAGCTAGGTCTTTGGGTCCTGGCTCCTTCGGTTTGGGAGCTGTTGCTGCAGTTGGGCATGTTGGCCGGAGAGTGCTTCTCGGGCCGCGAACTGCAACCTTGCAGGAATCTCCCAGGTTCCCGGCCCAACAAAAGCCCCCAGACCGAAATGGAGAGGGGCTGCTTGGGGGCCCCCTGGGGGCCCTTCAGGCCAGCTAGGTCTTTGGGTCCTGGCTCCTTCGCTTTGGGAGCTGTTGCTGCAGTTGGGCATGTTGGCCGGAGAGTGCTTCTCGGGCCGCGAACTGCAACCTTGCAGGTACCTCCCAGGTTCCCGGCCCAACGAAAGCCCCCAGACCCAAATTGAGTGGGGCTTCTTGGGGCCCCCCTGGGGGCCCTTCAGGCCAGCTAGGTCTTTGGGTCCTGGCTCCTTCGGTTTGGGAGCTGTTGCTGCAGTTGGGCATGTTGGCCGGAGAGTGCTTCTCGGGCCGCGATCTGTAACTTGCAGGTACCTCTCAGGTATACATGCCCAACGAAAGCCCCCAGACCCAAATGGAGAGGGGCTGCTTGGTGGCCTTCTGGGGGCCCTTCAGGCCAGCTAGGTCTTTGGGTCCTGGCTCCTTCGCTTTGGGAGCTGTTGCTGGATATTGGGCATGTTGGCCGGAGAGTGCTTCTCGGGCCGCGAACTGCAACCTTGCTGGTATCTCCCAGGTTCTCAGCCTAAAGAAAGCCCCCAGACCCAAATGGAGAGGGGCTGCTTGGGGGCCCCCTGGGAGCCCTTCAGGCCAGCTAGGTCTTTGGGTCCTGGCTCCTTCGGTTTGGGAGCTGTTGTTGACGTTGGGCATGTTGGCCGGAGAGTGCTTCTCGGGCCTCGAACTGCAACCTTGCAGGAATCTCCCAGGTTCCCGGCCCAACGAAAGCCCCCAGACCCAAATGGAGAGGGGCTGCTTGGGGGCCCCCTGGGGGCCCTTCAGGCCAGCTAGGTCTTTGTGTCCTGGCTCCTTCGCTTTGGGAGCTGTTGCTGCAGTTGGGCATGTTGGCCGGAGAGTGCTTCTCGGGCCGCGAACTGCAACCTTGCAGGTACCTCCCAGGTTCCCGGCCCAACGAAAGCCCCCAGACCCAAATGGAGAGGGGCTGCTTGGGGGCCCCCTGGGGGCCCTTCAGGCCAGCTAGGTCTTTGGGTCCTGGCTCCTTCGCTTTGGGAGCTGTTGCTGCAGTTGGGCATGTTGGCCGGAGAGTGCTTCTCGGGCCGCGAACTGCATTCTTGCAGGATTCTCCCAGGTTCTCAGCCTAAAGAAAGCCCCCAGACCCAAATGGAGAGGGGCTGCTTGGGGGCCCCCTGGGGGCCCTTCAGGCCAGCTAGGTCTTTGGGTCCTGGCTCCTTCGCTTTGGGAGCTGTTGCTGCAGTTGGGCATGTTGGCCGGAGAGTGCTTCTCGGGCCGCGAACTGCAACCTTGCAGGAATCTCCCAGGTTCCCGGCCCAACGAAAGCCCCCAGACCCAAATTGAGAGGGGCTGCTTGGGGGCCCCCTGGGGGCCCTTCAGGCCAGCTACGTCTTTGGGTCCTGGCTCCTTCGCTTTGGGAGCTGTTGCTGCAGTTGGGCATGTTGGCCGGAGAGTGCTTCTCGGGCCGCGAACTGCAACCTTGCAGGAATCTCCCAGGTTCCCGGCCCAACGAAAGCCCCCAGACCCAAATGGAGAGGGGCTGCTTGGGGGCCCCCTGGGGGCCCTTCACGCCACCTAGGTCTTTGGGTCCTGGCTCCTTCGGTTTGGGAGCTGTTGCTGCAGTTGGGCATGTTGGCCGGAGAGTGCTTCTCGGGCCGCGAACTGTAACCTTGCAGGTACCTCTCAGGTATCCATGCCCAACGAAAGCCCCCAGACCCAAATTGAGAGGGGCTGCTTGGTGGCCCCCTGGGGGCCCTTCAGGCCAGCTAGGTCTTTGGGTCCTGGCTCCTTCGGTTTGGGAGCTGTTGCTGCAGTTGGGCATGTTGGGCGGAGAGTGCTTCTCGGGCCGCGAACTGCAACCTTGCAGGTACCTCCCAGGTTCCCGGCCCAACGAAAGCCCCCAGACCCAAATGGAGAGGGGCTGCTTGGGGGCCCCCTGGGGGCCCTTCAGGCCAGCTAGGTCTTTGGGTCCTGGCTCCTTCGCTTTGGGAGCTGTTGCTGCAGTTGGGCATGTTGGGCGGAGAGTGCTTCTCGGGCCGCGAACTGCAACCTTGAAGGAATCTCCCAGGTTCCCGGCCCAACGAAAGCCCCCAGACCCAAATTGAGAGGGGCTGCTTGGGGGCCCCCTGGGGGCCCTTCAGGCCAGCTAGGTCTTTGTGTCCTGGCTCATTCGGTTTGGGAGCTGTTGCTGCAGTTGGGCATGTTGGCCGGAGAGTGCTTCTCGGGCCGCGAACTGCAACCTTGCAGGAATCTCCCAGGTTCCATGCCCAACGAAAGCCCCCAGACCCAAATTGAGAGGGGCTGCTTGGGGGCCCCCTGGGGGCCCTTCAGGCCAGCTAGGTCTTTGGGTCCTGGCTCCTTCGGTTTGGGAGCTGTTGCTGCAGTTGGGCATGTTGGCCGGAGAGTGATTCTCCGGCCACGAACTGCAACCTTGCAGGTACCTCCCAGGTTCCCGGCCCAACGAAAGCCCCCAGACCCAAATGGAGAGGGGCTGCTTGGGGGCCCCCTGGGGGCCCTTCAGGCCAGCTAGGTCTTTGGGTCCTGGCTCCTTCGCTTTGGGAGCTGTTGCTGCAGTTGGGCATGTTGGCCGGAGAGTGCTTCTCGGGCCGCGAACTGCAACCTTGCAGGATTCTCCCAGGTTCCCGGCCCAACGAAAGCCCCCAGACCCAAATTGAGAGGGGCTGCTTGGGGGCCCCCTGGGGGCCCTTCAGGCCAGCTAGGTCTTTGTGTTCTGGCTCCTTCGGTTTGGGAGCTGTTGCTGCAGTTGGGCATGTTGGCCGGAGAGTGCTTCTCGGGCCGCGAACTGCAACCTTGCAGGATTCTCCCAGGTTCCCGGCCCAACGAAAGCCCCCAGACCCAAATTGAGAGGGGCTTCTTGGGGCCCCCCTGGGGGCCCTTCAGGCCAGCTAGGTCTTTGGGTCCTGGCTCCTTCGGTTTGGGAGCTGTTGCTGCAGTTGGGCATGTTGGCCGGAGAGTGCTTCTCGGGCCGCGAACTGCAACCTTGCAGGTACCTCCCAGGTTCCCGGCCCAACGAAAACCCCCAGACCCAAATGGAGAGGGGCTGCTTGGGGGCCTCCTGGGGGCCCTTCAGGCCAGCTAGGTCTTTGTGTCCTGGCTCCTTCGGTTTGGGAGCTGTTGCTGCAGTTGGGCATGTTGGCCGGAGAGTGCTTTTCGGGCCGCGAACTGTAACTTGCAGGTACCTCTCAGGTATACATGCCCAACGAAAGCCCCCAGACCCAAATGGAGAGGGGCTGCTTGGTGGCCTTCTGGGGGCCCTTCAGGCCAGCTAGGTCTTTGGGTCCTGGCTCCTTCGCTTTGGGAGCTGTTGCTGGATATTGGGCATGTTGGCCGGAGAGTGCTTCTCGGGCCGCGAACTGCAACCTTGCTGGTATCTCCCAGGTTCTCAGCCTAAAGAAAGCCCCCAGACCCAAATGGAGAGGGGCTGCTTGGGGGCCCCCTGGGGGCCCTTCAGGCCAGCTAGGTCTTTGTGTCCTGGCTCCTTCGGTTTGGGAGCTGTTGTTGACGTTGGGCATGTTGGCCGGAGAGTGCTTCTCGGGCCGCGAACTGCATTCTTGCAGGATTCTCCCAGGTTCTCAGCCTAAAGAAAGCCCCCAGACCCAAATGGAGAGGGGCTGCTTGGGGGCCCCCTGGGGGCCCTTCAGGCCAGCTAGGTCTTTGGGTCCTGGCTCCTTCGCTTTGGGAGCTGTTGCTGCAGTTGGGCATGTTGGCCGGAGAGTGCTTCTCGGGCCGCGAACTGCTACCTTGCAGGAATCTCCCAGGTTCCCGGCCCAACGAAAGCCCCCAGACCCAAATTGAGAGGGGCTGCTTGGGGGCCCCCTGGGGGCCCTTCAGGCCAGCTAGGTCTTTGGGTCCTGGCTCCTTCGGTTTGGGAGCTGTTGCTGCAGTTGGGCATGTTGGCCGGAGAGTGCTTCTCGGGCCGCGAACTGTAACTTGCAGGTACCTCTCAGGTATACATGCCCAACGAAAGCCCCCAGACCCAAATGGAGAGGGGCTGCTTGGTGGCCTTCTGGGGGCCCTTCAGGCCAGCTAGGTCTTTGGGTCCTGGCTCCTTCGCTTTGGGAGCTGTTGCTGGATATTGGGCATGTTGGCCGGAGAGTGCTTCTCGGGCCGCGAACTGCAACCTTGCTGGTATCTCCCAGGTTCTCAGCCTAAAGAAAGCCCCCAGACCCAAATGGAGAGGGGCTGCTTGGGGGCCCCCTGGGGGCCCTTCAGGCCAGCTAGGTCTTTGTGTCCTGGCTCCTTCGGTTTGGGAGCTGTTGTTGACGTTGTGCATGTTGGCCGGAGAGTGCTTCTCGGGCCTCGAACTGCAAACTTGCAGGAATCTCCCAGGTTCCCGGCCCAACGAAAGCCCCCAGACCCAAATTGAGAGGGGCTGCTTGGGGGCCCCCTGGGGGCCCTTCAGGCCAGCTAGGTCTTTGGGTCCTGGCTCCTTCGCTTTGGGAGCTGTTGCTGCAGTTGGGCATGTTGGGCGGAGAGTGCTTCTCGGTCCGCGAACTGCAACCTTGAAGGAATCTCCCAGGTTCCCGGCCCAACGAAAGCCCCCAGACCCAAATGGAGAGGGGCTGCTTGGGGGCCCCCTGGGGGCCCTTCAGGCCAGCTAGGTCTTTGGGTCCTGGCTCCTTCGCTTTGGGAGCTGTTGCTGCAGTTGGGCATGTTGGCCGGAGAGTGCTTCTCGGGCCGCGAACTTCAACCTTGCAGGTACCTCCCAGGTTCCCGGCCCAACGAAAGCCCCCAGACCCAAATGGAGAGGGGCTGCTTGGGGGCCCCCTGGGGGCCCTTCAGGCCAGCTAGGTCTTTGGGTCCTGGCTCCTTCGGTTTGGGAGCTGTTGCTGCAGTTGGGCATGTTGGCCGGAGAGTGCTTCTCGGGCCGCGAACTGCATTCTTGCAGGATTCACCCAGGTTCTCAGCCTAAAGAAAGCCCCCAGACCCAAATGGAGAGTGGCTGCTTGGGGGCCCCCTGGGGGCCCTTCAGGCCAGCTAGGTCTTTGGGTCCTGGCTCCTTCGCTTTGGGAGCTGTTGCTGCAGTTGGGCATGTTGGCCGGAGAGTGCTTCTCGGGCCGCGAACTGCAACCTTGCAGGAATCTCCCAGGTTCCCGGCCCAACGAAAGCCCCCAGACCCAAATGGAGAGGGGCTGCTTGGGGGCCCCCTGGGGGCCCTTCAGGCCAGCTAGGTCTTTGGGTCCTGGCTCCTTCGGTTTGGGAGCTGTTGCTGCAGTTGGGCATGTTGGCCGGAGAGTGCTTCTCGGGCCGCGAACTGCAACCTTGCATGAATCTCCCAGGTTCCCGGCCCAACGAAAGCCCCCAGACCCAAATGGAGAGGGGCTGCTTGGGGGCCCCCTGGGGGCCCTTCAGGCCAGCTAGGTCTTTGGGTCCTGGCTCCTTTGCTTTGGGAGCTGTTGCTGCAGTTGGGCATGTTGGCCGGAGAGTGCTTCTCGGGCCGCGAACTGTAACCTTGCAGGTACCTCTCAGGTATCCATGCCCAACGAAAGCCCCCAGACCCAAATGGAGAGGGGCTGCTTGGTGGCCCCCTGGGGGCCCTTCAGGCCAGCTAGGTCTTTGGGTCCTGGCTCCTTCGGTTTGGGAGCTGTTGCTGCAGTTGGGCATGTTGGCCGGAGAGTGCTTCTCGGGCCGCGAACTGCAACCTTGCAGGTACCTCCCAGGTTCCCGGCCCAACGAAAGCCCCCAGACCCAAATGGAGAGGGGCTGCTTGGGGGCCCCCTGGGGGCCCTTCAGGCCAGCTAGGTCTTTGGGTCCTGGCTCCTTCGCTTTGGGAGCTGTTGCTGCAGTTGGGCATGTTGGCCGGAGAGTGCTTCTCGGGCCGCGAACTGCAACCTTGAAGGAATCTCCCAGGTTCCCGGCCCAACGAAAGCCCCCAGACCCAAATGGAGAGGGGCTGCTTGGTGGCCCCCTGGGGGCCCTTCAGGCCAGCTAGGTCTTTGGGTCCTGGCTCCTTCGGTTTGGGAGCTGTTGCTGCAGTTGGGCATGTTGGGCGGAGAGTGCTTCTCGGGCCGCGAACTGCAACCTTGCAGGTACCTCCCAGGTTCCCGGCCCAACGAAAGCCCCCAGACCCAAATTGAGAGGGGCTGCTTGGGGGCCCCCTGGGGGCCCTTCAGGCCAGCTAGGTCTTTGGGTCCTGGCTCCTTCGGTTTGGGAGCTGTTGCTGCAGTTGGGCATGTTGGCCGGAGAGTGCTTCTCGGGCCGGGAACTGCAACCTTGCAGGAATCTCCCAGGTTCCCGGCCCAACAAAAGCCCCCAGACCCAAATGGAGAGGGGCTGCTTGGGGGCCCCCTGGGGGCCCTTCAGGCCAGCTAGGTCTTTGGGTCCTGGCTCCTTCGGTTTGGGAGCTGTTGCTGCAGTTGGGCATGTTGGCCGGAGAGTGCTTCTCGGGCCGCGAACTTCTACCTTGCAGGATTCTCCCAGGTTCCCGGCCCAACGAAAGCCCCCAGACCCAAATTGAGAGGGGCTGCTTGGGGGCCCCCTGGGGGCCCTTCAGGCCAGCTAGGTCTTTGTGTCCTGGCTCCTTCGCTTTGGGAGCTGTTGCTGCAGTTGGGCATGTTGGCCGGAGAGTGCTTCTCGGGCCGCGAACTGCAACCTTGCAGGATTCTCCCAGGTTCCCGGCCCAACGAAAGCCCCCAGACCCAAATTGAGAGGGGCTGCTTGGGGGCCCCCTGGGGGCCCTTCAGGCCAGCTAGGTCTTTGGGTCCTGGCTCCTTCGCTTTGGGAGCTGTTGCTGCAGTTGGGCATGTTGGCCGGAGAGTGCTTCTCGGGCCGCGAACTGCAACCTTGCAGGATTCTCCCAGGTTCCCGGCCCAACGAAAGCCCCCAGACCCAAATTGAGAGGGGCTTCTTGGGGCCCCCCTGGGGGCCCTTCAGGCCAGCTAGGTCTTTGGGTCCTGGCTCCTTCGCTTTGGGAGCTGTTGCTGCAGTTGGGCATGTTGGCCGGAGAGTGCTTCTCGGGCCGCGAACTGCAACCTTGCAGGTACCTCCCAGGTTCCCGGCCCAACGAAAACCCCCAGACCCAAATGGAGAGGGGCTGCTTGGGGGCCCCCTGGGGGCCCTTCAGGCCAGCTAGGTCTTTGGGTCCTGGCTCCTTCGGTTTGGGAGCTGTTGCTGCACTTGGGCATGTTGGCCGGAGAGTGCTTTTCGGGCCGCGAACTGTAACTTGCAGGTACCTCTCAGGTATACATGCCCAACGAAAGCCCCCAGACCCAAATGGAGAGGGGCTGCTTGGTGGCCTTCTGGGGGCCCTTCAGGCCAGCTAGGTCTTTGGGTCCTGGCTCCTTCGCTTTGGGAGCTGTTGCTGGATATTGGGCATGTTGGCCGGAGAGTGCTTCTCGGGCCGCGAACTGCAACCTTGCTGGTATCTCCCAGGTTCTCAGCCTAAAGAAAGCCCCCAGACCCAAATGGAGAGGGGCTGCTTGGGGGCCCCCTGGGGGCCCTTCAGGCCAGCTAGGTCTTTGTGTCCTGGCTCCTTCGGTTTGGGAGCTGTTGTTGACGTTGGGCATGTTGGCCGGAGAGTGCTTCTCGGGCCTCGAACTGCAACCTTGCAGGAATCTCCCAGGTTCCCGGCCCAACAAAAGCCCCCAGACCCAAATGGAGAGGGGCTGCTTGGGGGCCCCCTGGGGGCCCTTCAGGCCAGCTAGGTCTTTGGGTCCTGGCTCCTTCAGTTTGGGAGCTGTTGCTGCAGTTGGGCATGTTGGCCGGAGAGTGCTTCTCGGGCCGCGAACTGCAACCTTGCAGGTACCTCCCAGGTTCCCGGCCCAACGAAAGCCCCCAGACCCAAATGGAGAGGGGCTGCTTGGGGGCCCCATGGGGGCCCTTCAGGCCAGCTAGGTCTTTGTGTCCTGGCTCCTTCGGTTTGGGAGCTGTTGCTGCAGTTGGGCATGTTGGGCGGAGAGTGCTTCTCGGTCCGCGAACTGCAACCTTGAAGGAATCTCCCAGGTTCCCGGCCCAACGAAAGCCCCCAGACCCAAATGGAGAGGGGCTGCTTGGGGGCCCCCTGGGGGCCCTTCAGGCCAGCTAGGTCTTTGGGTCCTGGCTCCTTCGGTTTGGGAGCTGTTGCTGCAGTTGGGCATGTTGGCCGGAGAGTGCTTCTCGGGCTGCGAACTGCAACCTTGCAGGAATCTCCCAGGTTCCCGGCCCAACGAAAGCCCCCAGACCCAAATGGAGAGGGGCTGCTTGGGGGCCCCCTGGGGGCCCTTCAGGCCAGCTAGGTCTTTGGGTCCTGGCTCCTTCGCTTTGGGAGCTGTTGCTGCAGTTGGGCATGTTGGGCGGAGAGTGCTTCTCGGGCCGCGAACTGCAACCTTGCAGGAATCTCCCAGCTTCCCGGCCCAACGAAAGCCCCCAGACCCAAATTGAGAGGGGCTGCTTGGGGGCCCCCTGGGGGCCCTTCAGGCCAGCTAGGTCTTTGTGTCCTGGCTCCTTCGGTTTGGGAGCTGTTGCTGCAGTTGGGCATGTTGGCCGGAGAGTGCTTCTCGGGCCGCGAACTGTAACTTCCAGGTACCTCTCAGGTATACATGCCCAACGAAAGCCCCCAGACCCAAATGGAGAGGGGCTGCTTGGTGGCCTTCTGGGGGCCCTTCAGGCCAGCTAGGTCTTTGGGTCCTGGCTCCTTCGCTTTGGGAGCTGTTGCTGGATATTGGGCATGTTGGCCTGAGAGTGCTTCTCGGGCCGCGAACTGCAACCTTGCTGGTATCTCCCAGGTTCTCAGCCTAAAGAAAGCCCCCAGACCCAAATGGAGAGGGGCTGCTTGGGGGCCCCCTGGGGGCCCTTCAGGCCAGCTAGGTCTTTGTGTCCTGGCTCCTTCGGTTTGGGAGCTGTTGTTGACGTTGGGCATGTTGGCCGGAGAGTGCTTCTCGGGCCGCGAACTGCAACCTTGCAGGAATCTCCCAGGTTCCCGGCCCAACAAAAGCCCCCAGACCCAAATGGAGAGGGGCTGCTTGGGGGCCCCCTGGGGGCCCTTCAGGCCAGCTAGGTCTTTGGGTCCTGGCTCCTTCGGTTTGGGAGCTGTTGCTGCAGTTGGGCATGTTGGCCGGAGAGTGCTTCTCGGGCCGCGAACTGCAACCTTGCAGGTACCTCCCAGGTTCCCGGCCCAACGAAAGCCCCCAGACCCAAATGGAGAGGGGCTGCTTGGTGGCCCCCTGGGGGCCCTTCAGGCCAGCTAGGTCTTTGGGTCCTGGCTCCTTCGGTTTGGGAGCTGTTGCTGCAGTTGGGCATGTTGGCCGGAGAGTGCTTCTCGGTCCGCGAACTGCAACCTTGAAGGAATCTCCCAGGTTCCCGGCCCAACGAAAGCCCCCAGACCCAAATGGAGAGGGGCTGCTTGGGGGCCCCCTGGGGGCCCTTCAGGCCAGCTAGGTCTTTGGGTCCTGGCTCCTTCGCTTTGGGAGCTGTTGCTGCAGTTGGGCATGTTGGCCGGAGAGTGCTTCTCGGGCCGCGAACTGCAACCTTGCAGGAATCTCCCAGGTTCCCGGCCCAACGAAAGCCCCCAGACCCAAATGGAGAGGGGCTGCTTGGGGGCCCCCTGGGGGCCCTTCAGGCCAGCTAGGTCTTTGGGTCCTGGCTCCTTCGGTTTGGGAGCTGTTGCTGCAGTTGGGCATGTTGGCCGGAGAGTGCTTCTCGGGCCGCGAACTGCAACCTTGCAGGAATCTCCCAGGTTCCCGGCCCAACGAAAGCCCCCAGACCCAAATGGAGAAGGGCTGCTTGGGGGCCCCCTGGGGGCCCTTCAGGCCAGCTAGGTCTTTGGGTCCTGGCTCCTTCGCTTTGGGAGCTGTTGCCGCAGTTGGGCATGTTGGCCGGAGAGTGCTTCTCGGGCCGCGAACTGTAACTTGCAGGTACCTCTCAGGTATACATGCCCAAAGAAAGCCCCCAGACCCAAATGGAGAGGGGCTGCTTGGTGGCCTTCTGAGGGCCCTTCAGGCCAGCTAGGTCTTTGGGTCCTGGCTCCTTCGCTTTGGGAGCTGTTGCTGGATATTGGGCATGTTGGCCGGAGAGTGCTTCTCGGGCCGCGAACTGCAACCTTGCTGGTATCTCCCAGGTTCTCAGCCTAAAGAAAGCACCCAGACCCAAATGGAGAGGGGCTACTTGGGGGCCCCCTGGGGGCCCTTCAGGCCAGCTAGGTCTTTGTGTCCTGGCTCATTCGGTTTGGGAGCTGTTGTTGACGTTGGGCATGTTGGCCGGAGAGTGCTTCTCGGGCCTCGAACTGCAACCTTGCAGGAATCTCCCAGGTTCCCGGCCCAACAAAAGCCCCCAGACCCAAATGGAGAGGGGCTGCTTGGGGGCCCCCTGGAGGCCCTTCAGGGCAGCTAGGTCTTTGGGTCCTGGCTCCTTCGGTTTGGGAGCTGTTGCTGCAGTTGGGCATGTTGGCCGGAGAGTGCTTCTCCGGCCACGAACTGCAACCTTGCAGGTACCTCCCAGGTTCCCGGCCCAACTAAAGCCCCCAGACCCAAATGGAGAGGAGCTCGTTGGGGGCCCCATGGGGGCCCTTCAGGCCAGCTAGGTCTTTGGGTCCTGGCTCCTTCGGTTTGGGAGCTGTTGCTGCAGTTGGGCATGTTGGCCGGAGAGTGCTTCTCGGGCCGCGAACTGCAACCTTGCAGGTACCTCCCAGGTTCCCGGCCCAACGAAAACCCCCAGACCCAAATGGAGAGGGGCTGCTTGGGGGCCCCCTGGGGGCCCTTCAGGCCAGCTAGGTCTTTGGGTCCTGGCTCCTTCGCTTTGGGAGCTGTTGCTGCAGTTGGGCATGTTGTCCGGAGAGTGCTTCTCGGGCCGCGAACTGCAACCTTGCAGGATTCTCCCAGGTTCCCGGCCCAACGAAAGCCCCCAGACCCAAATTGAGAGGGGCTGCTTGGGGGCCCCCTGGGGGCCCTTCAGGCCAGCTAGGTCTTTGGGTCCTGGCTCCTTCGGTTTGGGAGCTGTTGCTGCAGTTGGGCATGTTGGCCGGAGAGTGCTTCTCGGGCCGCGAAGTGCAACCTTGCAGGTACCTCCCAGGTATACATGCCCAAAGAAAGCCCCCAGACCCAAATGGAGAGGGGCTGCTTGGTGGCCTTCTGAGGGCCCTTCAGGCCAGCTAGGTCTTTGGGTCCTGGCTCCTTCGCTTTGGGAGCTGTTGCTGGATATTGGGCATGTTGGCCGGAGAGTGCTTCTCGGGCCGCGAACTGCAACCTTGCTGGTATCTCCCAGGTTCTCAGCCTAAAGAAAGCGCCCAGACCCAAATGGAGAGGGGCTACTTGGGGGCCCCCTGGGGGCCCTTCAGGCCAGCTAGGTCTTTGTGTCCTGGCTCATTCGGTTTGGGAGCTGTTGTTGACGTTGGGCATGTTGGCCGGAGAGTGCTTCTCGGGCCTCGAACTGCAACCTTGCAGGAATCTCCCAGGTTCCCGGCCCAACAAAAGCCCCCAGACCCAAATGGAGAGGGGCTGCTTGGGGGCCCCCTGGAGGCCCTTCAGGGCAGCTAGGTCTTTGGGTCCTGGCTCCTTCGGTTTGGGAGCTGTTGCTGCAGTTGGGCATGTTGGCCGGAGAGTGCTTCTCCGGCCACGAACTGCAACCTTGCAGGTACCTCCCAGGTTCCCGGCCCAACTAAAGCCCCCAGACCCAAATGGAGAGGAGCTCGTTGGGGGCCCCATGGGGGCCCTTCAGGCCAGCTAGGTCTTTGGGTCCTGGCTCCTTCGGTTTGGGAGCTGTTGCTGCAGTTGGTCATGTTGGCCGGAGAGTGCTTCTCGGGCCGCGAACTGCAACCTTGCAGGAATCTCCCAGGTTCCATGCCCAAAAAAAGCCCCCAGACCCAAATGGAGAGGGGCTGCTTGGGGGCCCCCTGGGGGCCCTTCAGGCCAGCTAGGTCTTTGGGTCCTGGCTCCTTCGGTTTGGGAGCTGTTGCTGCAGTTGGGCATGTTGGCCGGAGAGTGCTTCTCGGGCCGCGAACTGCAACCTTGCAGGATTCTCCCAGGTTCCCGGCCCAACGAAAGCCCCCAGACCCAAATTGAGAGGGGCTGCTTGGGGGCCCCCTGGGGGCCCTTCAGGCCAGCTAGGTCTTTGGGTCCTGGCTCCTTCGGTTTGGGAGCTGTTGCTGCAGTTGGGCATGTTGGCCGGAGAGTGCTTCTCGGGCCTCGAACTGCAACCTTGCAGGAATCTCCCAGGTTCCCGGCCCAACGAAAGGCCCCAGACCCAAATGGAGAGGGGCTGCTTGGGGACCCCCTGGGGGCCCTTCAGGCCAGCTAGGTCTTTGGGTCCTGGCTCCTTCGCTTTGGGAGCTGTTGCTGCAGTTGGGCATGTTGGCCGGAGAGTGCTTCTCGGGCCGCGAACTGCAACCTTACAGGATTCTCCCAGGTTCTCAGCCTAAAGAAAGCCCCCAGACCCAAATGGAGAGGGGCTGCTTGGGGGCCCCCTGGGGGCCCTTCAGGCCAGCTAGGTCTTTGTGTCCTGGCTCCTTCGGTTTGGGAGCTGTTGCTGCAGTTGGGCATGTTGGCCGGAGAGTGCTTCTCGGGCCGCGAACTGCAACCTTGCAGGTACCTCCCAGGTTCCCGGCCCAACGAAAGCCCCCAGACCCAAATTGAGAGGGGCTGCTTGGGGGCCCCCTGGGGGCCCTTCAGGCCAGCTAGGTCTTTGGGTCCTGGCTCCTTCGGTTTGGGAGCTGTTGCTGCAGTTGGGCATGTTGGCCGGAGAGTGCTTCTCGGGCCGCGAACTGCAACCTTGCAGGATTCTCCCAGGTTCCATGCCAAACGAAAGCCCCCAGACCCAAATTGAGAGGGGCTGCTTGGGGGCCACCCTGGGGGCCCTTCAGGCCAGCTAGGTCTTTGGGTCCTGGCTCCTTCGGTTTGGGAGCTGTTGCTGCAGTTGGGCATGTTGGCCGGAGAGTGCTTCTCGGGCCGCGAACTGCAACCTTGCAGGTACCTCCCAGGTTCCCGGCCCAACGAAAACCCCCAGACCCAAATGGAGAGGGGCTGCTTGGGGGACCCCTGGGGGCCCTTCAGGCCAGCTAGGTCTTTGGGTCCTGGCTCCTTCGCTTTGGGAGCTGTTGCTGCAGTTGGGCATGTTGGCCGGAGAGTGCTTCTCGGGCCGCGAACTGTAACTTGCAGGTACCTCTCAGGTATACATGCCCAACGAAAGCCCCCAGACCCAAATGGAGAGGGGCTGCTTGGTGGCCTTCTGGGGGCCCTTCAGGCCAGCTAGGTCTTTGGGTCCTGGCTCCTTCGGTTTGGGAGCTGTTGCTGCACTTGGGCATGTTGGCCGGAGAGTGCTTCTCGGGCCGCGAACTGCAACCTTGCAGGTACCTCCCAGGTTCCCGGCCCAACGAAAGCCCCCAGACCCAAATTGAGAGGGGCTGCTTGGGGGCCCCCTGGGGCCCCTTCAGACCAGCTAGGTCTTTGGGTCCTGGCTCCTTCGGTTTGGGAGCTGTTGCTGCAGTTGGGTATGTTGGCCGGAGAGTGCTTCTCGGGCCGCGAACTGCAACCTTGCAGGATTCTCCCAGGTTCCCGGCCCAACGAAAGCCCCCAGACCCAAATTGAGAGGGGCTGCTTGGGGGCCCCATGGGGGCCCTTCAGGCCAGCTAGGTCTTTGGGTCCTGGCTCCTTCGGTTTGGGAGCTGTTGCTGCAGTTGGGCATGTTGGGCGGAGAGTGCTTCTCGGGCCGCGAACTGCAACCTTGCAGGTACCTCCCAGGTTCCCGGCCCAACGAAAACCCCCAGACCCAAATGGAGAGGGGCTGCTTGGGGGCCCCCTGGGGGCCCTTCAGGCCAGCTAGGTCTTTGGGTCCTGGCTCCTTCGCTTTGGGAGCTGTTGCTGCAGTTGGGCATGTTGGCCGGAGAGTGCTTCTCGGGCCGCGAAATGTAACTTGCAGGTACCTCTCAGGTATACATGCCCAAAGAAAGCCCCCAGACCCAAATGGAGAGGGGCTGCTTGGTGGCCTTCTGGGGGCCCTTCAGGCCAGCTAGGTCTTTGGGTCCTGGCTCCTTCGCTTTGGGAGCTGTTGCTGGATATTGGGCATGTTGGCCGGAGAGTGCTTCTCGGGCCGCGAACTGCAACCTTGCTGGTATCTCCCAGGTTCTCAGCCTAAAGAAAGCACCCAGACCCAAATGGAGAGGGGCTACTTGGGGGCCCCCTGGGGGCCCTTCAGGCCAGCTAGGTCTTTGTGTCCTGGCTCATTCGGTTTGGGAGCTGTTGTTGACGTTGGGAATTTTGGCCGGAGAGTGCTTCTCGGGCCTCGAACTGCAACCTTACAGGAATCTACCAGGTTCCCGGCCCAACAAAAGCCCCCAGACCCAAATGGAGAGGGGCTGCTTGGGGGCCCCCTGGAGGCCCTTCAGGGCAGCTAGGTCTTTGGGTCCTGGCTCCTTCGGTTTGGGAGCTGTTGCTGCAGTTGGGCATGTTGGCCGGAGAGTGCTTCTCCGGCCACGAACTGCAACCTTGCAGGTACCTCCCAGGTTCCCGGCCCAACTAAAGCCCCCAGACCCAAATGGAGAGGAGCTCGTTGGGGGCCCCATGGGGGCCCTTCAGGCCAGCTAGGTCTTTGGGTCCTGGCTCCTTCGGTTTGGGAGCTGTTGCTGCAGTTGGTCATGTTGGCCGGAGAGTGCTTCTCGGGCCGCGAACTGCAACCTTGCAGGAATCTCCCAGGTTCCATGCCCAAAAAAAGCCCCCAGACCCAAATTGAGAGGGGCTGCTTGGGGGCCCCCTGGGGGCCCTTCAGGCCAGCTAGGTCTTTGGGTCCTGGCTCCTTCGGTTTGGGAGCTGTTGCTGCACTTGGGCATGTTGGCCGGAGAGTGCTTCTCGGGCCGCGAACTGCAACCTTGCAGGTACCTCCCAGGTTCCCGGACCAACGAAAGCCCCCAGACCCAAATTGAGAGGTGCTGCTTGGGGGCCCCCTGGGGCCCCTTCAGGCCAGCTAGGTCTTTGGGTCCTGGCTCCTTCGGTTTGGGAGCTGTTGCTGCAGTTGGGCATGTTGGCCGGAGAGTGCTTCTCGGGCCGCGAACTGCAACCTTGCAGGATTCTCCCAGGTTCCATGCCAAAATAAAGCCCCCAGACCCAAATTGAGAGGGGCTGCTTGGGGGCCCCCCTGGGGGCCCTTCAGGCCAGCTAGGTCTTTGGGTCCTGGCTCCTTCGCTTTGGGAGCTGTTGCTGCAGTTGGGCATGTTGGCCGGAGAGTGCTTCTCGGGCCGCGAACTGCAACCTTGCAGGTACCTCCCAGGTTCCCGGCCCAACGAAAACCCCCAGACCCAAATGGAGAGGGGCTGCTTGGGGGCCCCCTGGGGGCCCTTCAGGCCAGCTAGGTCTTTGGGTCCTGGCTCCTTCGCTTTGGGAGCTGTTGCTGCAGTTGGGCATGTTGGCCGGAGAGTGCTTCTCGGGCCGCGAACTGTAACTTGCAGGTACCTCTCAGGTATACATGCACAACGAAAGCCCCCAGACCCAAATGGAGAGTGGCTGCTTGGTGGCCTTCTGGGGGCCCTTCAGGCCAGCTAGGTCTTTGGGTCCTGGCTCCTTCGGTTTGGGAGCTGTTGCTGCAGTTGGGCATGTTGGCCGGAGAGTGCTTCTCGGGCCGCGAACTGCAACCTTGCAGGTACCTCCCAGGTTCCCGGCCCAACGAAAGCCCCCAGACCCAAATTGAGAGGGGCTGCTTGGGGGCCCCATGGGGGCCCTTCAGGCCAGCTAGGTCTTTGGGTCCTGGCTCCTTCGGTTTGGGAGCTGTTGCTGCAGTTGGGCATGTTGGCCGGAGAGTGCTTCTCGGGCCGCGAACTGCAACCTTGCAGGTACCTCCCAGGTTCCCGGCCCAACGAAAACCCCCAGACCCAAATGGAGAGGGGCTGCTTGGGGGCCCCCTGGGGGCCCTTCAGGCCAGCTAGGTCTTTGGGTCCTGGCTCCTTCGCTTTGGGAGCTGTTGCTGCAGTTGGGCATGTTGGCCGGAGAGTGCTTCTCGGGCCGCGAAATGTAACTTGCAGGTACCTCTCAGGTATACATGCCCAAAGAAAGCCCCCAGACCCAAATGGAGAGGGGCTGCTTGGTGGCCTTCTGGGGGCCCTTCAGGCCAGCTAGGTCTTTGGGTCCTGGCTCCTTCGCTTTGGGAGCTGTTGCTCGATATTGGGCATGTTGGCCGGAGAGTGCTTCTCGGGCCGCGAACTGCAACCTTGCTGGTATCTCCCAGGTTCTCAGCCTAAAGAAAGCACCCAGACCCAAATGGAGAGGGGCTACTTGGGGGCCCCCTGGGGGCACTTCAGGCCAGCTAGGTCTTTGTGTCCTGGCTCATTCGGTTTGGGAGCTGTTGTTGACGTTGGGCATGTTGGCCGGTGAGTGCTTCTCGGGCCTCGAACTGCAACCTTGCAGGAATCTCCCAGGTTCCCGGCCCAACAAAAGCCCCCAGACCCAAATGGAGAGGGGCTGCTTGGGGGCCCCCTGGAGGCCCTTCAGGGCAGCTAGGTCTTTGGGTCCTGGCTCCTTCGGTTTGGGAGCTGTTGCTGCAGTTGGGCATGTTGGCCGGAGAGTGCTTCTCCGGCCACGAACTGCAACCTTGCAGGTACCTCCCAGGTTCCCGGCCCAACGAAAGCCCCCAGACCCAAATGGAGAGGAGCTCGTTGGGGGCCCCCTGGGGGCCCTTCAGGCCAGCTAGGTCTTTGGGTCCTGGCTCCTTCGGTTTGGGAGCTGTTGCTGCAGTTGGTCATGTTGGCCGGAGAGTGCTTCTCGGGCCGCGAACTGCAACCTTGCAGGAATCTCCCAGGTTCCATGCCCAAAGAAAGCCCCCAGACCCAAATTGAGAGGGGCTGCTTGGGGGCCCCCTGGGGGCCCTTCAGGCCAGCTAGGTCTTTGGGTCCTGGCTCCTTCGGTTTGGGAGCTGTTGCTGCAGTTGGGCATGTTGGCCGGAGAGTGCTTCTCGGGCCGCGAACTGCAACCTTGCTGGATTCTCCCAGGTTCCCGGCCCAACGAAAGCCCCCAGACCCAAATTGAGAGGGGCTGCTTGGGGGCCCCCTGGGGGCCCTTCAGGCCAGCTAGGTCTTTGGGTCCTGGCTCCTTCGGTTTGGGAGCTGTTGCTGCAGTTGGGCATGTTGGCCGGAGAGTGCTTCTCGGGCCTCGAACTGCAACCTTGCAGGAATCTCCCAGGTTCCCGGCCCAACGAAAGGCCCCAGACCCAAATGGAGAGGGGCTGCTTGGGGACCCCCTGGGGGCCCTTCAGGCCAGCTAGGTCTTTGGGTCCTGGCTCCTTCGCTTTGGGAGCTGTTGCTGCAGTTGGGCATGTTGGCCGGAGAGTGCTTCTCGGGCCGCGAACTGCAACCTTGCAGGTACCTCCCAGGTTCCCGGCCCAACGAAAGCCCCCAGACCCAAATTGAGAGGGGCTGCTTGGGGGCCCCCTGGGGCCCCTTCAGGCCAGCTAGGTCTTTGGGTCCTGGCTCCTTCGGTTTGGGAGCTGTTGCTGCAGTTGGGCATGTTGGCCGGAGAGTGCTTCTCGGGCCGCGAACTGCAACCTTGCAGGTACCTCCCAGGTTCCCGGCCCAACGAAAGCCCCCAGACCCAAATTGAGAGGGGCTGCTTGGGGGCCCCATGGGGGCCCTTCAGGCCAGCTAGGTCTTTGGGTCCTGGCTCCTTCGCTTTGGGAGCTGTTGCTGCAGTTGGGCATGTTGGCCGGAGAGTGCTTCTCGGGCCGCGAACTGCAACCTTGCAGGTACCTCCCAGGTTCCCGGCCCAACGAAAACCCCCAGACCCAAATAGAGAGGGGCTGCTTGGGGGCCCCCTGGGGGCCCTTCAGGCCAGCTAGGTCTTTGGGTCCTGGCTCCTTCGCTTTGGGAGCTGTTGCTGCAGTTGGGCATGTTGGCCGGAGAGTGCTTCTCGGGCCGCGAACTGTAACTTGCAGGTACCTCTCAGGTATACATGCCCAACGAAAGCCCCCAGACCCAAATGGAGAGGGGCTGCTTGGGGGCCCCATGGGGGCCCTTCAGGCCAGCTAGGTCTTTGGGTCCTGGCTCCTTCGCTTTGGGAGCTGTTGCTGCAGTTGGGCATGTTGGCCGGAGAGTGCTTCTCGGGCCGCGAACTGCAACCTTGCAGGTACCTCCCAGGTTCCCGGCCCAACGAAAACCCCCAGACCCAAATAGAGAGGGGCTGCTTGGGGGCCCCCTGGGGGCCCTTCAGGCCAGCTAGGTCTTTGGGTCCTGGCTCCTTCGGTTTGGGAGCTGTTGCTGCAGTTGGGCATGTTGGCCGGAGAGTGCTTCTCGGGCCGCGAACTGTAACTTGCAGGTACCTCTCAGGTATACATGCCCAACGAAAGCCCCCAGACCCAAATGGAGAGGGGCTGCTTGGTGGCCTTCTGGGGGCCCTTCAGGCCAGCTAGGTCTTTGGGTCCTGGCTCCTTCGCTTTGGGAGCTGTTGCTGGATATTGGGCATGTTGGCAGGAGAGTGCTTCTCGGGCCGCGAACTGCAACCTTGCTGGTATCTCCCAGGTTCTCAGCCTAAAGAAAGCCCCCAGACCCAAATGGAGAGGGGCTACTTGGGGGCCCCCTGGGGGCCCTTCCGGCCAGCTAGGTCTTTGTGTCCTGGCTCATTCGGTTTGGGAGCTGTTGCTGCAGTTGGGCATGTTGGCCGGAGAGTGCTTCTCGGGCCTCGAACTGCAACCTTGCAGGAATCTCCCAGGTTCCCAGCCCAACGAATGGCCCCATACCCAAAGGGAGAGGGGCTGCTTGGGGGCCCCCTGGGGGCCCTTCAGGCCAGCTAGGTCTTTGGGTCCTGGCTCCTTCGCTTTGGGAGCTGTTGCTGCAGTTGGGCATGTTGGCCGGAGAGTGCTTCTCGGGCCGCGAACTGCAACCTTGAAGGAATCTCCCAGGTTCCCGGCCCTACGAAAACCCCCAGACCCAAATTGAGAGGGGCTGCTTGGGGGCCCCCTGGGGGCCCTTCAGGCCAGCTAGGTCTTTGGGTCCTGGCTCCTTCGGTTTGGGAGCTGTTGCTGCAGTTGGGCATGTTGGCCGGAGAGTGCTTCTCGGGCCGCGAACTGCAACCTTGCAGGTACCTCCCAGGTTCCCGGCCCAACGAAAACCCCCAGACCCAAATGGAGAGGGGCTGCTTGGGGGACCCCTGGGGGCCCTTCAGGCCAGCTAGGTCTTTGGGTCCTGGCTCCTTCGCTTTGGGAGCTGTTGCTGCAGTTGGGCATGTTGGCCGGAGAGTGCTTCTCGGGCCGCGAACTGTAACTTGCAGGTACCTCTCAGGTATACATGCCCACCGAAAGCCCCCAGACCCAAATGGAGAGGGGCTGCTTGGTGGCCTTCTGGGGGCCCTTCAGGCCAGCTAGGTCTTTGGGTCCTGGCTCCTTCGGTTTGGGAGCTGTTGCTGGATATTGGGCATGTTGGCCGGAGAGTGCTTCTCGGGCCGCGAACTGCAACCTTGCTGGTATCTCCCAGGTTCTCAGCCTAAAGAAAGCCCCCAGACCCAAATGGAGAGGGGCTGCTTGGGGGCCCCCTGGGGGCCCTTCAGGCCAGCTAGGTCTTTGTGTCCTGGCTCATTCGGTTTGAGAGCTGTTGCTGCAGTTGGGCATGTTGGCCGGAGAGTGCTTCTCGGGCCTCGAACTGCAACCTTGCAGGAATCTCCCAGGTTCCCGGCCCAACGAAAGGCCCCAGACCCAAATGGAGAGGGGCTGCTTGGGGGCCCCCTGGGGGCCCTTCAGGCCAGCTAGGTCTTTGGGTCCTGGCTCCTTCGGTTTGGGAGCTGTTGCTGCACTTGGGCATGTTGGCCGGAGAGTGCTTCTCGGGCCGCGAACTGCAACCTTGCAGGTACCTCCCAGGTTCCCGGCCCAACGAAAGGCCCCAGACCCAAATTGAGAGGTGCTGCTTGGGGGCCCCCTGGGGCCCCTTCAGGCCAGCTAGGTCTTTGGGTCCTGGCTCCTTCGGTTTGGGAGCTGTTGCTGCAGTTGGGCATGTTGGCCGGAGAGTGCTTCTCGGGCCGCGAACTGCAACCTTGCAGGATTCTCCCAGGTTCCCGGCCCAACGAAAGCCCCCAGACCCAAATTGAGAGGGGCTGCTTGGGGGCCCCATGGGGGCCCTTCAGGCCAGCTAGGTCTTTGGGTCCTGGCTCCTTCGCTTTGGGAGCTGTTGCTGCAGTTGGGCATGTTGGCCGGAGAGTGCTTCTCGGGCCGCGAACTGCAACCTTGCAGGTACCTCCCAGGTTCCCGGCCCAACGAAAACCCCCAGACCCAAATTGAGAGGGGCTGCTTGGGGGCCCCCTGGGGGCCCTTCAGGCTAGCTAGGTCTTTGGGTCCTGGCTCCTTCGCTTTGGGAGCTGTTGCTGCAGTTGGGCATGTTGGCCGGAGAGTGCTTCTCGGGCCGCGAACTGTAACTTGCAGGTACCTCTCAGGTATACATGCCCAACGAAAGCCCCCAGACCCAAATGGAGAGGGGCTGCTTGGTGGCCTTGTGGGGGCCCTTCAGGCCAGCTAGGTCTTTGGGTCCTGGCTCCTTCGCTTTGGGAGCTGTTGCTGGATATTGGGCATGTTGGCCGGAGAGTGCTTCTCGGGCCGCGAACTGCAACCTTGCTGGTATCTCCCAGGTTCTCAGCCTAAAGAAAGCACCCAGACCCAAATGGAGAGGGGCTACTTGGGGGCCCCCTGGGGGCCCTTCAGGCCAGCTAGGTCTTTGTGTCCTGGCTCATTCGGTTTGGGAGCTGTTGTTGACGTTGGGCATGTTGGCCGGAGAGTGCTTCTCGGGCCTCGAACTGCAACCTTGCAGGAATCTCCCAGGTTCCCGGCCCAACAAAAGCCCCCAGACCCAAATGGAGAGGGGCTGCTTGGGGGCCCCCTGGAGGCCCTTCAGGGCAGCTAGGTCTTTGGGTCCTGGCTCCTTCGCTTTGGGAGCTGTTGCTGCAGTTGGGCATGTTGGCCGGAGAGTGCTTCTCGGGCCGCGAACTGCAACCTTGCAGGAATCTCCCAGGTTCCATGCCCAATGAAAGCCCCCAGACCCAAATTGAGAGGGGCTGCTTGGGGGCCCCCTGGGGGCCCTTCAGGCCAGCTAGGTCTTTGGGTCCTGGCTCCTTCGGTTTGGGAGCTGTTGCTGCAGTTGGGCATGTTGGCCGGAGAGTGCTTCTCGGGCCGCGAACTGCAACCTTGCAGGATTCTCCCAGGTTCCCGGCCCAACGAAAGCCCCCAGACCCAAATTGAGAGGGGCTGCTTGGGGGCCCCCTGGGGGCCCTTCAGGCCAGCTAGGTCTTTGGGTCCTGGCTCCTTCGGTTTGGGAGCTGTTGCTGCAGTTGGGCATGTTGGCCGGAGAGTGCTTCTCGGGCCGCGAACTGCAACCTTGCAGGAATCTCCCAGGTTCTCAGCCTAAAGAAAGCCCCCAGACCCAAATGGAGAGGGGCTGCTTGGGGGCCCCCTGGGGGCACTTCAGGCCAGCTAGGTCTTTGGGTCCTGGCTCCTTCGCTTTGGGAGCTGTTGCTGCAGTTGGGCATGTTGGCCGGAGAGTGCTTCTCGGGCCGCGAACTTCAACCTTGCAGGTACCTCCCAGGTTCCCGGCCCAACGAAAGCCCCCAGACCCAAATGGAGAGGGGCTGCTTGGGGGCCCCCTGGGGGCCCTTCAGGCCAGCTAGGTCTTTGGGTCCTGGCTCCTTCGGTTTGGGAGCTGTTGCTGCAGTTGGGCATGTTGGCCGGAGAGTGCTTCTCGGGCCGCGAACTGCATTCTTGCAGGATTCACCCAGGTTCCATGCCAAACGAAAGCCCCCAGACCCAAATTGAGAGGGGCTGCTTGGGGGACCCCCTGGGGGCCCTTCAGGCCAGCTAGGTCTTTGGGTCCTGGCTCCTTCGGTTTGGGAGCTGTTGCTGCACTTGGGCATGTTGGCCGGAGAGTGCTTCTCGGGCCGCGAACTGCAACCTTGCAGGTACCTCCCAGGTTCCCGGCCCAACGAAAACTCCTAGACCCAAATGGAGAGGGGCTGCTTGGGGGCCCCCTGGGGGCCCTTCAGGCCAGCTAGGTCTTTGGGTCCTGGCTCCTTCGCTTTGGGAGCTGTTGCTGCAGTTGGGCATGTTGGCCGGAGAGTGCTTCTCGGGCCGCGAACTGTAACCTTGCAGGTACCTCCCAGGTTCCCGGCCCAACGAAAGCCCCCAGACCCAAATTGAGAGGGGCTGCTTGGGGGCCCCCTGGGGGCCCTTCAGGCCAGCTAGGTCTTTGGGTCCTGGCTCCTTCGTTTTGGGAGCTGTTGCTGCAGTTGGGCATGTTGGCCGGAGAGTGCTTCTCGGGCCGCGAAGTGCAACCTTGCAGGTACCTCCCAGGTTCCCGGCCCAACGAAAGCCCCCAGACCCAAATGGAGAGGGGCTGCTTGGGGGCCCCCTGGGGGCCCTTCAGGCCAGCTAGGTCTTTGGGTCCTGGCTCCTTCGCTTTGGGAGCTGTTGCTGCAGTTGGGCATGTTGGCCGGAGAGTGCTTCTCGGGCCGCGAACTGCAACCTTGCAGGATTCTCCCAGGTTCCATGCCAAACGAAAGCCCCCAGACCCAAATTGAGAGGGGCTGCTTGGGGGCCCCCCTGGGGGCCCTTCAGGCCAGCTAGGTCTTTGGGTCCTGGCTCCTTCGCTTTGGGAGCTGTTGCTGCAGTTGGGCATGTTGGCCGGAGAGTGCTTCTCGGGCCGCGAACTGCAACCTTGCAGGTACCTCCCAGGTTCCCGGCCCAACGAAAACCCCCAGACCCAAATGGAGAGGGGCTGCTTGGGGGCCCCCTGGGGGCCCTTCAGGCCAGCTAGGTCTTTGGGTCCTGGCTCCTTCGGTTTGGGAGCTGTTGCTGCAGTTGGGCATGTTGGCCGGAGAGTGCTTCTCGGGCCGCGAACTGTAACTTGCAGGTACTTCTCAGGTATACATGCCCAACGAAAGCCCCCAGACCCAAATGGAGAGGGGCTGCTTGGTGGCCTTCTGGGGGCCCTTCAGGCCAGCTAGGTCTTTGGGTCCTGGCTCCTTCGGTTTGGGAGCTGTTGCTGGATATTGGGCATGTTGGCAGGAGAGTGCTTCTCGGGCCGCGAACTGCAACCTTGCTGGTATCTCCCAGGTTCTCAGCCTAAAGAAAGCCCCCAGACCCAAATGGAGAGGGGCTACTTGGGGGCCCCCTGGGGGCCCTTCAGGCCAGCTAGGTCTTTGGGTCCTGGCTCCTTCGGTTTGGGAGCTGTTGCTGCACTTGGGCATGTTGGCCGGAGAGTGCTTCTCGGGCCTCGAACTGCAACCTTGCAGGAATCTCCCAGGTTCCCGGCCCAACGAATGGCCCCATACCCAAATGGAGAGGGGCTGCTTGGGGGCCCCCTGGGGGCCCTTCAGGCCAGCTAGGTCTTTGGGTCCTGGCTCCTTCGCTTTGGGAGCTGTTGCTGCAGTTGGGCATGTTGGGCAGAGAGTGCTTCTCGGGCCGCGAACTGCAACCTTGCAGGAATCTCCCAGGTTCCCGGCCCAACGAAAGGCCCCAGACCCAAATTGAGAGGGGCTGCTTGGGGGCCCCCTGGGGGCCCTTCAGGCCAGCTAGGTCTTTGGGTCCTGGCTCCTTCGGTTTGGGAGCTGTTGCTGCACTTGGGCATGTTGGCCGGAGAGTGCTTCTCGGGCCGCGAACTGCAACCTTGCAGGTACCTCCCAGGTTCCCGGCCCAACGAAAGGCCCCAGACCCAAATTGAGAGGTGCTGCTTGGGGGCCCCCTGGGGCCCCTTCAGGCCAGCTAGGTCTTTGGGTCCTGGCTCCTTCGGTTTGGGAGCTGTTGCTGCAGTTGGGCATGTTGGCCGGAGAGTGCTTCTCGGGCCGCGAACTGCAACCTTGCAGGATTCTCCCAGGTTCCCGGCCCAACGAAAGCCCCCAGACCCAAATTGAGAGGGGCTGCTTGGGGGCCCCATGGGGGCCCTTCAGGCCAGCTAGGTCTTTGGGTCCTGGCTCCTTCGCTTTGGGAGCTGTTGCTGCAGTTGGGCATGTTGGCCGGAGAGTGCTTCTCGGGCCGCGAACTGCAACCTTGCAGGTACCTCCCAGGTTCCCGGCCCAACGAAAACCCCCAGACCCAAATTGAGAGGGGCTGCTTGGGGGCCGCCTGGGGGCCCTTCAGGCTAGCTAGGTCTTTGGGTCCTGGCTCCTTCGCTTTGGGAGCTGTTGCTGCAGTTGGGCATGTTGGCCGGAGAGTGCTTCTCGGGCCGCGAACTGTAACTTGCAGGTACCTCTCAGGTATACATGCCCAACGAAAGCCCCCAGACCCAAATGGAGAGGGGCTGCTTGGTGGCCTTGTGGGGGCCCTTCAGGCCAGCTAGGTCTTTGGGTCCTGGCTCCTTCGCTTTGGGAGCTGTTGCTGGATATTGGGCATGTTGGCCGGAGAGTGCTTCTCGGGCCGCGAACTGCAACCTTGCTGGTATCTCCCAGGTTCTCAGCCTAAAGAAAGCACCCAGACCCAAATGGAGAGGGGCTACTTGGGGGCCCCCTGGGGGCCCTTCAGGCCAGCTAGGTCTTTGTGTCCTGGCTCATTCGGTTTGGGAGCTGTTGTTGACGTTGGGCATGTTGGCCGGAGAGTGCTTCTCGCGCCTCGAACTGCAACCTTGCAGGAATCTCCCAGGTTCCCGGCCCAACAAAAGCCCCCAGACCCAAATGGAGAGGGGCTGCTTGGGGGCCCCCTGGAGGCCCTTCAGGGCAGCTAGGTCTTTGGGTCCTGGCTCCTTCGCTTTGGGAGCTGTTGCTGCAGTTGGGCATGTTGGCCGGAGAGTGCTTCTCGGGCCGCGAACTGCAACCTTGCAGGAATCTCCCAGGTTCCATGCCCAATGAAAGCCCCCAGACCCAAATTGAGAGGGGCTGCTTGGGGGCCCCCTGGGGGCCCTTCAGGCCAGCTAGGTCTTTGGGTCCTGGCTCCTTCGGTTTGGGAGCTGTTGCTGCAGTTGGGCATGTTGGCCGGAGAGTGCTTCTCGGGCCGCGAACTGCAACCTTGCAGGATTCTCCCAGGTTCCCGGCCCAACGAAAGCCCCCAGACCCAAATTGAGAGGGGCTGCTTGGGGGCCCCCTGGGGGCCCTTCAGGCCAGCTAGGTCTTTGGGTCCTGGCTCCTTCGCTTTGGGAGCTGTTGCTGCAGTTGGGCATGTTGGCCGGAGAGTGCTTCTCGGGCCGCGAAGTGCAACCTTGCAGGTACCTCCCAGGTTCCCGGCCCAACGAAAGCCCCCAGACCCAAATTGAGAGGGGCTGCTTGGGGGCCCCCTGGGGGCCCTTCAGGCCAGCTAGGTCTTTGGGTCCTGGCTCCTTCGGTTTGGGAGCTGTTGCTGCAGTTGGGCATGTTGGCCGGAGAGTGCTTCTCGGGCCGCGAACTGCAACCTTGCAGGATTCTCCCAGGTTCCATGCCAAACGAAAGCCCCCAGACCCAAATTGAGAGGGGCTGCTTGGGGGACCCCCTGGGGGCCCTTCAGGCCAGCTAGGTCTTTGGGTCCTGGCTCCTTCGGTTTGGGAGCTGTTGCTGCACTTGGGCATGTTGGCCGGAGAGTGCTTCTCGGGCCGCGAACTGCAACCTTGCAGGTACCTCCCAGGTTCCCGGCCCAACGAAAACTCCTAGACCCAAATGGAGAGGGGCTGCTTGGGGGCCCCCTGGGGGCCCTTCAGGCCAGCTAGGTCTTTGGGTCCTGGCTCCTTCGCTTTGGGAGCTGTTGCTGCAGTTGGGCATGTTGGCCGGAGAGTGCTTCTCGGGCCGCGAACTGTAACCTTGCAGGTACCTCCCAGGTTCCCGGCCCAACGAAAGCCCCCAGACCCAAATTGAGAGGGGCTGCTTGGGGGCCCCCTGGGGGCCCTTCAGGCCAGCTAGGTCTTTGGGTCCTGGCTCCTTCGGTTTGGGAGCTGTTGCTGCAGTTGGGCATGTTGGCCGGAGAGTGCTTCTCGGGCCGCGAAGTGCAACCTTGCAGGTACCTCCCAGGTTCCCGGCCCAACGAAAGCCCCCAGACCCAAATGGAGAGGGGCTGCTTGGGGGCCCCCTGGGGGCCCTTCAGGCCAGCTAGGTCTTTGGGTCCTGGCTCCTTCGCTTTGGGAGCTGTTGCTGCAGTTGGGCATGTTGGCCGGAGAGTGCTTCTCGGGCCGCGAACTGCAACCTTGCAGGATTCTCCCAGGTTCCATGCCAAACGAAAGCCCCCAGACCCAAATTGAGAGGGGCTGCTTGGGGGCCCCCCTGGGGGCCCTTCAGGCCAGCTAGGTCTTTGGGTCCTGGCTCCTTCGCTTTGGGAGCTGTTGCTGCAGTTGGGCATGTTGGCCGGAGAGTGCTTCTCGGGCCGCGAACTGCAACCTTGCAGGTACCTCCCAGGTTCCCGGCCCAACGAAAACCCCCAGACCCAAATGGAGAGGGGCTGCTTGGGGGCCCCCTGGGGGCCCTTCAGGCCAGCTAGGTCTTTGGGTCCTGGCTCCTTCGGTTTGGGAGCTGTTGCTGCAGTTGGGCATGTTGGCCGGAGAGTGCTTCTCGGGCCGCGAACTGTAACTTGCAGGTACCTCTCAGGTATACATGCCCAACGAAAGCCCCCAGACCCAAATGGAGAGGGGCTGCTTGGTGGCCTTCTGGGGGCCCTTCAGGCCAGCTAGGTCTTTGGGTCCTGGCTCCTTCGGTTTGGGAGCTGTTGCTGGATATTGGGCATGTTGGCAGGAGAGTGCTTCTCGGGCCGCGAACTGCAACCTTGCTGGTATCTCCCAGGTTCTCAGCCTAAAGAAAGCCCCCAGACCCAAATGGAGAGGGGCTACTTGGGGGCCCCCTGGGGGCCCTTCCGGCCAGCTAGGTCTTTGTGTCCTGGCTCATTCGGTTTGGGAGCTGTTGCTGCAGTTGGGCATGTTGGCCGGAGAGTGCTTCTCGGGCCTCGAACTGCAACCTTGCAGGAATCTCCCAGGTTCCCGGCCCAACGAATGGCCCCATACCCAAATGGAGAGGGGCTGCTTGGGGGCCCCCTGGGGGCCCTTCAGGCCAGCTAGGTCTTTGGGTCCTGGCTCCTTCGCTTTGGGAGCTGTTGCTGCAGTTGGGCATGTTGGGCAGAGAGTGCTTCTCGGGCCGCGAACTGCAACCTTGAAGGAATCTCCCAGGTTCCCGGCCCTACGAAAACCCCCAGACCCAAATTGAGAGGGGCTGCTTGGGGGCCCCCTGGGGGCCCTTCAGGCCAGCTAGGTCTTTGGGTCCTGGCTCCTTCGGTTTGGGAGCTGTTGCTGCAGTTGGGCATGTTGGCCGGAGAGTGCTTCTCGGGCCGCGAACTGCAACCTTGCAGGTACCTCCCAGGTTCCCGGCCCAACGAAAACCCCCAGACCCAAATGGAGAGGGGCTGCTTGGGGGACCCCTGGGGGCCCTTCAGGCCAGCTAGGTCTTTGGGTCCTGGCTCCTTCGCTTTGGGAGCTGTTGCTGCAGTTGGGCATGTTGGCCGGAGAGTGCTTCTCGGGCCGCGAACTGTAACTTGCAGGTACCTCTCAGGTATACATGCCCAACGAAAGCCCCCAGACCCAAATGGAGAGGGGCTGCTTGGTGGCCCCCTGGGGGCCCTTCAGGCCAGCTAGGTCTTTGGGTCCTGGCTCCTTCGGTTTGGGAGCTGTTGCTGGATATTGGGCATGTTGGCCGGAGAGTGCTTCTCGGGCCGCGAACTGCAACCTTGCTGGTATCTCCCAGGTTCTCAGCCTAAAGAAAGCACCCAGACCCAAATGGAGAGGGGCTGCTTGGGGGCCCCCTGGGGGCCCTTCCGGCCAGCTAGGTCTTTGTGTCCTGGCTCATTCGGTTTGAGAGCTGTTGCTGCAGTTGGGCATGTTGGCCGGAGAGTGCTTCTCGGGCCTCGAACTGCAACCTTGCAGGAATCTCCCAGGTTCCCGGCCCAACGAAAGGCCCCAGACCCAAATGGAGAGGGGCTGCTTGGGGGCCCCCTGGGGGCCCTTCAGGCCAGCTAGGTCTTTGGGTCCTGGCTCCTTCGGTTTGGGAGCTGTTGCTGCAGTTGGGCATGTTGGCCGGAGAGTGCTTCTCGGGCCGCGAACTGCAACCTTGCAGGTACCTCCCAGGTTCCCGGCCCAAGGAAAGCCCCCAGACCCAAATTGAGAGGTGCTGCTTGGGGGCCCCCTGGGGCCCCTTCAGGCCAGCTAGGTCTTTGGGTCCTGGCTCCTTCGGTTTGGGAGCTGTTGCTGCAGTTGGGCATGTTGGCCGGAGAGTGCTTCTCGGGCCGCGAACTGCAACCTTGCAGGATTCTCCCAGGTTCCCGGCCCAACGAAAGCCCCCAGACCCAAATTGAGAGGGGCTGCTTGGGGGCCCCCTGGGGGCCCTTCAGGCCAGCTAGGTCTTTGGGTCCTGGCTCCTTCGGTTTGGGAGCTGTTGCTGCAGTTGGGCATGTTGGCCGGAGAGTGCTTCTCGGGCCGCGAACTGCAACCTTGCAGGTACCTCCCAGGTTCCCGGCCCAACGAAAACCCCCAGACCCAAATTGAGAGGGGCTGCTTGGGGGCCCCCTGGGGGCCCTTCAGGCCAGCTAGGTCTTTGGGTCCTGGCTCCTTCGCTTTGGGAGCTGTTGCTGCAGTTGGGCATGTTGGCCGGAGAGTGCTTCTCCGGCCACGAACTGCAACCTTGCAGGTACCTCCCAGATTCCCGACCCAACTAAAGCCCCCAGACCCAAATGGAGAGGAGCTCGTTGGGGGCCCCATGGGGGCCCTTCAGGCCAGCTAGGTCTTTGGGTCCTGGCTCCTTCGCTTTGGGAGCTGTTGCTGCAGTTGGGCATGTTGGCCGGAGAGTGCTTCTCGGGCCGCGAACTGCAACCTTGCAGGATTCTCCCAGGTTCCATGCCCAATGAAAGCCCCCAGACCCAAATTGAGAGGGGCTGCTTGGGGGCCCCCTGGGGGCCCTTCAGGCCAGCTAGGTCTTTGGGTCCTGGCTCCTTCGGTTTGGGAGCTGTTGCTGCAGTTGGGCATGTTGGCCGGAGAGTGCTTCTCGGGCCGCGAACTGCAACCTTGCAGGTACCTCCCAGGTTCCCGGCCCAACGAAAGCCCCCAGACCCAAATTGAGAGGGGCTGCTTGGGGGCCCCATGGGGGCCCTTCAGGCCAGCTAGGTCTTTGGGTCCTGGCTCCTTCGGTTTGGGAGCTGTTGCTGCAGTTGGGCATGTTGGCCGGAGAGTGCTTCTCGGGCCGCGAACTGCAACCTTGCAGGAATCTCCCAGGTTCTCAGCCTAAAGAAAGCCCCCAGACCCAAATGGAGAGGGGCTGCTTGGGGGCCCCCTGGGGGCACTTCACGCCAGCTAGGTCTTTGGGTCCTGGCTCCTTCGCTTTGGGAGCTGTTGCTGCAGTTGGGCATGTTGGCCGGAGAGTGCTTCTCGGGCCGCGAAGTGCAACCTTGCAGGTACCTCCCAGGTTCCCGGCCCAACGAAAGCCCCCAGACCCAAATTGAGAGGGGCTGCTTGGGGGCCCCCTGGGGGCCCTTCAGGCCAGCTAGGTCTTTGGGTCCTGGCTCCTTCGGTTTGGGAGCTGTTGCTGCAGTTGTGCATGTTGGGCGGAGAGTGCTTCTCGGGCCGCGAACTGCAACCTTGCAGGTACCTCCCAGGTTCCCGGCCCAACGAAAACCCCCAGACCCAAATGGAGAGGGGCTGCTTGGGGGCCCCCTGGGGGCCCTTCAGGCCAGCTAGGTCTTTGGGTCCTGGCTCCTTCGGTTTGGGAGCTGTTGCTGCAGTTGGGCATGTTGGCCGGAGAGTGCTTCTCGGGCCGCGAACTGTAACTTGCAGGTACCTCTCAGGTATACATGCCCAACGAAAGCCCCAAAACCCAAATGGAGAGGGGCTGCTTGGTGGCCTTCTGGGGGCCCTTCCGGCCAGCTAGGTCTTTGTGTCCTGGCTCATTCGGTTTGAGAGCTGTTGCTGCAGTTGGGCATGTTGGCCGGAGAGTGCTTCTCAGGCCTCGAACTGCAACCTTGCAGGAATCTCCCAGGTTCCCGGCCCAACGAAAGGCCCCAGACCCAAATGGAGAGGGGCTGCTTCGGGGCCCCCTGGGGGCCCTTCAGGCCAGCTAGGTCTTTGGGTCCTGGCTCCTTCGGTTTGGGAGCTGTTGCTGCACTTGGGCATGTTGGCCGGAGAGTGCTTCTCGGGCCGCGAACTGCAACCTTGCAGGTACCTCCCAGGTTCCCGGCCCAAGGAAAGCCCCCAGACCCAAATTGAGAGGTGCTGCTTGGGGGCCCCCTGGGGCCCCTTCAGGCCAGCTAGGTCTTTGGGTCCTGGCTCCTTCGCTTTGGGAGCTGTTGCTGCAGTTGGGCATGTTGGCCGGAGAGTGCTTCTCGGGCCGCGAACTGCAACCTTGCAGGATTCTCCCAGGTTCCCGGCCCAACGAAAGCCCCCAGACCCAAATGGAGAGGGGCTGCTTGGGGGCCCCATGGGGGCCCTTCAGGCCAGCTAGGTCTTTGGGTCCTGGCTCCTTCGGTTTGGGAGCTGTTGCTGCAGTTGGGCATGTTGGCCGGAGAGTGCTTCTCGGGCCGCGAACTGCAACCTTGCAGGTACCTCCCAGGTTCCCGGCCCAACGAAAACCCCCAGACCCAAATTGAGAGGGGCTGCTTGGGGGCCCCCTGGGGGCCCTTCAGGCTAGCTAGGTCTTTGGGTCCTGGCTCCTTCGCTTTGGGAGCTGTTGCTGCAGTTGGGCATGTTGGCCGGAGAGTGCTTCTCGGGCCGCGAAATGTAACTTGCAGGTACCTCTCAGGTATACATGCCCAAAGAAAGCCCCCAGACCCAAATGGAGAGGGGCTGCTTGGTGGCCTTCTGGGGGCCCTTCAGGCCAGCTAGGTCTTTGGGTCCTGGCTCCTTCGGTTTGGGAGCTGTTGCTGGATATTGGGCATGTTGGCCGGAGAGTGCTTCTCGGGCCGCGAACTGCAACCTTGCTGGTATCTCCCAGGTTCTCAGCCTAAAGAAAGCACCCAGACCCAAATGGAGAGGGGCTACTTGGGGGCCCCCTGGGGGCCCTTCAGGCCAGCTAGGTCTTTGTGTCCTGGCTCATTCGGTTTGGGAGCTGTTGTTGACGTTGGGCATGTTGGCCGGAGAGTGCTTCTCGGGCCTCGAACTGCAACCTTGCAGGAATCTCCCAGGTTCCCGGCCCAACAAAAGCCCCCAGACCCAAATGGAGAGGGGCTGCTTGGGGGCCCCCTGGAGGCCCTTCAGGGCAGCTAGGTCTTTGGGTCCTGGCTCCTTCGCTTTGGGAGCTGTTGCTGCAGTTGGGCATGTTGGCCGGAGAGTGCTTCTCGGGCCGCGAACTGCAACCTTGCAGGAATCTCCCAGGTTCCATGCCCAATGAAAGCCCCCAGACCCAAATTGAGAGGGGCTGCTTGGGGGCCCCCTGGGGGCCCTTCAGGCCAGCTAGGTCTTTGGGTCCTGGCTCCTTCGGTTTGGGAGCTGTTGCTGCAGTTGGGCATGTTGGCTGGAGAGTGCTTCTCGGGCCGCGAACTGCAACCTTGCAGGATTCTCCCAGGTTCCCGGCCCAACGAAAGCCCCCAGACCCAAATTGAGAGGGGCTGCTTGGGGGCCCCCTGGGGGCCCTTCAGGCCAGCTAGGTCTTTGGGTCCTGGCTCCTTCGGTTTGGGAGCTGTTGCTGCAGTTGGGCATGTTGGCCGGAGAGTGCTTCTCGGGCCGCGAACTGCAACCTTGCAGGAATCTCCCAGGTTCTCAGCCTAAAGAAAGCCCCCAGACCCAAATGGAGAGGGGCTGCTTGGGGGCCCCCTGGGGGCACTTCAGGCCAGCTAGGTCTTTGGGTCCTGGCTCCTTCGCTTTGGGAGCTGTTGCTGCAGTTGGGCATGTTGGCCGGAGAGTGCTTCTCGGGCCGCGAAGTGCAACCTTGCAGGTACCTCCCAGGTTCCCGGCCCAACGAAAGCCCCCAGACCCAAATTGAGAGGGGCTGCTTGGGGGCCCCCTGGGGGCCCTTCAGGCCAGCTAGGTCTTTGGGTCCTGGCTCCTTCGGTTTGGGAGCTGTTGCTGCAGTTGGGCATGTTGGGCGGAGAGTGCTTCTCGGTCCGCGAACTGCAACCTTGCAGGATTCTCCCAGGTTCCATGCCAAACGAAAGCCCCCAGACCCAAATTGAGAGGGGCTGCTTGGGGGCCCCCCTGGGGGCCCTTCAGGCCAGCTAGGTCTTTGGGTCCTGGCTCCTTCGGTTTGGGAGCTGTTGCTGCAGTTGGGCATGTTGGCCGGAGAGTGCTTCTCGGGCCGCGAACTGCAACCTTGCAGGTACCTCCCAGGTTCCCGGCCCAACGAAAACTCCTAGACCCAAATGGAGAGGGGCTGCTTGGGGGCCCCCTGGGGGCCCTTCAGGCCAGCTAGGTCTTTGGGTCCTGGCTCCTTCGCTTTGGGAGCTGTTGCTGCAGTTGGGCATGTTGGCCGGAGAGTGCTTCTCGGGCCGCGAACTGTAACTTGCAGGTACCTCTCAGGTATACATGCCCAACGAAAGCCCCCAGACCCAAATTGAGAGGGGCTGCTTGGTGGCCTTCTGGGGGCCCTTCAGGCCAGCTAGGTCTTTGGGTCCTGGCTCCTTCGGTTTGGGAGCTGTTGCTGGATATTGGGCATGTTGGCCGGAGAGTGCTTCTCGGGCCGCGAACTGCAACCTTGAAGGAATCTCCCAGGTTCCATGCCCAACGAAAGCCCCCAGACCCAAATGGAGAGGGGCTACTTGGGGGCCCCCTGGGGGCCCTTCCGGCCAGCTAGGTCTTTGTGTCCTGGCTCATTCGGTTTGGGAGCTGTTGCTGCAGTTGGGCATGTTGGCCGGAGAGTGCTTCTCGGGCCTCGAACTGCAACCTTGCAGGAATCTCCCAGGTTCCCGGCCCAACGAAAGGCCCCAGACCCAAATGGAGAGGGGCTGCTTGGGGGCCCCCTGGGGGCCCTTCAGGCCAGCTAGGTCTTTGGGTCCTGGCTCCTTCGCTTTGGGAGCTGTTGCTGCAGTTGGGCATGTTGGGCGGAGAGTGCTTCTCGGGCCGCGAAGTGCAACCTTGAAGGAATCTCCCAGGTTCCCGGCCCTACGAAAACCCCCAGACCCAAATGGAGAGGGGCTGCTTGGGGGCCCCCTGGGGGCCCTTCAGGCCAGCTAGGTCTTTGGGTCCTGGCTCCTTCGGTTTGGGAGCTGTTGCTGCAGTTGGGCATGTTGGCCGGAGAGTGCTTCTCGGGCCGCGAACTGCAACCTTGCAGGTACCTCCCAGGTTCCCGGCCCAACGAAAGCCCCCAGACCCAAATTGAGAGGGGCTGCTTGGGGCCCCCCTGGGGGCCCTTCAGGCCAGCTAGGTCTTTGGGTCCTGGCTCCTTCGGTTTGTGGGCTGTTGCTGCAGTTGGGCATGTTGGCCGGAGAGTGCTTCTCGGGCCGCGAACTGCAAACTTGAAGGAATCTCCCAGGTTCCATGCCCAACGAAAGCCCCCAGACCCAAATTGAGAGGGGCTGCTTGGGGGCCCCCTGGGGCCCCTTCAGGCCAGCTAGGTCTTTGGGTCCTGGCTCCTTCGGTTTGGGAGCTGTTGCTGCAGTTGAGCATGTTGGCCGGAGAGTGCTTCTCGGGCCGCGAACTGTAAACTTGCAGGTACCTCTCAGATATCCATGCCCAACGAAAGCCCCCAGACCCAAATGGAGAGGGGCTGCTTGGGGCCCCCCTGGGGGCCCTTCAGGCCAGCTAGGTCTTTGGGTCCTGGCTCCTTCGCTTTGGGAGCTGTTGCTGCAGTTGGGCATGTTGGCCGGAGAGTGCTTCTCGGGCCGCGAACTGCAACCTTGCAGGTACCTCCCAGGTTCCCGGCCCAACGAAAGCCCCCAGACCCAAATGGAGAGGGGCTGCTTGGGGGCCCCCTGGGGGCCCTTCAGGCCAGCTAGGTCTTTGGGTCCTGGCTCCTTCGGTTTGGGAGCTGTTGCTGCAGTTGGGCATGTTGGCCGGAGAGTGCTTCTCGGGCCGCGAACTGCAACCTTGCAGGAATCTCCCAGGTTCCCGGCCCAACGAAAGCCCCCAGACCCAAATGGAGAGGGGCTGCTTGGGGGCCCCCTGGGGGCCCTTCAGGCCAGCTAGGTCTTTGGGTCCTGGCTCCTTCTGTTTGGGAGCTGTTGCTGCAGTTGGGCAAGTTGGCCGGAGAGTGCTTCTCGGGCCGCGAACTGCAACCTTGCAGGATTCTCCCAGGTTCTCAGCCTAAAGAAAGCCCCCAGACCAAAATGGAGAGGGGCTGCTTGGGGGCCCCCTGGGGGCCCTTCAGGCCAGCTAGGTCTTTGGGTCCTGGCTCCTTCGCTTTGGGAGCTGTTGCTGCAGTTGGGCATGTTGGCCGGAGAGTGCTTCTCGGGCCGCGAACTGCAACCTTGCAGGAATCTCCCAGGTTCCCGGCCCAACGAAAGCCCCCAGACCCAAATTGAGAGGGGCTGCTTGGGGGCCCCCTGGGGGCCCTTCAGGCCAGCTAGGTCTTTGGGTCCTGGCTCCTTCTGTTTGGGAGCTGTTGCTGCAGTTGGGCATGTTGGCCGGAGAGTGCTTCTCGGGCCGCGAACTGCAACCTTGCAGGATTCTCCCAGGTTCCCGGCCCAACGAAAGCCCCCAGACCCAAATTGAGAGGGGCTGCTTGGGGGCCCCCTGGGGGCCCTTCAGGCCAGCTAGGTCTTTGGGTCCTGGCTCCTTCGCTTTGGGAGCTGTTGCTGCAGTTGGGCATGTTGGCCGGAGAGTGCTTCTCGGGCCGCGAACTGACACCCTTGAAGGAATCTCCCAGGTTCCCGGCCCTACGAAAACCCCCAGACCCAAATTGAGAGGGGCTGCTTGGGGGCCCCCTGGGGGCCCTTCAGGCCAGCTAGGTCTTTGGGTCCTGGCTCCTTCGGTTTGGGAGCTGTTGCTGCAGTTGGGCATGTTGGCCGGAGAGTGCTTCTCGGGCCGCGAACTGCAACCTTGCAGGATTCTCCCAGGTTCCCGGCCCAACGAAAGCCCCCAGACCCAAATGGAGAGGGGCTGCTTGGGGCCCCCCTGGGGGCCCTTCAGGCCAGCTAGGTCTTTGGGTCCTGGCTCCTTCGCTTTGGGAGCTGTTGCTGCAGTTGGGCATGTTGGCCGGAGAGTGCTTCTCGGGCCGCGAACTGCAACCTTGCAGGTACCTCCCAGGTTCCCGGCCCAACGAAAGCCCCCAGACCCAAATTGAGAGGGGCTGCTTGGGGGCCCCCTGGGGGCCCTTCAGGCCAGCTAGGTCTTTGGGTCCTGGCTCCTTCGGTTTGGGAGCTGTTGCTGCAGTTGGGCATGTTGGCCGGAGAGTGCTTCTCGGGCCGCGAACTGCAACCTTGCAGGAATCTCCCAGGTTCCCGGCCCAACGAAAGCCCCCAGACCCAAATTGAGAGGGGCTGCTTGGGGGCCCCCTGGGGGCCCTTCAGGCCAGCTAGGTCTTTGGGTCCTGGCTCCTTCTGTTTGGGAGCTGTTGCTGCAGTTGGGCAAGTTGGCCAGAGAGTGCTTCTCGGGCCGCGATCTTCAACCTTGCAGGATTCTCCCAGGTTCTCAGCCTAAAGAAAGCCCCCAGTCCCAAATGGAGAGGGGCTGCTTGGGGGCCCCCTGGGGGCACTTCAGGCCAGCTAGGTCTTTGGGTCCTGGCTCCTTCACTTTGGGAGCTGTTGCTGCAGTTGGGCATGTTGGCCGGAAAGTGCTTCTCGGGCCGCGAACTGCATCCTTGCAGGAATCTCCCAGGTTCCCGGCCCAACGAAAGCCCCCAGACCCAAATTGAGAGGGGCTGCTTGGGGGCCCCCTGGGGGCCCTTCAGGCCAGCTAGGTCTTTGGGTCCTGGCTCCTTCTGTTTGGGAGCTGTTGCTGCAGTTGGGCATGTTGGCCGGAGAGTGCTTCTCGGGCCGCGAACTGCAACCTTGCATGAATCTCCCAGGTTCCCGGCCCAACGAAAGCCCCCAGACCCAAATTGAGAGGGGCTGCTTGGGGGCCCCCTGGGGGCCCTTCAGGCCAGCTAGGTCTTTGGGTCCTGGCTCCTTCGGTTTGGGAGCTGTTGCTGCAGTTGGGCATGTTGGCCGGAGAGTGCTTCTCGGGCCGCGAACTGCAACCTTGCAGGTACCTCCCAGGTTCCCGGCCCAACGAAAGCCCCCAGACCCAAATGGAGAGGGGCTGCTTGGGGGCCCCTGGGGGCCCTTCAGGCCAGCTAGGTCTTTGGGTCCTGGCTCCTTCGCTTTGGGAGCTGTTGCTGCAGTTGGGCATGTTGGGCGGAGAGTGCTTCTCGGGCCTCGAACTGCAACCTTGAAGGAATCTCCCAGGTTCCCGGCCCAACGAAAGCCCCCAGACCCAAATTGAGAGGGGCTGCTTGGTGGCCCCCTGGGGGCCCTTCAGGCCAGCTAGGTCTTTGTGTCCTGGCTCATTCGGTTTGGGAGCTGTTTTTGACGTTGGGCATGTTGGCCGGAGAGTGCTTCTCGGGCCTCGAACTGCAACCTTGCAGGAATCTCCCAGGTTTTCGGCCCAACAAAAGCCCCCAGACCCAAATGGAGAGGGGCTGCTTGGGGGCCCCCTGGGGGCCCTTCAGGCCAGCTAGGTCTTTGGGTCCTGGCTCCTTCGCTTTGGGAGCTGTTGCTGCAGTTGGGCATGTTGGCCGGAGAGTGCTTCTCGGGCCGCGAACTGCAACCTTGCAGGATTCTCCCAGGTTCCCGGCCCAACGAAAGCCCCCAGACCCAAATTGAGAGGGGCTGCTTGGGGCCCCCCTGGGGGCCCTTCAGGCCAGCTAGGTCTTTGGGTCCTGGCTCCTTCGCTTTGGGAGCTGTTGCTGCAGTTGGGCATGTTGGCCGGAGAGTGCTTCTCGGGCCGCGAACTGCAACCTTGCAGGAATCTCCCAGGTTCCATGCCCAACGAAAGCCCCCAGACCCAAATTGAGAGGGGCTGCTTGGGGGCCCCCTGGGGGCCCTTCAGGCCAGCTAGGTCTTTGGGTCCTGGCTCCTTCGGTTTGGGAGCTGTTGCTGCAGTTGGGCATGTTGGCCGGAGAGTGCTTCTCGGGCCGCGAACTGCAACCTTGCAGGAATCTCCCAGGTTCCCGGCCCAACGAAAGCCCCCAGACCCAAATTGAGAGGGGCTGCTTGGGGGCCCCCTGGGGGCCCTTCAGGCCAGCTAGGTCTTTGGGTCCTGGCTCCTTCTGTTTGGGAGCTGTTGCTGCAGTTGGGCAAGTTGGCCGGAGAGTGCTTCTCGGGCCGCGATCTTCAACCTTGCAGGATTCTCCCAGGTTCTCAGCCTAAAGAAAGCCCCCAGTCCCAAATGGAGAGGGGCTGCTTGGGGGCCCCCTGGGGGCACTTCAGGCCAGCTAGGTCTTTGGGTCCTGGCTCCTTCACTTTGGGAGCTGTTGCTGCAGTTGGGCATGTTGGCCGGAAAGTGCTTCTCGGGCCGCGAACTGCATCCTTGCAGGAATCTCCCAGGTTCCCGGCCCAACGAAAGCCCCCAGACCCAAATTGAGAGGGGCTGCTTGGGGGCCCCCTGGGGGCCCTTCAGGCCAGCTAGGTCTTTGGGTCCTGGCTCCTTCTGTTTGGGAGCTGTTGCTGCAGTTGGGCATGTTGGCCGGAGAGTGCTTCTCGGGCCGCGAACTGCAACCTTGCATGAATCTCCCAGGTTCCCGGCCCAACGAAAGCCCCCAGACCCAAATTGAGAGGGGCTGCTTGGGGGCCCCCTGGGGGCCCTTCAGGCCAGCTAGGTCTTTGGGTCCTGGCTCCTTCGGTTTGGGAGCTGTTGCTGCAGTTGGGCATGTTGGCCGGAGAGTGCTTCTCGGGCCGCGAACTGCAACCTTGCAGGTACCTCCCAGGTTCCCGGCCCAACGAAAGCCCCCAGACCCAAATGGAGAGGGGCTGCTTGGGGGCCCCTGGGGGCCCTTCAGGCCAGCTAGGTCTTTGGGTCCTGGCTCCTTCGCTTTGGGAGCTGTTGCTGCAGTTGGGCATGTTGGGCGGAGAGTGCTTCTCGGGCCTCGAACTGCAACCTTGAAGGAATCTCCCAGGTTCCCGGCCCAACGAAAGCCCCCAGACCCAAATTGAGAGGGGCTGCTTGGGGGCCCCCTGGGGGCCCTTCAGGCCAGCTAGGTCTTTGTGTCCTGGCTCATTCGGTTTGGGAGCTGTTTTTGACGTTGGGCATGTTGGCCGGAGAGTGCTTCTCGGGCCTCGAACTGCAACCTTGCAGGAATCTCCCAGGTTTTCGGCCCAACAAAAGCCCCCAGACCCAAATGGAGAGGGGCTGCTTGGGGGCCCCCTGGGGGCCCTTCAGGCCAGCTAGGTCTTTGGGTCCTGGCTCCTTCGCTTTGGGAGCTGTTGCTGCAGTTGGGCATGTTGGCCGGAGAGTGCTTCTCGGGCCGCGAACTGCAACCTTGCAGGATTCTCCCAGGTTCCCGGCCCAACGAAAGCCCCCAGACCCAAATTGAGAGGGGCTGCTTGGGGCCCCCCTGGGGGCCCTTCAGGCCAGCTAGGTCTTTGGGTCCTGGCTCCTTCGGTTTGGGAGCTGTTGCTGCAGTTGGGCATGTTGGCCGGAGAGTGCTTCTCGGGCCGCGAACTGCAACCTTGCAGGAATCTCCCAGGTTCCATGCCCAACGAAAGCCCCCAGACCCAAATTGAGAGGGGCTGCTTGGGGGCCCCCTGGGGGCCCTTCAGGCCAGCTAGGTCTTTGGGTCCTGGCTCCTTCGGTTTGGGAGCTGTTGCTGCAGTTGGGCATGTTGGCCGGAGAGTGCTTCTCGGGCCGCGAACTGCAACCTTGCAGGTAACTCCCAGGTTCCCGGCCCAACGAAAGCCCCCAGACCCAAATTGAGAGGGGCTGCTTGGGGGCCCCCTGGGGGCCCTTCAGGCCAGCTAGGTCTTTGGGTCCTGGCTCCTTCGCTTTGGGAGCTGTTGCTGCAGTTGAGCATGTTGGCCGGAGAGTGCTTCTCGGGCCGCGAACTGTAACCTTGCAGGTACCTCTCAGGTATCCATGCCCAACGAAAGCCCCCAGACCCAAATGGAGAGGGGCTGCTTGGGGCCCCCCTGGGGGCCCTTCAGGCCAGCTAGGTCTTTGGGTCCTGGCTCCTTCGGTTTGGGAGCTGTTGCTGCAGTTGGGCATGTTGGCCGGAGAGTGCTTCTCGGGCCGCGAACTGCAACCTTGCAGGTACCTCCCAGGTTCCCGGCCCAACGAAAGCCCCCAGACCCAAATTGAGAGGGGCTGCTTGGTGGCCCCCTGGGGGCCCTTCAGGCCAGCTAGGTCTTTGTGTCCTGGCTCATTCGGTTTGGGAGCTGTTTTTGACGTTGGGCATGTTGGCCGGAGAGTGCTTCTCGGGCCTCGAACTGCAACCTTGCAGGATTCTCCCAGGTTTTCGGCCCAACAAAAGCCCCCAGACCCAAATGGAGAGGGGCTGCTTGGGGGCCCCCTGGGGGCCCTTCAGGCCAGCTAGGTCTTTGGGTCCTGGCTCCTTCGCTTTGGGAGCTGTTGCTGCAGTTGGGCATGTTGGCCGGAGAGTGCTTCTCGGGCCGCGAACTGCAACCTTGCAGGATTCTCCCAGGTTCCCGGCCCAACGAAAGCCCCCAGACCCAAATTGAGAGGGGCTGCTTGGGGCCCCCCTGGGGGCCCTTCAGGCCAGCTAGGTCTTTGGGTCCTGGCTCCTTCGGTTTGGGAGCTGTTGCTGCAGTTGGGCATGTTGGCCGGAGAGTGCTTCTCGGGCCGCGAACTGCAACCTTGCAGGAATCTCCCAGGTTCCATGCCCAACGAAAGCCCCCAGACCCAAATTGAGAGGGGCTGCTTGGGGGCCCCCTGGGGGCCCTTCAGGCCAGCTAGGTCTTTGGGTCCTGGCTCCTTCGGTTTGGGAGCTGTTGCTGCAGTTGGGCATGTTGGCCGGAGAGTGCTTCTCGGGCCGCGAACTGCAACCTTGCAGGATTCTCCCAGGTTCCATGCCAAACGAAAGCCCCCAGACCCAAATTGAGAGGGGCTGCTTGGGGGCCCCCTGGGGGCCCTTCAGGCCAGCTAGGTCTTTGGGTCCTGGCTCCTTCGCTTTGGGAGCTGTTGCTGCAGTTGAGCATGTTGGCCGGAGAGTGCTTCTCGGGCCGCGAACTGTAACCTTGCAGGTACCTCTCAGGTATCCATGCCCAACGAAAGCCCCCAGACCCAAATGGAGAGGGGCTGCTTGGGGCCCCCCTGGGGGCCCTTCAGGCCAGCTAGGTCTTTGGGTCCTGGCTCCTTCGGTTTGGGAGCTGTTGCTGCAGTTGGGCATGTTGGCCGGAGAGTGCTTCTTGGGCCGCGAACTGCAACCTTGCAGGTACCTCCCAGGTTCCCGGCCCAACGAAAGCCCCCAGACCCAAATTGAGAGGGGCTGCTTGGGGGCCCCCTGGGGGCCCTTCAGGCCAGCTAGGTCTTTGGGTCCTGGCTCCTTCGCTTTGGGAGCTGTTGCTGCAGTTGTGCATGTTGGGCGGAGAGTGCTTCTCGGGCCGCGAACTGCAACCTTGAAGGAATCTCCCAGGTTCCCGGCCCTACGAAAACCCCCAGACCCAAATTGAGAGGGGCTGCTTGGGGGCCCCCTGGGGGCCCTTCAGGCCAGCTAGGTCTTTGGGTCCTGGCTCCTTCGGTTTGGGAGCTGTTGCTGCAGTTGGGCATGTTGGCCGGAGAGTGCTTCTCGGGCCGCGAACTGCAACCTTGCAGGATTCTCCCAGGTTCCCGGCCCAACGAAAGCCCCCAGACCCAAATGGAGAGGGGCTGCTTGGTGGCCTTCTGGGGGCCCTTCAGGCCAGCTAGGTCTTTGGGTCCTGGCTCCTTCGGTTTGGGAGCTGTTGCTGCAGTTGGGCATGTTGGCCGGAGAGTGCTTCTCGGGCCGCGAACTGCAACCTTGCAGGATTCTCCCAGGTTCCCGGCGCAATGAAAGCCCCCAGACCCAAATTGAGAGGGGCTGCTTGGGGCCCCCCTGGGGGCACTTCAGGCCAGCTAGGTCTTTGGGTCCTGGCTCCTTCGGTTTGGGAGCTGTTGCTGCAGTTGGGCATGTTGGCCGGAGAGTGCTTCTCGGGCCGCGAACTGCAACCTTGCAGGAATCTCCCAGGTTCCATGCCCAACGAAAGCCCCCAGACCCAAATTGAGAGGGGCTGCTTGGGGGCCCCCTGGGGGCCCTTCAGGCCAGCTAGGTCTTTGGGTCCTGGCTCCTTCGCTTTGGGAGCTGTTGCTGCAGTTGGGCATGTTGGGCGGAGAGTGCTTCTCGGGCCGCGAACTGCAACCTTGCAGGTAACTCCCAGGTTCCCGGCCCAACGAAAGCCCCCAGACCCAAATTGAGAGGGGCTGCTTGGGGGCCCCCTGGGGGCCCTTCAGGCCAGCTAGGTCTTTGGGTCCTGGCTCCTTCGGTTTGGGAGCTGTTGCTGCAGTTGAGCATGTTGGCCGGAGAGTGCTTCTCGGGCCGCGAACTGTAACCTTGCAGGTACCTCTCAGGTATCCATGCCCAACGAAAGCCCCCAGACCCAAATGGAGAGGGGCTGCTTGGGGGCCCCCTGGGGGCCCTTCAGGCCAGCTAGGTCTTTGGGTCCTGGCTCCTTCGCTTTGGGAGCTGTTGCTGCAGTTGGGCATGTTGGCCGGAGAGTGCTTCTCGGGCCGGGAACTGCAACCTTGCAGGTACCTCCCAGGTTCCCGGCCCAACGAAAGCCCCCAGACCCAAATGGAGAGGGGCTGCTTGGGGGCCCCCTGGGGGCCCTTCAGGCCAGCTAGGTCTTTGGGTCCTGGCTCCTTCGGTTTGGGAGCTGTTGCTGCAGTTGGGCATGTTGGGCGGAGAGTGCTTCTCGGTCCGCGAACTGCAACCTTGAAGGAATCTCCCAGGTTCCCGGCCCAACGAAAGCCCCCAGACCCAAATGGAGAGGGGCTGCTTGGGGGCCCCCTGGGGGCCCTTCATGCCAGCTAGGTCTTTGTGTCCTGGCTCCTTCGGTTTGGGAGCTGTTGCTGCAGTTGGGCATGTTGGCCGGAGAGTGCTTCTCGGGCCGCGAACTGCAACCTTGCAGGAATCTCCCAGGTTCCCGGCCCAACAAAAGACCCCAGACCCAAATGGAGAGGGGCTGCTTGGGGGCCCCCTGGGGGCCCTTCAGGCCAGCTAGGTCTTTGGGTCCTGGCTCCTTCGCTTTGGGAGCTGTTGCTGCAGTTGGGCATGTTGGCCGGAGAGTGCTTCTCGGGCCGGGAACTGCAACCTTGCAGTTACCTCCCAGGTTCCCGGCCCAACGAAAACCCCCAGACCCAAATGGAGAGGGGCTGCTTGGTGGCCTTCTGGGGGCCCTTCAGGCCAGCTAGGTCTTTGGGTCCTGGCTCCTTCGGTTTGGGAGCTGTTGCTGCAGTTGGGCATGTTGGCCGGAGAGTGCTTCTCGGGCCGCGAACTGCAACCTTGCAGGATTCTCCCAGGTTCCCGGCGCAACGAAAGCCCCCAGACCCAAATTGAGAGGGGCTGCTTGGGGGCCCCCTGGGGGCCCTTCAGGCCAGCTAGGTCTTTGGGTCCTGGCTCCTTCGGTTTGGGAGCTGTTGCTGCAGTTGAGCATGTTGGCCGGAGAGTGCTTCTCGGGCCGCGAACTGCAACCTTGCAGGAATCTCCCAGTTTCCATGCCCAACGAAAGCCCCCAGACCCAAATGGAGAGGGGCTGCTTGGGGGCCCCCTGGGGGCCCTTCAGGCCAGCTAGGTCTTTGGGTCCTGGCTCCTTCGCTTTGGGAGCTGTTGCTGCAGTTGGGCATGTTGGCCGGAGAGTGCTTCTCGGGCCGCGAACTGCAACCTTGCAGGTAACTCCCAGGTTCCCGGCCCAACGAAAGCCCCCAGACCCAAATTGAGAGGGGCTGCTTGGGGGCCCCCTGGGGGCCCTTCAGGCCAGCTAGGTCTTTGGGTCCTGGCTCCTTCGGTTTGGGAGCTGTTGCTGCAGTTGAGCATGTTGGCCGGAGAGTGCTTCTCGGGCCGCGAACTGTAACCTTGCAGGTACCTCTCAGGTATCCATGCCCAACGAAAGCCCCCAGACCCAAATGGAGAGGGGCTGCTTGGGGGCCCCCTGGGGGCCCTTCAGGCCAGCTAGGTCTTTGGGTCCTGGCTCCTTCGCTTTGGGAGCTGTTGCTGCAGTTGGGCAAGTTGGCCGGAGAGTGCTTCTCGGGCCGCGAACTGCAACCTTGCAGGTACCTCCCAGGTTCCCGGCCCAACGAAAGCCCCCAGACCCAAATGGAGAGGGGCTGCTTGGGGGCCCCCTGGGGGCCCTTCAGGCCAGCTAGGTCTTTGGGTCCTTGCTCCTTCGGTTTGGGAGCTGTTGCTGCAGTTGGGCATGTTGGCCGGAGAGTGCTTCTTGGGCCACGAACTGCAACCTTGCAGGAATCTCCCAGGTTCCCGGCCCAACGAAAGCCCCCAGACCCAAATTGAGAGGGGCTGCTTGGGGGCCCCCTGGGGGCCCTTCAGGCCAGCTAGGTCTTTGGGTCCTGGCTCCTTCTGTTTGGGAGCTGTTGCTGCAGTTGGGCATGTTGGCCGGAAAGTGCTTCTTGGGCCGCGAACTTCAACCTTGCAGGAATCTCCCAGGTTCCCGGCCCAACGAAAGCCCCCAGACCCAAATGGAGAGGGGCTGCTTGGTGGCCCCCTGGGGGCCCTTCAGGCCAGCTAGGTCTTTGGGTCCTGGCTCCTTCGGTTTGGGAGCTGTTGCTGCAGTTGGGCATGTTGGCCGGAGAGTGCTTCTCGGGCCGCGAACTGCAACCTTGCAGGTACCTCCCAGGTTCCCGGCCCAACTAAAGCCCCCAGACCCAAATGGAGAGGGGCTGCTTGGGGGCCCCCTGGGGGCCCTTCAGGCCAGCTAGGTCTTTGGGTCCTGGCTCCTTCGCTTTGGGAGCTGTTGCTGCAGTTGGGCATGTTGGCCGGAGAGTGCTTCTCGGGCCGCGAACTGCAACCTTGAAGGAATCTCCCAGGTTCCCAGCCCAACGAAAGCCCCCAGACCCAAATGGAGAGGGGCTGCTTGGGGGCCCCCTGGGGGCCCTTCAGGCCAGCTAGGTCTTTGGGTCCTGGCTCCTTCGCTTTGGGAGCTGTTGCTGCAGTTGGGCATGTTGGCCGGAGAGTGCTTCTCGGGCCGCGAACTGCAACCTTGCTGGTACCTCCCAGGTTCCCGGCCCAACTAAAGCCCCCAGACCCAAATGGAGAGGAGCTCCTTGGGGGCCCCATGGGGGCCCTTCAGGCCAGCTAGGTCTTTGGGTCCTGGCTCCTTCGGTTTGGGAGCTGTTGCTGCAGTTGAGCATGTTGGCCGGAGAGTGCTTCTCGGGCCGCAAACAGCAACCTTGCAGGTACCTCTCAGGTATCCATGCCCAACGAAAGCCCCCAGACCCAAATTGAGAGGGGCTGCTTGGGGCCCCCCTGGGGGCCCTTCAGGCCAGCTAGGTCTTTGGGTCCTGGCTCCTTCGGTTTGGGAGCTGTTGCTGCAGTTGGGCATGTTGGGCGGAGAGTGCTTCTCGGTCCGCGAACTGCAACCTTGAAGGAATCTCCCAGGTTCCCGGCCCAACGAAAGCCCCCAGACCCAAATGGAGAGGGGCTCCTTGGGGGCCCCCTGGGGGCCCTTCATGCCAGCTAGGTCTTTGTGTCCTGGCTCCTTCGGTTTGGGAGCTGTTGCTGCAGTTGGGCATGTTGGCCGGAGAGTGCTTCTCGGGCCGGGAACTGCAACCTTGCAGGAATCTCCCAGGTTCCCGGCCCAACAAAAGCCCCCAGACCGAAATGGAGAGGGGCTGCTTGGGGGCCCCCTGGGGGCCCTTCAGGCCAGCTAGGTCTTTGGGTCCTGGCTCCTTCGCTTTGGGAGCTGTTGCTGCAGTTGGGCATGTTGGCCGGAGAGTGCTTCTCGGGCCGGGAACTGCAACCTTGCAGTTACCTCCCAGGTTCCCGGCCCAACGAAAACCCCCAGACCCAAATGGAGAGGGGCTGCTTGGGGGCCCCCTGGGGGCCCTTCAGGCCAGCTAGGTCTTTGGGTCCTGGCTCCTTCGGTTTGGGAGCTGTTGCTGCAGTTGGGCATGTTGTCCGGAGAGTGCTTTTCGGGCCGCGAACTGTAACTTGCAGGTACCTCTCAGGTATACATGCCCAACGAAAGCCCCCAGACCCAAATGGAGAGGGGCTGCTTGGTGGCCTTCTGGTGGCCCTTCAGGCCAGCTAGGTCTTTGGGTCCTGGCTCCTTCGCTTTGGGAGCTGTTGCTGGATATTGGGCATGTTGGCCGGAGAGTGCTTCTCGGGCCGCGAACTGCAACCTTGCTGGTATCTCCCAGGTTCTCAGCCTAAAGAAAGCCCCAAGACCCAAATGGAGAGGGGCTGCTTGGGGGCCCCCTGGGGGCCCTTCAGGCCAGCTAGGTCTTTGGGTCCTGGCTCCTTCGGTTTGGGAGCTGTTGCTGCAGTTGGGCATGTTGGCCGGAGAGTGCTTCTCGGGCCGCGAACTGCAACCTTGCAGGTACCTCCCAGGTTCCCGGCCCAACGAAAGCCCCCAGACCCAAATGGAGAGGGGCTGCTTGGGGGCCCCCTGGGGGCCCTTCAGGCCAGCTAGGTCTTTGGGTCCTGGCTCCTTCGCTTTGGGAGCTGTTGCTGCAGTTGGGCATGTTGGGCGGAGAGTGCTTCTCGGTCCGCGAACTGCAACCTTGCAGGAATCTCCCAGGTTCCCGGCCCAACGAAAGCCCCCAGACCCAAATGGAGAGGGGCTGCTTGGGGGCCCCCTGGGGGCCCTTCAGGCCAGCTAGGTCTTTGGGTCCTGGCTCCTTCGCTTTGGGAGCTGTTGCTGCAGTTGGGCATGTTGGCCGGAGAGTGCTTCTCGGGCCGCGAACTGCATTCTTGCAGGATTCTCCCAGGTTCTCAGCCTAAAGAAAGCCCCCAGACCCAAATGGAGAGGGGCTGCTTGGGGGCCCCCTGGGGGCCCTTCAGGCCAGCTAGGTCTTTGGGTCCTGGCTCCTTCGGTTTGGGAGCTGTTGCTGCAGTTGGGCATGTTGGCCGGAGAGTGCTTCTCGGGCCGCGAACTGCAACCTTGCAGGAATCTCCCAGGTTCCCGGCCCAACGAAAGCCCCCAGACCCAAATGGAGAGGGGCTGCTTGGGGGCCCCATGGGGGCCCTTCAGGCCAGCTAGGTCTTTGGGTCCTGGCTCCTTCGCTTTGGGAGCTGTTGCTGCAGTTGGGCATGTTGGCCGGAGAGTGCTTCTCGGGCCGGGAACTGCAACCTTGCATGAATCTCCCAGGTTCCCGGCCCAACGAAAGCCCCCAGACCCAAATGGAGAGGGGCTGCTTGGGGGCCCCCTGGGGGCCCTTCAGGCCAGCTAGGTCTTTGGGTCCTGGCTCCTTCGCTTTGGGAGCTGTTGCTGCAGTTGGGCATGTTGGCCGGAGAGTGCTTCTCGGGCCGCGAACTGCAACCTTGCAGGTACCTCCCAGGTTCCCGGCCCAACGAAAGCCCCCAGACCCAAATGGAGAGGGGCTGCTTGGGGGCCCCCTGGGGGCCCTTCAGGCCAGCTAGGTCTTTGGGTCCTGGCTCCTTCGGTTTGGGAGCTGTTGCTGCAGTTGGGCATGTTGGCCGGAGAGTGCTTCTCGGGCCGCGAACTGCAACCTTGAAGGAATCTCCCAGGTTCCCGGCCCAACGAAAGCCCCCAGACCCAAATTGAGAGGGGCTGCTTGGGGGCCCCCTGGGGGCCCTTCAGGCCAGCTAGCTCTTTGGGTCCTGGCTTCTTCACTTTGGGAGCTGTTGCTGCAGTTGGGCATGTTGGCCGGAGAGTGCTTCTCGGGCCGCGAACTGCAACCTTGCAGGTACCTCCCAGGTTCCCGGCCCAACGAAAGCCCCCAGACCCAAATGGAGAGGGGCTGCTTGGGGGCCCCCTGGGGGCCCTTCAGGCCAGCTAGGTCTTTGGGTCCTGGCTCCTTCGGTTTGGGAGCTGTTGCTGCAGTTGGGCATGTTGGGCGGAGAGTGCTTCTCGGGCCGCGAACTGCATTCTTGCAGGATTCTCCCAGGTTCTCAGCCTAAAGAAAGCCCCCAGACCCAAATGGAGAGGGGCTGCTTGGGGGCCCCCTGGGGGCCCTTCAGGCCAGCTAGGTCTTTGGGTCCTGGCTCCTTCGCTTTGGGAGCTGTTGCTGCAGTTGGGCATGTTGGCCGGAGAGTGCTTCTCGGGCCGCGAACTGCAACCTTGCAGGAATCTCCCAGGTTCCCGGCCCAACGAAAGCCCCCAGACCCAAATGGAGAGGGGCTGCTTGGGGGCCCCCTGGGGGCCCTTCAGGCCAGCTAGGTCTTTGGGTCCTGGCTCCTTCGCTTTGGGAGCTGTTGCTGCAGTTGGGCATGTTGGCCGGAGAGTGCTTCTCGGGCCGCGAACTGCAACCTTGCTGGTACCTCCCAGGTTCCCGGCCCAACGAAAGCCCCCAGACCCAAATGGAGAGGAGCTCCTTGGGGGCCCCATGGGGGCCCTTCAGGCCAGCTAGGTCTTTGGGTCCTGGCTCCTTCGGTTTGGGAGCTGTTGCTGCAGTTGAGCATGTTGGCCGGAGAGTGCTTCTCGGGCCGCAAACTGCAACCTTGCAGGTACCTCTCAGGTATCCATGCCCAACGAAAGCCCCCAGACCCAAATTGAGAGGGGCTGCTTGGGGGCCCCCCTGGGGGCCCTTCAGGCCAGCTAGGTCTTTGGGTCCTGGCTCCTTCGGTTTGGGAGCTGTTGCTGCAGTTGGGCATGTTGGGCGGAGAGTGCTTCTCGGTCCGCGAACTGCAACCTTGAAGGAATCTCCCAGGTTCCCGGCCCAACGAAAGCCCCCAGACCCAAATGGAGAGGGGCTGCTTGGGGGCCCCCTGGGGGCCCTTCATGCCAGCTAGGTCTTTGTGTCCTGGCTCATTCGGTTTGGGAGCTGTTGCTGCAGTTGGGCATGTTGGCCGGAGAGTGCTTCTCGGGCCGCGAACTGCAACCTTGCAGGAATCTCCCAGGTTCCCGGCCCAACAAAAGACCCCAGACCCAAATGGAGAGGGGCTGCTTGGGGGCCCCCTGGGGGCCCTTCAGGCCAGCTAGGTCTTTGGGTCCTGGCTCCTTCGCTTTGGGAGCTGTTGCTGCAGTTGGGCATGTTGGCCGGAGAGTGCTTCTCGGGCCGGGAACTGCAACCTTGCAGTTACCTCCCAGGTTCCCGGCCCAACGAAAACCCCCAGACCCAAATGGAGAGGGGCTGCTTGGGGGCCCCCTGGGGGCCCTTCAGGCCAGCTAGGTCTTTGGGTCCTGGCTCCTTCGGTTTGGGAGCTGTTGCTGCAGTTGGGCATGTTGTCCGGAGAGTGCTTTTCGGGCCGCGAACTGTAACTTGCAGGTACCTCTCAGGTATACATGCCCAACGAAAGCCCCCAGACCCAAATGGAGAGGGGCTGCTTGGTGGCCTTCTGGGGGCCCTTCAGGCCAGCTAGGTCTTTGGGTCCTGGCTCCTTCGGTTTGGGAGCTGTTGCTGGATATTGGGCATGTTGGCCGGAGAGTGCTTCTCGGGCCGCGAACTGCAACCTTGCTGGTATCTCCCAGGTTCTCAGCCTAAAGAAAGCCCCCAGACCCAAATGGAGAGGGGCTGCTTGGGGGCCCCCTGGGGGCCCTTCAGGCCAGCTAGGTCTTTGGGTCCTGGCTCCTTCGGTTTGGGAGCTGTTGCTGCAGTTGGGCATGTTGGCCGGAGAGTGCTTCTCGGGCCGCGAACTGCAACCTTGAAGGAATCTCCCAGGTTCCCGGCCCAACGAAAGCCCCCAGACCCAAATGGAGAGGGGCTGCTTGGGGGCCCCCTGGGGGCCCTTCAGGCCAGCTAGGTCTTTGGGTCCTGGCTCCTTCGGTTTGGGAGCTGTTGCTGCAGTTGGGCATGTTGGCCGGAGAGTGCTTCTCGGGCCGCGAACTGCAACCTTGCATGAATCTCCCAGGTTCCCGGCCCAACGAAAGCCCCCAGACCCAAATGGAGAGGGGCTGCTTGGGGGCCCCCTGGGGGCCCTTCAGGCCAGCTAGGTCTTTGGGTCCTGGCTCCTTCGGTTTGGGAGCTGTTGCTGCAGTTGGGCATGTTGGCCGGAGAGTGCTTCTCGGGCCGCGAACTGTAACCTTGCAGGTACCTCTCAGGTATCCATGCCCAACGAAAGCCCCCAGACCCAAATTGAGAGGGGCTGCTTGGTGGCCCCCTGGGGGCCCTTCAGGCCAGCTAGGTCTTTGGGTCCTGGCTCCTTCGGTTTGGGAGCTGTTGCTGCAGTTGGGCATGTTGGCCGGAGAGTGCTTCTCGGGCCGCGAACTGCAACCTTGCAGGTACCTCCCAGGTTCCCGGCCCAACGAAAGCCCCCAGACCCAAATGGAGAGGGGCTGCTTGGGGGCCCCCTGGGGGCCCTTCAGGCCAGCTAGGTCTTTGGGTCCTGGCTCCTTCGCTTTGGGAGCTGTTGCTGCAGTTGGGCATGTTGGGCGGAGAGTGCTTCTCGGTCCGCGAACTGCAACCTTGAAGGAATCTCCCAGGTTCCCGGCCCAACGAAAGCCCCCAGACCCAAATTGAGAGGGGCTGCTTGGGGGCCCCCTGGGGGCCCTTCAGGCCAGCTAGGTCTTTGTGTCCTGGCTCATTCGGTTTGGGAGCTGTTGCTGCAGTTGTGCATGTTGGCCGGAGAGTGCTTCTAGGGCCGCGAACTGCAACCTTGCAGGAATCTCCCAGGTTCCATGCCCAACGAAAGCCCCCAGACCCAAATTGAGAGGGGCTGCTTGGGGGCCCCCTGGGGGCCCTTCAGGCCAGCTAGGTCTTTGGGTCCTGGCTCCTTCGGTTTGGGAGCTGTTGCTGCAGTTGGGCATGTTGGCCGGAGAGTGCTTCTCGGGCCGCGAACTGCAACCTTGCAGGAATCTCCCAGGTTCCCGGCCCAACAAAAGCCCCCAGACCGAAATGGAGAGGGGCTGCTTGGGGGCCCCCTGGGGGCCCTTCAGGCCAGCTAGGTCTTTGGGTCCTGGCTCCTTCGCTTTGGGAGCTGTTGCTGCAGTTGGGCATGTTGGCCGGAGAGTGCTTCTCGGGCCGCGAACTGCAACCTTGCAGGATTCTCCCAGGTTCCCGGCCCAACGAAAGCCCCCAGACCCAAATTGAGAGGGGCTGCTTGGGGGCCCCCTGGGGGCCCTTCAGGCCAGCTAGGTCTTTGTGTCCTGGCTCCTTCGGTTTGGGAGCTGTTGCTGCAGTTGGGCATGTTGGCCGGAGAGTGCTTCTCGGGCCGCGAACTGCAACCTTGCAGGATTCTCCCGGGTTCCCGGCCCAACGAAAGCCCCCAGACCCAAATTGAGAGGGGCTTCTTGGGGCCCCCCTGGGGGCCCTTCAGGCCAGCTAGGTCTTTGGGTCCTGGCTCCTTCGGTTTGGGAGCTGTTGCTGCAGTTGGGCATGTTGGGCGGAGAGTGCTTCTCGGGCCGCGAACTGCAACCTTGCAGGTACCTCCCAGGTTCCCGGCCCAACGAAAACCCCCAGACCCAAATGGAGAGGGGCTGCATGGGGGCCCCCTGGGGGCCCTTCAGACCAGCTAGGTCTTTGGGTCCTGGCTCCTTCGGTTTGGGAGCTGTTGCTGCAGTTGGGCATGTTGGCCGGAGAGTGCTTTTCGGGCCGCGAACTGTAACTTGCAGGTACCTCTCAGGTATACATGCCCAACGAAAGCCCCCAGACCCAAATGGAGAGGGGCTGCTTGGTGGCCTTCTGGGGGCCCTTCAGGCCAGCTAGGTCTTTGGGTCCTGGCTCCTTCGCTTTGGGAGCTGTTGCTGGATATTTGGCATGTTGGCCGGAGAGTGCTTCTCGGGCTGCGAACTGCAACCTTGCTGGTATCTCCCAGGTTCTCAGCCTAAAGAAAGCCCCCAGACCCAAATTGAGAGGGGCTGCTTGGGGGCCCCCTGGGGGCCCTTCAGGCCAGCTAGGTCTTTGTGTCCTGGCTCCTTCGGTTTGGGAGCTGTTGCTGCAGTTGGGCATGTTGGCCGGAGAGTGCTTCTCGGGCCGGGAACTGCAACCTTGCAGGAATCTCCCAGGTTCCCGGCCCAACAAAAGCCCCCAGACCGAAATGGAGAGGGGCTGCTTGGGGGCCCCCTGGGGGCCCTTCAGGCCAGCTAGGTCTTTGTGTCCTGGCTCCTTCGGTTTGGGAGCTGTTGCTGCAGTTGGGCATGTTGGCCGGAGAGTGCTTCTCGGGCCGCGAACTGCAACCTTGCAGGATTCTCCCGGGTTCCCGGCCCAACGAAAGCCCCCAGACCCAAATTGAGAGGGGCTTCTTGGGGCCCCCCTGGGGGCCCTTCAGGCCAGCTAGGTCTTTGGGTCCTGGCTCCTTCGGTTTGGGAGCTGTTGCTGCAGTTGGGCATGTTGGGCGGAGAGTGCTTCTCGGGCCGCGAACTGCAACCTTGCAGGTACCTCCCAGGTTCCCGGCCCAACGAAAACCCCCAGACCCAAATGGAGAGGGGCTGCTTGGGGGCCCCCTGGGGGCCCTTCAGGCCAGCTAGGTCTTTGGGTCCTGGCTCCTTCGGTTTGGGAGCTGTTGCTGCAGTTGGGCATGTTGGCCGGAGAGTGCTTTTCGGGCCGCGAACTGTAACTTGCAGGTACCTCTCAGGTATACATGCCCAACGAAAGCCCCCAGACCCAAATGGAGAGGGGCTGCTTGGTGGCCTTCTGGGGGCCCTTCAGGCCAGCTAGGTCTTTGGGTCCTGGCTCCTTCGCTTTGGGAGCTGTTGCTGGATATTTGGCATGTTGGCCGGAGAGTGCTTCTCAGGCTGCGATCTGCAACCTTGCTGGTATCTCCCAGGTTCTCAGCCTAAAGAAAGCCCCCAGACCCAAATGGAGAGGGGCTGCTTGGGGGCCCCCTGGGGGCCCTTCAGGCCAGCTAGGTCTTTGTGTCCTGGCTCCTTCGGTTTGGGAGCTGTTGTTGACGTTGGGCATGTTGGCCGGAGAGTGCTTCTCGGGCCTCGAACTGCAACCTTGCAGGAATCTCCCAGGTTCCCGGCCCAACAAAAGCCCCCAGACCCAAATGGAGAGGGGCTGCTTGGGGGCCCCCTGGGGGCCCTTCAGGCCAGCTAGGTCTTTGGGTCCTGGCTCCTTCGCTTTGGGAGCTGTTGCTGCAGTTGGGCATGTTGGCCGGAGAGTGCTTCTCGGGCCGCGAACTGCAACCTTGCAGGTACCTCCCAGGTTCCCGGCCCAACGAAAGCCCCCAGACCCAAATTGAGAGGGGCTGCTTGGGGGCCCCCTGGGGGCCCTTCAGGCCAGCTAGGTCTTTGGGTCCTGGCTCCTTCGCTTTGGGAGCTGTTGCTGCAGTTGGGCATGTTGGGCTGAGAGTGCTTCTCGGTCCGCGAACTGCAACCTTGAAGGAATCTCCCAGGTTCCCGGCCCAACGAAAGCCCCCAGACCCAAATGGAGAGGGGCTGCTTGGGGGCCCCCTGGGGGCCCTTCAGGCCAGCTAGGTCTTTGTGTCCTGGCTCCTTCGGTTTGGGAGCTGTTGCTGCAGTTGGGCATGTTGGCCGGAGAGTGCTTCTCGGGCCGCGAACTGCAACCTTGCAGGATTCTCCCAGGTTCCCGGCCCAACGAAAGCCCCCAGACCCAAATGGAGAGGGGCTGCTTGGTGGCCTTCTGGGGGCCCTTCAGGCCAGCTAGGTCTTTGGGTCCTGGCTCCTTCGGTTTGGGAGCTGTTGCTGCAGTTGGGCATGTTGGCCGGAGAGTGCTTCTCGGGCCGCGAACTGCATTCTTGCAGGATTCTCCCAGGTTCTAAGCCTAAAGAAAGCCCCCAGACCCAAATGGAGAGGGGCTGCTTGGGGGCCCCCTGGGGGCCCTTCAGGCCATCTACGTCTTTGGGTCCTGGCTCCTTCGCTTTGGGAGCTGTTGCTGCAGTTGGGCATGTTGGCCGGAGAGTGCTTCTCGGGCCGCGAACTGCAACCTTGCAGGAATCTCCCAGGTTCCCGGCCCAACGAAAGGCCCCAGACCCAAATGGAGAGGGGCTGCTTGGGGGCCCCCTGGGGGCCCTTCAGGCCAGCTAGGTCTTTGGGTCCTGGCTCCTTCGGTTTGGGAGCTGTTGCTGCAGTTGGGCATGTTGGCCGGAGAGTGCTTCTCAGGCCGCGAACTGCAACCTTGCATGAATCTCCCAGGTTCCCGGCCCAACGAAAGCCCCCAGACCCAAATGGAGAGGGGCTGCTTGGGGGCCCCCTGGGGGCCCTTCAGGCCAGCTAGGTCTTTGGGTCCTGGCTCCTTCGGTTTGGGAGCTGTTGCTGCAGTTGGGCATGTTGGGCGGAGAGTGCTTCTCGGGCCGCGAACTGTAACCTTGCAGGTACCTCTCAGGTATCCATGCCCAACGTAAGCCCCCAGACCCAAATTGAGAGGGGCTGCTTGGGGCCCCCCTGGGGGCCCTTCAGGCCAGCTAGGTCTTTGGGTCCTGGCTCCTTCGGTTTGGGAGCTGTTGCTGCAGTTGGGCATGTTGGCCGGAGAGTGCTTCTCGGGCCGCGAACTGCAACCTTGCAGGATTCTCCCAGGTTCCCGGCCCAACGAAAGCCCCCAGACCCAAATTGAGAGGGGCTGCTTGGGGGCCCCCTGGGGGCCCTTCAGGCCAGCTAGGTCTTTGTGTCCTGGCTCATTCGGTTTGGGAGCTGTTGCTGCAGTTGGGCATGTTGGCCGGAGAGTGCTTCTCGGGCCGCGAACTGCAACCTTGAAGGAATCTCCCAGGTTCCCGGCCCAACGAAAGCCCCCAGACCCAAATTGAGAGGGGCTGCTTGGGGGCCCCCTGGGGGCCCTTCAGGCCAGCTAGGTCTTTGGGTCCTGGCTCCTTCGCTTTGGGAGCTGTTGCTGCAGTTGGGCATGTTGGCCGGAGAGTGCTTCTCGGGCCGGGAACTGCAACCTTGCAGGAATCTCCCAGGCTCCCGGCCCAACAAAAGCCCCCAGACCGAAATGGAGAGGGGCTGCTTGGGGGCCCCCTGGGGGCCCTTCAGGCCAGCTAGGTCTTTGGGTCCTGGCTCCTTCGGTTTGGGAGCTGTTGCTGCAGTTGGGCATGTTGGCCGGAGAGTGCTTCTCGGGCCGCGAACTGCCACCTTGCAGGATTCTCCCAGGTTCCCGGCCCAACGAAAGCCCCCAGACCCAAATGGAGAGGGGCTGCTTGGGGGCCCCCTGGGGGCCCTTCAGGCCAGCTAGGTCTTTGTGTCCTGGCTCCTTCGGTTTGGGAGCTGTTGCTGCAGTTGGGCATGTTGGCCGGAGAGTGCTTCTCGGGCCGCGAACTGCAACCTTGCAGGATTCTCCCAGGTTCCCGGCCCAACGAAAGCCCCCAGACCCAAATTGAGAGGGGCTTCTTGGGGCCCCCCTGGGGGCCCTTCAGGCCAGCTAGGTCTTTGGGTCCTGGCTCCTTCGCTTTGGGAGCTGTTGCTGCAGTTGGGCATGTTGGCCGGAGAGTGCTTCTCGGGCCGCGAACTGCAACCTTGCAGGTACCTCCCAGGTTCCCGGCCCAACGAAAACCCCCAGACCCAAATGGAGAGGGGCTGCTTGGGGGCCCCCTGGGGGCCCTTCAGACCAGCTAGGTCTTTGGGTCCTGGCTCCTTCGGTTTGGGAGCTGTTGCTGCAGTTGGGCATGTTGGCCGGAGAGTGCTTTTCGGGCCGCGAACTGTAACTTGCAGGTACCTCTCAGGTATACATGCCCAACGAAAGCCCCCAGACCCAAATGGAGAGGGGCTGCTTGGTGGCCTTCTGGGGGCCCTTCAGGCCAGCTAGGTCTTTGGGTCCTGGCTCCTTCGCTTTGGGAGCTGTTGCTGGATATTGGGCATGTTGGCCGGAGAGTGCTTCTCGGGCCTCGAACTGCAACCTTGCTGGTATCTCCCAGGTTCTCAGCCTAAAGAAAGCCCCCAGACCCAAATAGAGAGGGGCTGCTTGGGGGCCCCCTGGGGGCCCTTCAGGCCAGCTAGGTCTTTGTGTCCTGGCTCCTTCGGTTTGGGAGCTGTTGTTGACGTTGGGCATGTTGGCCGGAGAGTGCTTCTCGGGCCGCGAACTGCAACCTTGCTGGTATCTCCCAGGTTCTCAGCCTAAAGAAAGCCCCCAGACCCAAATGGAGAGGGGCTGCTTGGGGGCCCCCTGGGGGCCCTTCAGGCCAGCTAGGTCTTTGGGTCCTGGCTCCTTCGCTTTGGGAGCTGTTGCTGCAGTTGGGCATGTTGGCCGGAGAGTGCTTCTCGGTCCGCGAACTGCAACCTTGCAGGAATCTCCCAGGTTCCCGGCCCAACGAAAGCCCCCAGACCCAAATTGAGAGGGGCTGCTTGGGGGCCCCCTGGGGGCCCTTCAGGCCAGCTAGGTCTTTGTGTCCTGGCTCCTTCGGTTTGGGAGCTGTTGCTGCAGTTGGGCATGTTGGCCGGAGAGTGCTTCTCGGGCCGCGAACTGTAACTTGCAGGTACCTCTCAGGTATCCATGCCCAACGAAAGCCCCCAGACCCAAATGGAGAGGGGCTGCTTGGTGGCCTTCTGGGGGCCCTTCAGGCCAGCTAGGTCTTTGTGTCCTGGCTCCTTCGGTTTGGGAGCTGTTGCTGCAGTTGGGCATGTTGGCCGGAGAGTGCTTCTCGGGCCGCGAACTGTAACTTGCAGGTACCTCTCAGGTATCCATGCCCAACGAAAGCCCCCAGACCCAAATGGAGAGGGGCTGCTTGGTGGCCTTCTGGGGGCCCTTCAGGCCAGCTAGGTCTTTGGGTCCTGGCTCCTTCGCTTTGGGAGCTGTTGCTGGATATTGGGCATGTTGGCCGGAGAGTGCTTCTCGGGCCGCGAACTGCAACCTTGCTGGTATCTCCCAGGTTCTCAGCCTAAAGAAAGCCCCCAGACCCAAATGGAGAGGGGCTGCTTGGGGGCCCCCTGGGGGCCCTTCAGGCCAGCTAGGTCTTTGGGTCCTGGCTCCTTCGGTTTGGGAGCTGTTGCTGCAGTTGGGCATGTTGGCCGGAGAGTGCTTCTCGGGCCTCGAACTGCAACCTTGCAGGAATCTCCCAGGTTCCCGGCCCAACAAAAGCCCCCAGACCCAAATGGAGAGGGGCTGCTTGGGGGCCCCCTGGGGGCCCTTCAGGCCAGCTAGGTCTTTGGGTCCTGGCTCCTTCGCTTTGGGAGCTGTTGCTGCAGTTGGGCATGTTGGCCGGAGAGTGCTTCTCGGGCCGCGAACTGCAACCTTGCAGGTACCTCCCAGGTTCCCGGCCCAACGAAAGCCCCCAGACCCAAATGGAGAGGGGCTGCTTGGGGGCCCCCTGGGGGCCCTTCAGGCCAGCTAGGTCTTTGGGTCCTGGCTCCTTCGGTTTGGGAGCTGTTGCTGCAGTTGGGCATGTTGGCCGGAGAGTGCTTCTCGGGCCGCGAACTGCATTCTTGCAGGAATCTCCCAGGTTCCCGGCCAAACGAAAGCCCCCAGACCCAAATGGAGAGGGGCTGCTTGGGGGCCCCCTGGGGGCCCTTCAGGCCAGCTAGGTCTTTGGGTCCTGGCTCCTTCGGTTTGGGAGCTGTTGCTGCAGTTGGGCATGTTGGCCGGAGAGTGCTTCTCGGGCCGCGAACTGCATTCTTGCAGGATTCTCCCAGGTTCTCAGCCTAAAGAAAGCCCCCAGACCCAAATGGAGAGGGGCTGCTTGGGGGCCCCATGGGGGCCCTTCAGGCCAGCTACGTCTTTGGGTCCTGGCTCCTTCGCTTTGGGAGCTGTTGCTGCAGTTGGGCATGTTGGCCGGAGAGTGCTTCTCGGGCCGCGAACTGCAACCTTGCAGGAATCTCCCAGGTTCCCGGCCCAACGAAAGCCCCCAGACCCAAATGGAGAGGGGCTGCTTGGGGGCCCCCTGGGGGCCCTTCAGGCCAGCTAGGTCTTTGGGTCCTGGCTCCTTCGGTTTGGGAGCTGTTGCTGCAGTTGGGCATGTTGGCCGGAGAGTGCTTCTCGGGCCGCGAACTGCAACCTTGCATGAATCTCCCAGGTTCCCGGCCCAACGAAAGCCCCCAGACCCAAATGGAGAGGGGCTGCTTGGGGGCCCCCTGGGGGCCCTTCAGGCCAGCTAGGTCTTTGGGTCCTGGCTCCTTCGGTTTGGGAGCTGTTGCTGCAGTTGGGCATGTTGGCCGGAGAGTGCTTCTCGGGCCGCGAACTGTAACCTTGCAGGTACCTCTCAGGTATCCATGCCCAACGAAAGCCCCCAGACCCAAATTGAGAGGGGCTGCTTGGTGGCCCCCTGGGGGCCCTTCAGGCCAGCTAGGTCTTTGGGTCCTGGCTCCTTCGGTTTGGGAGCTGTTGCTGCAGTTGGGCATGTTGGCCGGAGAGTGCTTCTCGGGCCGCGAACTGCAACCTTGCAGGAATCTCCCAGGTTCCCGGCCCAACGAAAGCCCCCAGACCCAAATGGAGAGGGGCTGCTTGGGGGCCCCCTGGGGGCCCTTCAGGCCAGCTAGGTCTTTGGGTCCTGGCTCCTTCGCTTTGGGAGCTGTTGCTGCAGTTGGGCATGTTGGCCGGAGAGTGCTTCTCGGGCCGCGAACTGCAACCTTGCAGGAATCTCCCAGGTTCCCGGCCCAACGAAAGGCCCCAGACCCAAATGGAGAGGGGCTGCTTGGGGGCCCCCTGGGGGCCCTTCAGGCCAGCTAGGTCTTTGTGTCCTGGCTCCTTCGGTTTGGGAGCTGTTGCTGCAGTTGGGCATCTTGGCCGGAGAGTGCTTCTCGGGCCGCGAACTGCAACCTTGCAGGAATCTCCCAGGTTCCATGCCCAACGAAAGCCCCCAGACCCAAATTGAGAGGGGCTGCTTGGGGGCCCCCTGGGGGCCCTTCAGGCCAGCTAGGTCTTTGGGTCCTGGCTCCTTCGGTTTGGGAGCTGTTGCTGCAGTTGGGCATGTTGGCCGGAGAGTGCTTCTCGGGCCGCGAACTGCAACCTTGCAGGAATCTCCCAGGTTCCCGGCCCAACAAAAGCCCCCAGACCCAAATGGAGAGGGGCTGCTTGGGGGCCCCCTGGGGGCCCTTCAGGCCAGCTAGGTCTTTGGGTCCTGGCTCCTTCGCTTTGGGAGCTGTTGCTGCAGTTGGGCATGTTGGCCGGAGAGTGCTTCTCGGGCCGCGAACTGCAACCTTGCAGGATTCTCCCAGGTTCCCGGCCCAACGAAAGCCCCCAGACCCAAATTGAGAGGGGCTGCTTGGGGGCCCCCTGGGGGCCCTTCAGGCCAGCTAGGTCTTTGTGTCCTGGCTCCTTCGGTTTGGGAGCTGTTGCTGCAGTTGGGCATGTTGGCCGGAGAGTGCTTCTCGGGCCGCGAACTGTAACCTTACAGGTACCTCCCAGGTTCCCGGCCCAACGAAAACCCCCAGACCCAAATGGAGAGGGGCTGCTTGGGGGCCCCCTGGGGGCCCTTCAGACCAGCTAGGTCTTTGGGTCCTGGCTCCTTCGGTTTGGGAGCTGTTGCTGCAGTTGGGCATGTTGGCCGGAGAGTGCTTCTCGGGCCGCGAACTGTAACTTGCAGGTACCTCTCAGGTAAACATGCCCAACGAAAGCCCCCAGACCCAAATGGAGAGGGGCTGCTTGGTGGCCTTCTGGGGGCCCTTCAGGCCAGCTAGGTCTTTGGGTCCTGGCTCCTTCGGTTTGGGAGCTGTTGCTGGATATTGGGCATGTTGGCCGGAGAGTGCTTCTCGGGCCGCGAACTGCAACCTTGCTGGTATCTCCCAGGTTCTCAGCCTAAAGAAAGCCCCCAGACCCAAATGGAGAGGGGCTGCTTGGGGGCCCCCTGGGGGCCCTTCAGGCCAGCTAGGTCTTTGGGTCCTGGCTCCTTCGGTTTGGGAGCTGTTGTTGACGTTGGGCATGTTGGCCGGAGAGTGCTTCTCGGGCCGCGAACTGCAACCTTGCAGGATTCTCCCAGGTTCTCAGCCTAAAGAAAGCCCCCAGACCCAAATGGAGAGGGGCTTCTTGGGGGCCCCTGGGGGCCCTTCAGGCCAGCTAGGTCTTTGGGTCCTGGCTCCTTCGCTTTGGGAGCTGTTGCTGCAGTTGGGCATGTTGGCCGGAGAGTGCTTCTCGGGCCGCGAACTGCTACCTTGCAGGAATCTCCCAGGTTCCCGGCCCAACGAAAGCCCCCAGACCCAAATGGAGAGGGGCTCGTTGGGGGCCCCCTGGGGGCCCTTCAGGCCAGCTAGGTCTTTGGGTCCTGGCTCCTTCGCTTTGGGAGCTGTTGCTGCAGTTGGGCATGTTGGCCGGAGAGTGCTTCTCGGGCCGCAAACTGCAACCTTGCAGGAATCTCACAGGTTCCCGGCCCAACGAAAGCCCCCAGACCCAAATGGAGAGGGGCTGCTTGGGGGCCCCCTGGGGGCCCTTCAGGCCAGCTAGGTCTTTGGGTCCTGGCTCCTTCGGTTTGGGAGCTGTTGCTGCAGTTGGGCATGTTGGCCGGAGAGTGCTTCTCGGGCCGCGAACTGTAACCTTGCAGGTACCTCTCAGGTATCCATGCCCAACGAAAGCCCCCAGACCCAAATTGAGAGGGGCTGCTTGGTGGCCCCCTGGGGGCCCTTCAGGCCAGCTAGGTCTTTGGGTCCTGGCTCCTTCGCTTTGGGAGCTGTTGCTGCAGTTGGGCATGTTGGCCGGAGAGTGCTTCTCGGGCCGCGAACTGCAACCTTGCAGGTACCTCCCAGGTTCCCGGCCCAACGAAAGCCCCCAGACCCAAATTGAGAGGGGCTGCTTGGGGGCCCCCTGGGGGCCCTTCAGGCCAGCTAGGTCTTTGGGTCCTGGCTCCTTCGCTTTGGGAGCTGTTGCTGCAGTTGGGCATGTTGGGCGGAGAGTGCTTCTCGGTCCGCGAACTGCAACCTTGAAGGAATCTCCCAGGTTCCCGGCCCAACGAAAGCCCCCAGACCCAAATGGAGAGGGGCTGCTTGGGGGCCCCCTGGGGGCCCTTCAGGCCAGCTAGCTCTTTGGGTCCTGGCTCCTTCGCTTTGGGAGCTGTTGCTGCAGTTGGGCATGTTGGCCGGAGAGTGCTTCTCGGGCCGCGAACTGCAACCTTGCAGGTACCTCCCAGGTTCCCGGCCCAACGAAAGCCCCCAGACCCAAATGGAGAGGGGCTGCTTGGGGGCCCCCTGGGGGCCCTTCAGGCCAGCTAGGTCTTTGGGTCCTGGCTCCTTCGGTTTGGGAGCTGTTGCTGCAGTTGGGCATGTTGGCCGGAGAGTGCTTCTCGGGCCGCGAACTGCATTCTTGCAGGATTCTCCCAGGTTCTCAGCCTAAAGAAAGCCCCCAGACCCAAATGGAGAGGGGCTGCTTGGGGGCCCCCTGGGGGCCCTTCAGGCCAGCTAGGTCTTTGTGTCCTGGCTCCTTCGCTTTGGGAGCTGTTGCTGCAGTTGGGCATGTTGGCCGGAGAGTGCTTCTCGGGCCGCGAACTGCAACCTTGCAGAAATCTCCCAGGTTCCCGGCCCAACGAAAGCCCCCAGACCCAAATGGAGAGGGGCTGCTTGGGGGCCCCCTGGGGGCCCTTCAGGCCAGCTAGCTCTTTGGGTCCTGGCTCCTTCGCTTTGGGAGCTGTTGCTGCAGTTGGGCATGTTGGCCGGAGAGTGCTTCTCGGGCCGCGAACTGCAACCTTGCAGGTACCTCCCAGGTTCCCGGCCCAACGAAAGCCCCCAGACCCAAATGGAGAGGGGCTGCTTGGGGGCCCCCTGGGGGCCCTTCAGGCCAGCTAGGTCTTTGGGTCCTGGCTCCTTCGGTTTGGGAGCTGTTGCTGCAGTTGGGCATGTTGGCCGGAGAGTGCTTCTCGGGCCGCGAACTGCATTCTTGCAGGATTCTCCCAGGTTCTCAGCCTAAAGAAAGCCCCCAGACCCAAATGGAGAGGGGCTGCTTGGGGGCCCCCTGGGGGCCCTTCAGGCCAGCTAGGTCTTTGTGTCCTGGCTCCTTCGCTTTGGGAGCTGTTGCTGCAGTTGGGCATGTTGGCCGGAGAGTGCTTCTCGGGCCGCGAACTGCAACCTTGCAGAAATCTCCCAGGTTCCCGGCCCAACGAAAGCCCCCAGACCCAAATGGAGAGGGGCTGCTTGGGGGCCCCCTGGGGGCCCTTCAGGCCAGCTAGGTCTTTGTGTCCTGGCTCATTCGGTTTGGGAGCTGTTGCTGCAGTTGGGCATGTTGGCCGGAGAGTGCTTCTCGGGCCGCGAACTGCAACCTTGCAGGTACCTCCCAGGTTCCCGGCCCAACGAAAGCCCCCAGACCCAAATTGAGAGGGGCTGCTTGGGGGCCCCCTGGGGGCCCTTCAGGCCAGCTAGGTCTTTGTGTCCTGGCTCCTTCGCTTTGGGAGCTGTTGCTGCAGTTGGGCATGTTGGCCGGAGAGTGCTTCTCGGGCCGCGAACTGCAACCTTGCAGGTAACTCCCAGGTTCCCGGCCCAACGAAAGCCCCCAGACCCAAATTGAGAGGGGCTTCTTGGGGCCCCCCTGGGGGCCCTTCAGGCCAGCTAGGTCTTTGGGTCCTGGCTCCTTCGCTTTGGGAGCTGTTGCTGCAGTTGGGCATGTTGGCCGGAGAGTGCTTCTCGGGCCGCGAACTGCAACCTTGCAGGTACCTCCCAGGTTCCCGGCCCAACGAAAACCCCCAGACCCAAATGGAGAGGGGCTGCTTGGGGGCCCCCTGGGGGCCCTTCAGGCCAGCTAGGTCTTTGGGTCCTGGCTCCTTCGCTTTGGGAGCTGTTGCTGCAGTTGGGCATGTTGGCCGGAGAGTGCTTTTCGGGCCGCGAACTGTAACTTGCAGGTACCTCTCAGGTATACATGCCCAACGAAAGCCCCCAGACCCAAATGGAGAGGGGCTGCTTGGTGGCCTTCTGGGGGCCCTTCAGGCCAGCTAGGTCTTTGGGTCCTGGCTCCTTCGCTTTGGGAGCTGTTGCTGGATATTGGGCATGTTGGCCGGAGAGTGCTTCTCGGGCCGCGAACTGCAACCTTGCAGGTACCTCCCAGGTTCCCGGCCCAACGAAAGCCCCCAGACCCAAATGGAGAGGGGCTGCTTGGGGGCCCCCTGGGGGCCCTTCAGGCCAGCTAGGTCTTTGGGTCCTGGCTCCTTCGGTTTGGGAGCTGTTGCTGCAGTTGGGCATGTTGGCCGGAGAGTGCTTCTCGGGCCGCGAACTGCATTCTTGCAGGATTCTCCCAGGTTCTCAGCCTAAAGAAAGCCCCCAGACCCAAATGGAGAGGGGCTGCTTGGGGGCCCCCTGGGGGCCCTTCAGGCCATCTACGTCTTTGGGTCCTGGCTCCTTCGCTTTGGGAGCTGTTGCTGCAGTTGGGCATGTTGGCCGGAGAGTGCTTCTCGGGCCGCGAACTGCAACCTTGCAGGAATCTCCCAGGTTCCCGGCCCAACGAAAGCCCCCAGACCCAAATGGAGAGGGGCTGCTTGGGGGCCCCCTGGGGGCCCTTCAGGCCAGCTACGTCTTTGGGTCCTGGCTCCTTCGCTTTGGGAGCTGTTGCTGCAGTTGGGCATGTTGGCCGGAGAGTGCTTCTCGGGCCGCGAACTGCAACCTTGCATGAATCTCCCAGGTTCCCGGCCCAACGAAAGCCCCCAGACCCAAATGGAGAGGGGCTGCTTGGGGGCCCCCTGGGGGCCCTTCAGGCCAGCTAGGTCTTTGGGTCCTGGCTCCTTCGGTTTGGGAGCTGTTGCTGCAGTTGGGCATGTTGGGCGGAGAGTGCTTCTCGGGCCGCGAACTGTAACCTTGCAGGTACCTCTCAGGTATCCATGCCCAACGAAAGCCCCCAGACCCAAATTGAGAGGGGCTGCTTGGGGCCCCCCTGGGGGCCCTTCAGGCCAGCTAGGTCTTTGGGTCCTGGCTCCTTCGGTTTGGGAGCTGTTGCTGCAGTTGGGCATGTTGACCGGAGAGTGCTTCTCAGGCCGCGAACTGCAACCTTGCAGGATTCTCCCAGGTTCCCGGCCCAACGAAAGCCCCCAGACCCAAATTGAGAGGGGCTGCTTGGGGGCCCCCTGGGGGCCCTTCAGGCCAGCTAGGTCTTTGGGTCCTGGCTCCTTCGCTTTGGGAGCTGTTGCTGCAGTTGGGCATGTTGGCCGGAGAGTGCTTCTCGGGCCGCGAACTGCAACCTTGCAGGATTCTCCCAGGTTCCCGGCCCAACGAAAGCCCCCAGACCCAAATTGAGAGGGGCTGCTTGGGGGCCCCCTGGGGGCCCTTCAGGCCAGCTAGGTCTTTGTGTCCTGGCTCATTCGGTTTGGGAGCTGTTGCTGCAGTTGGGCATGTTGGCCGGAGAGTGCTTCTCGGGCCGCGAACTGCAACCTTGCAGGAATCTCCCAGGTTCCATGCCCAACGAAAGCCCCCAGACCCAAATTGAGAGGGGCTGCTTGGGGGCCCCCTGGGGGCCCTTCAGGCCAGCTAGGTCTTTGGGTCCTGGCTCCTTCGGTTTGGGAGCTGTTGCTGCAGTTGGGCATGTTGGCCGGAGAGTGCTTCTCGGGCCGCGAACTGCAACCTTGCAGGTACCTCCCAGGTTCCCGGCCCAACGAAAACCCCCAGACCCAAATGGAGAGGGGCTGCTTGGGGGCCCCCTGGGGGCCCTTCAGACCAGCTAGGTCTTTGGGTCCTGGCTCCTTCGGTTTGGGAGCTGTTGCTGCAGTTGGGCATGTTGGCCGGAGAGTGCTTTTCGGGCCGCGAACTGTAACTTGCAGGTACCTCTCAGGTATACATGCCCAACGAAAGCCCCCAGACCCAAATGGAGAGGGGCTGCTTGGTGGCCTTCTGGGGGCCCTTCAGGCCAGCTAGGTCTTTGGGTCCTGGCTCCTTCGCTTTGGGAGCTGTTGCTGGATATTGGGCATGTTGGCCGGAGAGTGCTTCTCGGGCCTCGAACTGCAACCTTGCTGGTATCTCCCAGGTTCTCAGCCTAAAGAAAGCCCCCAGACCCAAATGGAGAGGGGCTGCTTGGGGGCCCCCTGGGGGCCCTTCAGGCCATCTACGTCTTTGGGTCCTGGCTCCTTCGCTTTGGGAGCTGTTGCTGCAGTTGGGCATGTTGGCCGGAGAGTGCTTCTCGGGCCGCGAACTGCAACCTTGCAGGAATCTCCCAGGTTCCCGGCCCAACGAAAGCCCCCAGACCCAAATGGAGAGGGGCTGCTTGGGGGCCCCCTGGGGGCCCTTCAGGCCAGCTACGTCTTTGGGTCCTGGCTCCTTCGCTTTGGGAGCTGTTGCTGCAGTTGGGCATGTTGGCCGGAGAGTGCTTCTCGGGCCGCGAACTGCAACCTTGCATGAATCTCCCAGGTTCCCGGCCCAACGAAAGCCCCCAGACCCAAATGGAGAGGGGCTGCTTGGGGGCCCCCTGGGGGCCCTTCAGGCCAGCTAGGTCTTTGGGTCCTGGCTCCTTCGGTTTGGGAGCTGTTGCTGCAGTTGGGCATGTTGGGCGGAGAGTGCTTCTCGGGCCGCGAACTGTAACCTTGCTGGTACCTCTCAGGTATCCATGCCCAACGAAAGCCCCCAGACCCAAATTGAGAGGGGCTGCTTGGGGCCCCCCTGGGGGCCCTTCAGGCCAGCTAGGTCTTTGGGTCCTGGCTCCTTCGGTTTGGGAGCTGTTGCTGCAGTTGGGCATGTTGACCGGAGAGTGCTTCTCGGGCCGCGAACTGCAACCTTGCAGGATTCTCCCAGGTTCCCGGCCCAACGAAAGCCCCCAGACCCAAATTGAGAGGGGCTGCTTGGGGGCCCCCTGGGGGCCCTTCAGGCCAGCTAGGTCTTTGGGTCCTGGCTCCTTCGCTTTGGGAGCTGTTGCTGCAGTTGGGCATGTTGGGCGGAGAGTGCTTCTCGGGCCGCGATCTGCAACCTTGCAGGATTCTCCCAGGTTCCCGGCCCAACGAAAGCCCCCAGACCCAAATTGAGAGGGGCTGCTTGGGGGCCCCATGGGGGCCCTTCAGGCCAGCTAGGTCTTTGGGTCCTGGCTCATTCGGTTTGGGAGCTGTTGCTGCAGTTGGGCATGTTGGCCGGAGAGTGCTTCTCGGGCCGCGAACTGCAACCTTGCAGGAATCTCCCAGGTTCCATGCCCAACGAAAGCCCCCAGACCCAAATTGAGAGGGGCTGCTTGGGGGCCCCCTGGGGGCCCTTCAGGCCAGCTAGGTCTTTGGGTCCTGGCTCCTTCGGTTTGGGAGCTGTTGCTGCAGTTGGGCATGTTGGGCGGAGAGTGCTTCTCGGGCCGCGAACTGCAACCTTGCAGGTACCTCCCAGGTTCCCGGCCCAACGAAAACCCCCAGACCCAAATGGAGAGGGGCTGCTTGGGGGCCCCCTGGGGGCCCTTCAGACCAGCTAGGTCTTTGGGTCCTGGCTCCTTCGGTTTGGGAGCTGTTGCTGCAGTTGGGCATGTTGGCCGGAGAGTGCTTTTCGGGCCGCGAACTGTAACTTGCAGGTACCTCTCAGGTATACATGCCCAACGAAAGCCCCCAGACCCAAATGGAGAGGGGCTGCTTGGTGGCCTTCTGGGGGCCCTTCAGGCCAGCTAGGTCTTTGGGTCCTGGCTCCTTCGCTTTGGGAGCTGTTGCTGGATATTGGGCATGTTGGCCGGAGAGTGCTTCTCGGGCCTCGAACTGCAACCTTGCTGGTATCTCCCAGGTTCTCAGCCTAAAGAAAGCCCCCAGACCCAAATGGAGAGGGGCTGCTTGGGGGCCCCCTGGGGGCCCTTCAGGCCAGCTAGGTCTTTGTGTCCTGGCTCCTTCGGTTTGGGAGCTGTTGTTGACGTTGGGCATGTTGGCCGGAGAGTGCTTCTCGGGCCGCGAACTGCATTCTTGCAGGATTCTCCCAGGTTCTCAGCCTAAAGAAAGCCCCCAGACCCAAATGGAGAGGGGCTGCTTGGGGGCCCCCTGGGGGCCCTTCAGGCCAGCTAGGTCTTTGGGTCCTGGCTCCTTCGGTTTGGGAGCTGTTGCTGCAGTTGGGCATGTTGGGCGGAGAGTGCTTCTCGGTCCGCGAACTGCAACCTTGCAGGAATCTCCCAGGTTCCCGGCCCAACGAAAGCCCCCAGACCCAAATTGAGAGGGGCTGCTTGGGGGCCCCCTGGGGGCCCTTCAGGCCAGCTAGGTCTTTGTGTCCTGGCTCCTTCGGTTTGGGAGCTGTTGCTGCAGTTGGGCATGTTGGCCGGAGAGTGCTTCTCGGGCCGCGAACTGTAACTTGCAGGTACCTCTAAGGTATCCATGCCCAACGAAAGCCCCCAGACCCAAATGGAGAGGGGCTGCTTGGTGGCCTTCTGGGGGCCCTTCAGGCCAGCTAGGTCTTTGTGTCCTGGCTCCTTCGGTTTGGGAGCTGTTGCTGCAGTTGGGCATGTTGGCCGGAGAGTGCTTCTCGGGCCGCGAACTGTAACTTGCAGGTACCTCTCAGGTATCCATGCCCAACGCAAGCCCCCAGACCCAAATGGAGAGGGGCTGCTTGGTGGCCTTCTGGGGGCCCTTCAGGCCAGCTAGGTCTTTGGGTCCTGGCTCCTTCGCTTTGGGAGCTGTTGCTGGATATTGGGCATGTTGGCCGGAGAGTGCTTCTCGGGCCGCGAACTGCAACCTTGCTGGTATCTCCCAGGTTCTCAGCCTAAAGAAAGCCCCCAGACCCAAATGGAGAGGGGCTGCTTGGGGGCCCCCTGGGGGCCCTTCAGGCCAGCTAGGTCTTTGGGTCCTGGCTCCTTCGGTTTGGGAGCTGTTGTTGACGTTGGGCATGTTGGCCGGAGAGTGATTCTCGGGCCTCGAACTGCAACCTTGCAGGAATCTCCCAGGTTCCCGGCCCAACAAAAGCCCCCAGACCCAAATGGAGAGGGGCTGCTTGGGGGCCCCCTGGGGGCCCTTCAGGCCAGCTAGGTCTTTGGGTCCTGGCTCCTTCGCTTTGGGAGCTGTTGCTGCAGTTGGGCATGTTGGCCGGAGAGTGCTTCTCGGGCCGCGAACTGCAACCTTGCAGGTACCTCCCAGGTTCCCGGCCCAACGAAAGCCCCCAGACCCAAATGGAGAGGGGCTGCTTGGGGGCCCCCTGGGGGCCCTTCAGGCCAGCTAGGTCTTTGGGTCCTGGCTCCTTCGCTTTGGGAGCTGTTGCTGCAGTTGGGCATGTTGGGCGGAGAGTGCTTCTCGGTCGGCGAACTGCAACCTTGCTGGTATCTCCCAGGTTCCCGGCCCAACGAAAGCCCCCAGACCCAAATGGAGAGGGGCTGCTTGGGGGCCCCCTGGGGGCCCTTCAGGCCAGCTAGGTCTTTGTGTCCTGGCTCCTTCGGTTTGGGAGCTGTTGCTGCAGTTGGGCATGTTGGCCGGAGAGTGCTTCTCGGGCCGCGAACTGCAACCTTGCTGGTATCTCCCAGGTTCCCGGCCCAACGAAAGCCCCCAGACCCAAATGGAGAGGGGCTGCTTGGGGGCCCCCTGGGGGCCCTTCAGGCCAGCTAGGTCTTTGTGTCCTGGCTCCTTCGCTTTGGGAGCTGTTGCTGCAGTTGGGCATGTTGGCCGGAGAGTGCTTCTCGGGCCGCGAACTGCAACCTTGCAGGAATCTCCCAGGTTCCCGGCCAAACGAAAGCCCCCAGACCCAAATGGAGAGGGGCTGCTTGGGGCCCCCCTGGGGGCCCTTCAGGCCAGCTAGGTCTTTGGGTCCTGGCTCCTTCGGTTTGGGAGCTGTTGTTGACGTTGGGCATGTTGGCCGGAGAGTGCTTCTCGGGCCGCGAACTGCATTTTTGCAGGATTCTCCCAGGTTCTCAGCCTAAAGAAAGCCCCCAGACCCAAATGGAGAGGGGCTTCTTGGGGGCCCCCTGGGGGCCCTTCAGGCCAGCTAGGTCTTTGGGTCCTGGCTCCTTCGCTTTGGGAGCTGTTGCTGCAGTTGGGCATGTTGGCCGGAGAGTGCTTCTCGGGCCGCGAACTGCTACCTTGCAGGAATCTCCCAGGTTCCCGGCCCAACGAAAGCCCCCAGACCCAAATGGAGAGGGGCTGCTTGGGGGCCCCCTGGGGGCCCTTCAGGCCAGCTAGGTCTTTGGGTCCTGGCTCCTTCGCTTTGGGAGCTGTTGCTGCAGTTGGGCATGTTGGCCGGAGAGTGCTTCTCGGGCCGCAAACTGCAACCTTGCATGAATCTCCCAGGTTCCCGGCCCAACGAAAGCCCCCAGACCCAAATGGAGAGGGGCTGCTTGGGGGCCCCCTGGGGGCCCTTCAGGCCAGCTAGGTCTTTGGGTCCTGGCTCCTTCGGTTTGGGAGCTGTTGCTGCAGTTGGGCATGTTGGGCGGAGAGTGCTTCTCGGTCCGCGAACTGCAACCTTGCAGGAATCTCCCAGGTTCCCGGCCCAACGAAAGCCCCCAGACCCAAATTGAGAGGGGCTGCTTGGGGGCCCCCTGGGGGCCCTTCAGGCCAGCTAGGTCTTTGTGTCCTGGCTCCTTCGGTTTGGGAGCTGTTGCTGCAGTTGGGCATGTTGGCCGGAGAGTGCTTCTCGGGCCGCGAACTGTAACTTGCAGGTACCTCTCAGGTATCCATGCCCAACGCAAGCCCCCAGACCCAAATGGAGAGGGGCTGCTTGGTGGCCTTCTGGGGGCCCTTCAGGCCAGCTAGGTCTTTGGGTCCTGGCTCCTTCGCTTTGGGAGCTGTTGCTGGATATTGGGCATGTTGGCCGGAGAGTGCTTCTCGGGCCGCGAACTGCAACCTTGCTGGTATCTCCCAGGTTCTCAGCCTAAAGAAAGCCCCCAGACCCAAATGGAGAGGGGCTGCTTGGGGGCCCCCTGGGGGCCCTTCAGGCCAGCTAGGTCTTTGGGTCCTGGCTCCTTCGGTTTGGGAGCTGTTGTTGACGTTGGGCATGTTGGCCGGAGAGTGATTCTCGGGCCTCGAACTGCAACCTTGCAGGAATCTCCCAGGTTCCCGGCCCAACAAAAGCCCCCAGACCCAAATGGAGAGGGGCTGCTTGGGGGCCCCCTGGGGGCCCTTCAGGCCAGCTAGGTCTTTGGGTCCTGGCTCCTTCGCTTTGGGAGCTGTTGCTGCAGTTGGGCATGTTGGCCGGAGAGTGCTTCTCGGGCCGCGAACTGCAACCTTGCAGGTACCTCCCAGGTTCCCGGCCCAACGAAAGCCCCCAGACCCAAATGGAGAGGGGCTGCTTGGGGGCCCCCTGGGGGCCCTTCAGGCCAGCTAGGTCTTTGGGTCCTGGCTCCTTCGCTTTGGGAGCTGTTGCTGCAGTTGGGCATGTTGGGCGGAGAGTGCTTCTCGGTCGGCGAACTGCAACCTTGCTGGTATCTCCCAGGTTCCCGGCCCAACGAAAGCCCCCAGACCCAAATGGAGAGGGGCTGCTTGGGGGCCCCCTGGGGGCCCTTCAGGCCAGCTAGGTCTTTGTGTCCTGGCTCCTTCGGTTTGGGAGCTGTTGCTGCAGTTGGGCATGTTGGCCGGAGAGTGCTTCTCGGGCCGCGAACTGCAACCTTGCTGGTATCTCCCAGGTTCCCGGCCCAACGAAAGCCCCCAGACCCAAATGGAGAGGGGCTGCTTGGGGGCCCCCTGGGGGCCCTTCAGGCCAGCTAGGTCTTTGTGTCCTGGCTCCTTCGGTTTGGGAGCTGTTGCTGCAGTTGGGCATGTTGGCCGGAGAGTGCTTCTCGGGCCGCGAACTGCAACCTTGCAGGAATCTCCCAGGTTCCCGGCCAAACGAAAGCCCCCAGACCCAAATGGAGAGGGGCTGCTTGGGGGCCCCCTGGGGGCCCTTCAGGCCAGCTAGGTCTTTGGGTCCTGGCTCCTTCGGTTTGGGAGCTGTTGTTGACGTTGGGCATGTTGGCCGGAGAGTGCTTCTCGGGCCGCGAACTGCATTTTTGCAGGATTCTCCCAGGTTCTCAGCCTAAAGAAAGCCCCCAGACCCAAATGGAGAGGGGCTTCTTGGGGGCCCCCTGGGGGCCCTTCAGGCCAGCTAGGTCTTTGGGTCCTGGCTCCTTCGCTTTGGGAGCTGTTGCTGCAGTTGGGCATGTTGGCCGGAGAGTGCTTCTCGGGCCGCGAACTGCTACCTTGCAGGAATCTCCCAGGTTCCCGGCCCAACGAAAGCCCCCAGACCCAAATGGAGAGGGGCTGCTTGGGGGCCCCCTGGGGGCCCTTCAGGCCAGCTAGGTCTTTGGGTCCTGGCTCCTTCGCTTTGGGAGCTGTTGCTGCAGTTGGGCATGTTGGCCGGAGAGTGCTTCTCGGGCCGCAAACTGCAACCTTGCATGAATCTCCCAGGTTCCCGGCCCAACGAAAGCCCCCAGACCCAAATGGAGAGGGGCTGCTTGGGGGCCCCCTGGGGGCCCTTCAGGCCAGCTAGGTCTTTGGGTCCTGGCTCCTTCGGTTTGGGAGCTGTTGCTGCAGATGGGCATGTGGGCCGGAGAGTGCTTCTCGGGCCGCGAACTGTAACCTTGCAGGTACCTCTCAGGTATCCATGCCCAACGAAAGCCCCCAGACCCAAATTGAGAGGGGCTGCTTGGTGGCCCCCTGGGGGCCCTTCAGGCCAGCTAGGTCTTTGGGTCCTGGCTCCTTCGGTTTGGGAGCTGTTGCTGCAGTTGGGCATGTTGGCCGGAGAGTGCTTCTCGGGCCGCGAACTGCAACCTTGCAGGTACCTCCCAGGTTCCCGGCCCAACGAAAGCCCCCAGACCCAAATTGAGAGGGGCTGCTTGGGGGCCCCCTGGGGGCCCTTCAGGCCAGCTAGGTCTTTGGGTCCTGGCTCCTTCGCTTTGGGAGCTGTTGCTGCAGTTGGGCATGTTGGGCGGAGAGTGCTTCTCGGTCCGCGAACTGCAACCTTGAAGGAATCTCCCAGGTTCCCGGCCCAACGAAAGCCCCCAGACCCAAATGGAGAGGGGCTGCTTGGGGGCGCCCTGGGGGCCCTTCAGGCCAGCTAGCTCTTTGGGTCCTGGCTCCTTCGCTTTGGGAGCTGTTGCTGCAGTTGGGCATGTTGGCCGGAGAGTGCTTCTCGGGCCGCGAACTGCAACCTTGCAGGTACCTCCCAGGTTCCCGGCCCAACGAAAGCCCCCAGACCCAAATGGAGAGGGGCTGCTTGGGGGCCCCCTGGGGGCCCTTCAGGCCAGCTAGGTCTTTGTGTCCTGGCTCCTTCGGTTTGGGAGCTGTTGCTGCAGTTGGGCATGTTGGCCGGAGAGTGCTTCTCGGGCCGCGAACTGCATTCTTGCAGGATTCTCCCAGGTTCTCAGCCTAAAGAAAGCCCCCAGACCCAAATGGAGAGGGGCTGCTTGGGGGCCCCCTGGGGGCCATTCAGGCCAGCTAGGTCTTTGGGTCCTGGCTCCTTCGCTTTGGGAGCTGTTGCTGCAGTTGGGCATGTTGGCCGGAGAGTGCTTCTCGGGCCGCGAACTGCTACCTTGCAGGATTCTCCCAGGTTCCCGGCCCAACGAAAGCCCCCAGACCCAAATTGAGAGGGGCTGCTTGGGGGCCCCCTGGGGGCCCTTCAGGCCAGCTAGGTCTTTGGGTCCTGGCTCCTTCGGTTTGGGAGCTGTTGCTGCAGTTGGGCATGTTGGCCTGAGAGTGCTTCTCGGGCCGCGAACTGCAACCTTGCAGGTAATCTCCCAGGTTCCCGGCCCAACGAAAGCCCCCAGACCCAAATTGAGAGGGGCTTCTTGGGGCCCCCCTGGGGGCCCTTCAGGCCAGCTAGGTCTTTGGGTCCTGGCTCCTTCGCTTTGGGAGCTGTTGCTGCAGTTGGGCATGTTGGCCGGAGAGTGCTTCTCGGGCCGCGAACTGCAACCTTGCAGGTACCTCCCAGGTTCCCGGCCCAACGAAAACCCCCAGACCCAAATGGAGAGGGGCTGCTTGGGGGCCCCCTGGGGGCCCTTCAGACCAGCTAGGTCTTTGGGTCCTGGCTCCTTCGGTTTGGGAGCTGTTGCTGCAGTTGGGCATGTTGGCCGGAGAGTGCTTTTCGGGCCGCGAACTGTAACTTGCAGGTACCTCTCAGGTATACATGCCCAACGAAAGCCCCCAGACCCAAATGGAGAGGGGCTGCTTGGTGGCCTTCTGGGGGCCCTTCAGGCCAGCTAGGTCTTTGGGTCCTGGCTCCTTCGCTTTGGGAGCTGTTGCTGGATATTGGGCATGTTGGCCGGAGAGTGCTTCTCGGGCCGCGAACTGCAACCTTGCAGGTACCTCCCAGGTTCCCGGCCCAACGAAAGCCCCCAGACCCAAATTGAGAGGGGCTGCTTGGGGCCCCCCTGGGGCCCCTTCAGGCCAGCTAGGTCTTTGGGTCCTGGCTCCTTCGGTTTGGGAGCTGTTGCTGCAGTTGGGCATGTTGGCCGGAGAGTGCTTCTCGGGCCGCGAACTGCAACCTTGCTGGTATCTCCCAGGTTCTCAGCCTAAAGAAAGCCCCCAGACCCAAATTGAGAGGGGCTGCTTGGGGGCCCCCTGGGGGCCCTTCAGGCCAGCTAGGTCTTTGGGTCCTGGCTCCTTCGGTTTGGGAGCTGTTGCTGCAGTTGGGCATGTTGGCCGGAGAGTGCTTCTCGGGCCGCGAACTGCAACCTTGCAGGTACCTCCCAGGTTCCCGGCCCAACGAAAGCCCCCAGACCCAAATGGAGAGGGGCTGCTTGGGGGCCCCCTGGGGGCCCTTCAGGCCAGCTAGGTCTTTGGGTCCTGGCTCCTTCGGTTTGGGAGCTGTTGCTGCAGTTGGGCATGTTGGCCGGAGAGTGCTTCTCGGGACGCGAACTGCATTCTTGCAGGATTCTCCCAGGTTCTCAGCCTAAAGAAAGCCCCCAGACCCAAATGGAGAGGGGCTGCTTGGGGGCCCCCTGGGGGCCCTTCAGGCCAGCTACGTCTTTGGGTCCTGGCTCCTTCGCTTTGGGAGCTGTTGCTGCAGTTGGGCATGTTGGCCGGAGAGTGCTTCTCGGGCCGCGAACTGCAACCTTGCAGGAATCTCCCAGGTTCCCGGCCCAACGAAAGCCCCCAGACCCAAATGGAGAGGGGCTGCTTGGGGGCCCCCTGGGGGCCCTTCAGGCCAGCTAGGTCTTTGGGTCCTGGCTCCTTCGGTTTGGGAGCTGTTGCTGCAGTTGGGCATGTTGGCCGGAGAGTGCTTCTCGGGCCGCGAACTGCAACCTTGCATGAATCTCCCAGGTTCCCGGCCCAACGAAAGCCCCCAGACCCAAATGGAGAGGGGCTGCTTGGGGGCCCCCTGGGGGCCCTTCAGGCCAGCTAGGTCTTTGGGTCCTGGCTCCTTCGGTTTGGGAGCTGTTGCTGCAGTTGGGCATGTTGGCCGGAGAGTGCTTCTCGGGCCGCGAACTGTAACCTTGCAGGTACCTCTCAGGTATCCATGCCCAACGAAAGCCCCCAGACCCAAATTGAGAGGGGCTGCTTGGTGGCCCCCTGGGGGCCCTTCAGGCCAGCTAGGTCTTTGGGTCCTGGCTCCTTCGGTTTGGGAGCTGTTGCTGCAGTTGGGCATGTTGGCCGGAGAGTGCTTCTCGGGCCGCGAACTGCAACCTTGCAGGAATCTCCCAGGTTCCCGGCCCAACGAAAGCCCCCAGACCCAAATGGAGAGGGGCTGCTTGGGGGCCCCCTGGGGGCCCTTCAGGCCAGCTAGGTCTTTGGGTCCTGGCTCCTTCGCTTTGGGAGCTGTTGCTGCAGTTGGGCATGTTGGCCGGAGAGTGCTTCTCGGGCCGCGAACTGCAACCTTGCAGGAATCTCCCAGGTTCCCGGCCCAACGAAAGGCCCCAGACCCAAATGGAGAGGGGCTGCTTGGGGGCCCCCTGGGGGCCCTTCAGGCCAGCTAGGTCTTTGTGTCCTGGCTCCTTCGGTTTGGGAGCTGTTGCTGCAGTTGGGCATCTTGGCCGGAGAGTGCTTCTCGGGCCGCGAACTGCAACCTTGCAGGAATCTCCCAGGTTCCATGCCCAACGAAAGCCCCCAGACCCAAATTGAGAGGGGCTGCTTGGGGGCCCCCTGGGGGCCCTTCAGGCCAGCTAGGTCTTTGGGTCCTGGCTCCTTCGGTTTGGGAGCTGTTGCTGCAGTTGGGCATGTTGGCCGGAGAGTGCTTCTCGGGCCGGGAACTGCAACCTTGCAGGAATCTCCCAGGTTCCCGGCCCAACAAAAGCCCCCAGACCCAAATGGAGAGGGGCTGCTTGGGGGCCCCCTGGGGGCCCTTCAGGCCAGCTAGGTCTTTGGGTCCTGGCTCCTTCGCTTTGGGAGCTGTTGCTGCAGTTGGGCATGTTGGCCGGAGAGTGCTTCTCGGGCCGCGAACTGCAACCTTGCAGGTACCTCCCAGGTTCCCGGCCCAACGAAAGCCCCCAGACCCAAATTGAGAGGGGCTTCTTGGGGCCCCCCTGGGGGCCCTTCAGGCCAGCTAGGTCTTTGGGTCCTGGCTCCTTCGGTTTGGGAGCTGTTGCTGCAGTTGGGCATGTTGGCCGGAGAGTGCTTCTCGGGCCGCGAACTGTAACCTTACAGGTACCTCCCAGGTTCCCGGCCCAACGAAAACCCCCAGACCCAAATGGAGAGGGGCTGCTTGGGGGCCCCCTGGGGGCCCTTCAGACCAGCTAGGTCTTTGGGTCCTGGCTCCTTCGGTTTGGGAGCTGTTGCTGCAGTTGGGCATGTTGGCCGGAGAGTGCTTTTCGGGCCGCGAACTGTAACTTGCAGGTACCTCTCAGGTATACATGCCCAACGAAAGCCCCCAGACCCAAATGGAGAGGGGCTGCTTGGAGGCCTTCTGGGGGCCCTTCAGGCCAGCTAGGTCTTTGGGTCCTGGCTCCTTCGGTTTGGGAGCTGTTGCTGGATATTGGGCATGTTGGCCGGAGAGTGCTTCTCGGGCCGCGAACTGCAACCTTGCTGGTATCTCCCAGGTTCTCAGCCTAAAGAAAGCCCCCAGACCCAAATGGAGAGGGGCTGCTTGGGGGCCCCCTGGGGGCCCTTCAGGCCAGCTAGGTCTTTGGGTCCTGGCTCCTTCGGTTTGGGAGCTGTTGTTGACGTTGGGCATGTTGGCCGGAGAGTGCTTCTCGGGCCGCGAACTGCAACCTTGCAGGATTCTCCCAGGTTCTCAGCCTAAAGAAAGCCCCCAGACCCAAATGGAGAGGGGCTTCTTGGGGGCCCCCTGGGGGCCCTTCAGGCCAGCTAGGTCTTTGGGTCCTGGCTCCTTCGCTTTGGGAGCTGTTGCTGCAGTTGGGCATGTTGGCCGGAGAGTGCTTCTCGGGCCGCGAACTGCTACCTTGCAGGAATCTCCCAGGTTCCCGGCCCAACGAAAGCCCCCAGACCCAAATGGAGAGGGGCTGCTTGGGGGCCCCCTGGGGGCCCTTCAGGCCAGCTACGTCTTTGGGTCCTGGCTCCTTCGCTTTGGGAGCTGTTGCTGCAGTTGGGCATGTTGGCCGGAGAGTGCTTCTCGGGCCGCAAACTGCAACCTTGCAGGAATCTCACAGGTTCCCGGCCCAACGAAAGCCCCCAGACCCAAATGGAGAGGGGCTGCTTGGGGGCCCCCTGGGGGCCCTTCAGGCCAGCTAGGTCTTTGGGTCCTGGCTCCTTCGGTTTGGGAGCTGTTGCTGCAGTTGGGCATGTTGGCCGGAGAGTGCTTCTCGGGCCGCGAACTGCAACCTTGCAGGTACCTCCCAGATTCCCGGCCCAACGAAAGCCCCCAGACCCAAATGGAGAGGGGCTGCTTGGGGGCCCCCTGGGGGCCCTTCAGGCCAGCTAGGTCTTTGGGTCCTGGCTCCTTCGGTTTGGGAGCTGTTGCTGCAGTTGGGCATGTTGGCCGGAGAGTGCTTCTCGGGCCGCGAACTGCATTCTTGCAGGATTCTCCCAGGTTCTCAGCCTAAAGAAAGCCCCCAGACCCAAATGGAGAGGGGCTGCTTGGGGGCCCCCTGGGGGCCCTTCAGGCCAGCTAGGTCTTTGTGTCCTGGCTCCTTCGCTTTGGGAGCTGTTGCTGCAGTTGGGCATGTTGGCCGGAGAGTGCTTCTCGGGCCGCGAACTGCAACCTTGCAGAAATCTCCCAGGTTCCCGGCCCAACGAAAGCCCCCAGACCCAAATGGAGAGGGGCTGCTTGGGGGCCCCCTGGGGGCCCTTCAGGCCAGCTAGGTCTTTGTGTCCTGGCTCATTCGGTTTGGGAGCTGTTGCTGCAGTTGGGCATGTTGGCCGGAGAGTGCTTCTCGGGCCGCGAACTGCAACCTTGCAGGTACCTCCCAGGTTCCCGGCCCAACGAAAGCCCCCAGACCCAAATTGAGAGGGGCTGCTTGGGGGCCCCCTGGGGGCCCTTCAGGCCAGCTAGGTCTTTGTGTCCTGGCTCCTTCGCTTTGGGAGCTGTTGCTGCAGTTGGGCATGTTGGCCGGAGAGTGCTTCTCGGGCCGCGAACTGCAACCTTGCAGGTAACTCCCAGGTTCCCGGCCCAACGAAAGCCCCCAGACCCAAATTGAGAGGGGCTTCTTGGGGCCCCCCTGGGGGCCCTTCAGGCCAGCTAGGTCTTTGGGTCCTGGCTCCTTCGCTTTGGGAGCTGTTGCTGCAGTTGGGCATGTTGGCCGGAGAGTGCTTCTCGGGCCGCGAACTGCAACCTTGCAGGTACCTCCCAGGTTCCCGGCCCAACGAAAACCCCCAGACCCAAATGGAGAGGGGCTGCTTGGGGGCCCCCTGGGGGCCCTTCAGGCCAGCTAGGTCTTTGGGTCCTGGCTCCTTCGCTTTGGGAGCTGTTGCTGCAGTTGGGCATGTTGGCCGGAGAGTGCTTTTCGGGCCGCGAACTGTAACTTGCAGGTACCTCTCAGGTATACATGCCCAACGAAAGCCCCCAGACCCAAATGGAGAGGGGCTGCTTGGGGGCCCCCTGGGGGCCCTTCAGGCCAGCTAGGTCTTTGGGTCCTGGCTCCTTCGCTTTGGGAGCTGTTGCTGGATATTGGGCATGTTGGCCGGAGAGTGCTTCTCGGGCCGCGAACTGCAACCTTGCAGGTACCTCCCAGGTTCCCGGCCCAACGAAAGCCCCCAGACCCAAATTGAGAGGGGCTGCTTGGGGGCCCCCTGGGGGCCCTTCAGGCCAGCTAGGTCTTTGGGTCCTGGCTCCTTCGGTTTGGGAGCTGTTGCTGCAGTTGGGCATGTTGGCCGGAGAGTGCTTCTCGGGCCGCGAACTGCAACCTTGCAGGATTCTCCCAGGTTCCATGCCAAACGAAAGCCCCCAGACCCAAATTGAGAGGGGCTGCTTGGGGGCCCCCCTGGGGGCCCTTCAGGCCAGCTAGGTCTTTGGGTCCTGGCTCCTTCGGTTTGGGAGCTGTTGCTGCAGTTGGGCATGTTGGCCGGAGAGTGCTTCTCGGGCCGCGAACTGTAACTTGCAGGTACCTCTCAGGTATACATGCCCAACGAAAGCCCCCAGACCCAAATGGAGAGGGGCTGCTTGGTGGCCTTCTGGGGGCCCTTCAGGCCAGCTAGGTCTTTGGGTCCTGGCTCCTTCGCTTTGGGAGCTGTTGCTGGATATTGGGCATGTTGGCCGGAGAGTGCTTCTCGGGCCGCGAACTGCAACCTTGCTGGTATCTCCCAGGTTCTCAGCCTAAAGAAAGCCCCCAGACCCAAATGGAGAGGGGCTACTTGGGGGCCCCCTGGGGGCCCTTCCGGCCAGCTAGGTCTTTGTGTCCTGGCTCATTCGGTTTGGGAGCTGTTGCTGCAGTTGGGCATGTTGGCCGGAGAGTGCTTCTCGGGCCTCGAACTGCAACCTTGCAGGAATCTCCCAGGTTCCCGGCCCAACGAAAGCCCCCAGACCCAAATGGAGAGGGGCTGCTTGGGGGCCCCCTGGGGGCCCTTCAGGCCAGCTAGGTCTTTGGGTCCTGGCTCCTTCGCTTTGGGAGCTGTTGCTGCAGTTGGGCATGTTGGCCGGAGAGTGCTTCTCGGGCCGCGAACTGCAACCTTGCAGGTACCTCCCAGGTTCCCGGCCCAACGAAAGCCCCCAGACCCAAATTGAGAGGGGCTGCTTGGGGCCCCCCTGGGGCCCCTTCAGGCCAGCTAGGTCTTTGGGTCCTGGCTCCTTCGGTTTGGGAGCTGTTGCTGCAGTTGGGCATGTTGGCCGGAGAGTGCTTCTCGGGCCGCGAACTGCAACCTTGCTGGTATCTCCCAGGTTCTCAGCCTAAAGAAAGCCCCCATACCCAAATTGAGAGGGGCTGCTTGGGGGCCCCCTGGGGGCACTTCAGGCCAGCTAGGTCTTTGGGTCCTGGCTCCTTCGCTTTGGGAGCTGTTGCTGCAGTTGGGCATGTTGGGCGGAGAGTGCTTCTCGGTCCGCGAACTGCAACCTTGCAGGTACCTCCCAGGTTCCCGGCCCAACGAAAGCCCCCAGACCCAAATGGAGAGGGGCTGCTTGGGGGCCCCCTGGGGGCCCTTCAGGCCAGCTACGTCTTTGGGTCCTGGCTCCTTCGCTTTGGGAGCTGTTGCTGCAGTTGTGCATGTTGGCCGGAGAGTGCTTCTCGGGCCGCGAACTGCAACCTTGCAGGAATCTCCCAGGTTCCCGGCCCAACGAAAGCCCCCAGACCCAAATGGAGAGGGGCTGCTTGGGGCCCCCCTGGGGCCCCTTCAGGCCAGCTAGGTCTTTGGGTCCTGGCTCCTTCGGTTTGGGAGCTGTTGCTGCAGTTGGGCATGTTGGCCGGAGAGTGCTTCTCGGGCCGCGAACTGCAACCTTGCTGGTATCTCCCAGGTTCTCAGCCTAAAGAAAGCCCCCATACCCAAATTGAGAGGGGCTGCTTGGGGGCCCCCTGGGGGCACTTCAGGCCAGCTAGGTCTTTGGGTCCTGGCTCCTTCGCTTTGGGAGCTGTTGCTGCAGTTGGGCATGTTGGGCGGAGAGTGCTTCTCGGTCCGCGAACTGCAACCTTGAAGGAATCTCCCAGGTTCCCGGCCCAACGAAAGCCCCCAGACCCAAATGGAGAGGGGCTGCTTGGGGGCCCCCTGGGGGCCCTTCAGGCCAGCTAGCTCTTTGGGTCCTGGCTCCTTCGCTTTGGGAGCTGTTGCTGCAGTTGGGCATGTTGGCCGGAGAGTGCTTCTCGGGCCGCGAACTGCAACCTTGCAGGTACCTCCCAGGTTCCCGGCCCAACGAAAGCCCCCAGACCCAAATGGAGAGGGGCTGCTTGGGGGCCCCCTGGGGGCCCTTCAGGCCAGCTAGGTCTTTGGGTCCTGGCTCCTTCGGTTTGGGAGCTGTTGCTGCAGTTGGGCATGTTGGCCGGAGAGTGCTTCTCGGGCCGCGAACTGCATTCTTGCAGGATTCTCCCAGGTTCTCAGCCTAAAGAAAGCCCCCAGACCCAAATGGAGAGGGGCTGCTTGGGGGCCCCCTGGGGGCCCTTCAGGCCAGCTAGGTCTTTGTGTCCTGGCTCCTTCGCTTTGGGAGCTGTTGCTGCAGTTGGGCATGTTGGCCGGAGAGTGCTTCTCGGGCCGCGAACTGCAACCTTGCAGAAATCTCCCAGGTTCCCGGCCCAACGAAAGCCCCCAGACCCAAATGGAGAGGGGCTGCTTGGGGGCCCCCTGGGGGCCCTTCAGGCCAGCTAGGTCTTTGTGTCCTGGCTCATTCGGTTTGGGAGCTGTTGCTGCAGTTGGGCATGTTGGCCGGAGAGTGCTTCTCGGGCCGCGAACTGCAACCTTGCAGGTACCTCCCAGGTTCCCGGCCCAACGAAAGCCCCCAGACCCAAATTGAGAGGGGCTGCTTGGGGGCCCCCTGGGGGCCCTTCAGGCCAGCTAGGTCTTTGTGTCCTGGCTCCTTCGCTTTGGGAGCTGTTGCTGCAGTTGGGCATGTTGGCCGGAGAGTGCTTCTCGGGCCGCGAACTGCAACCTTGCAGGTAACTCCCAGGTTCCCGGCCCAACGAAAGCCCCCAGACCCAAATTGAGAGGGGCTTCTTGGGGCCCCCCTGGGGGCCCTTCAGGCCAGCTAGGTCTTTGGGTCCTGGCTCCTTCGCTTTGGGAGCTGTTGCTGCAGTTGGGCATGTTGGCCGGAGAGTGCTTCTCGGGCCGCGAACTGCAACCTTGCAGGTACCTCCCAGGTTCCCGGCCCAACGAAAACCCCCAGACCCAAATGGAGAGGGGCTGCTTGGGGGCCCCCTGGGGGCCCTTCAGACCAGCTAGGTCTTTGGGTCCTGGCTCCTTCGCTTTGGGAGCTGTTGCTGCAGTTGGGCATGTTGGCCGGAGAGTGCTTTTCGGGCCGCGAACTGTAACTTGCAGGTACCTCTCAGGTATACATGCCCAACGAAAGCCCCCAGACCCAAATGGAGAGGGGCTGCTTGGTGGCCTTCTGGGGGCCCTTCAGGCCAGCTAGGTCTTTGGGTCCTGGCTCCTTCGCTTTGGGAGCTGTTGCTGGATATTGGGCATGTTGGCCGGAGAGTGCTTCTCGGGCCGCGAACTGCAACCTTGCAGGTACCTCCCAGGTTCCCGGCCCAACGAAAGCCCCCAGACCCAAATTGAGAGGGGCTGCTTGGGGCCCCCCTGGGGCCTCTTCAGGCCAGCTAGGTCTTTGGGTCCTGGCTCCTTCGGTTTGGGAGCTGTTGCTGCAGTTGGGCATGTTGGCCGGAGAGTGCTTCTCGGGCCGCGAACTGCAACCTTGCTGGTATCTCCCAGGTTCTCAGCCTAAAGAAAGCCCCCAGACCCAAATTGAGAGGGGCTGCTTGGGGGCCCCCTGGGGGCACTTCAGGCCAGCTAGGTCTTTGGGTCCTGGCTCCTTCGGTTTGGGAGCTGTTGCTGCAGTTGGGCATGTTGGCCGGAGAGTGCTTCTCGGGCCGCGAACTGCAACCTTGCAGGTACCTCCCAGGTTCCCGGCCCAACGAAAGCCCCCAGACCCAAATTGAGAGGGGCTGCTTGGGGGCCCCCTGGGGGCCCTTCAGGCCAGCTAGGTCTTTGGGTCCTGGCTCCTTCGGTTTGGGAGCTGTTGCTGCAGTTGGGCATGTTGGCCGGAGAGTGCTTCTCGGGCCGCGAACTGCAACCTTGCAGGATTCTCCCAGGTTCCATGCCAAACGAAAGCCCCCAGACCCAAATTGAGAGGGGCTGCTTGGGGGCCCCCCTGGGGGCCCTTCAGGCCAGCTAGGTCTTTGGGTCCTGGCTCCTTCGGTTTGGGAGCTGTTGCTGCAGTTGGGCATGTTGGCCGGAGAGTGCTTCTCGGGCCGCGAACTGTAACTTGCAGGTACCTCTCAGGTATACATGCCCAACGAAAGCCCCCAGACCCAAATTGAGAGGGGCTGCTTGGTGGCCTTCTGGGGGCCCTTCAGGCCAGCTAGGTCTTTGGGTCCTGGCTCCTTCGCTTTGGGAGCTGTTGCTGGATATTGGGCATGTTGGCCGGAGAGTGCTTTTCGGGCCGCGAACTGCAACCTTGCTGGTATCTCCCAGGTTCTCAGCCTAAAGAAAGCCCCCAGACCCAAATTGAGAGGGGCTACTTGGGGGCCCCCTGGGGGCCCTTCCGGCCAGCTAGGTCTTTGTGTCCTGGCTCATTCGGTTTGGGAGCTGTTGCTGCAGTTGGGCATGTTGGCCGGAGAGTGCTTCTCGGGCCGCGAACTGCAACCTTGCAGGAATCTCCCAGGTTCCCGGCCCAACGAAAGCCCCCATACCCAAATTGAGAGGGGCTGCTTGGGGGCCCCCTGGGGGCACTTCAGGCCAGCTAGGTCTTTGGGTCCTGGCTCCTTCGCTTTGGGAGCTGTTGCTGCAGTTGGGCATGTTGGGCGGAGAGTGCTTCTCGGTCCGCGAACTGCAACCTTGAAGGAATCTCCCAGGTTCCCGGCCCAACGAAAGCCCCCAGACCCAAATGGAGAGGGGCTGCTTGGGGGCCCCCTGGGGGCCCTTCAGGCCAGCTAGCTCTTTGGGTCCTGGCTCCTTCGCTTTGGGAGCTGTTGCTGCAGTTGGGCATGTTGGCCGGAGAGTGCTTCTCGGGCCGCGAACTGCAACCTTGCAGGTACCTCCCAGGTTCCCGGCCCAACGAAAGCCCCCAGACCCAAATGGAGAGGGGCTGCTTGGGGGCCCCCTGGGGGCCCTTCAGGCCAGCTAGGTCTTTGGGTCCTGGCTCCTTCGGTTTGGGAGCTGTTGCTGCAGTTGGGCATGTTGGCCGGAGAGTGCTTCTCGGGCCGCGAACTGCATTCTTGCAGGATTCTCCCAGGTTCTCAGCCTAAAGAAAGCCCCCAGACCCAAATGGAGAGGGGCTGCTTGGGGGCCCCCTGGGGGCCCTTCAGGCCAGCTAGGTCTTTGTGTCCTGGCTCCTTCGCTTTGGGAGCTGTTGCTGCAGTTGGGCATGTTGGCCGGAGAGTGCTTCTCGGGCCGCGAACTGCAACCTTGCAGAAATCTCCCAGGTTCCCGGCCCAACGAAAGTCCCCAGACCCAAATGGAGAGGGGCTGCTTGGGGGCCCCCTGGGGGCCCTTCAGGCCAGCTAGGTCTTTGTGTCCTGGCTCATTCGGTTTGGGAGCTGTTGCTGCAGTTGGGCATGTTGGCCGGAGAGTGCTTCTCGGGCCGCGAACTGCAACCTTGCAGGTACCTCCCAGGTTCCCGGCCCAACGAAAGCCCCCAGACCCAAATTGAGAGGGGCTGCTTGGGGGCCCCCTGGGGGCCCTTCAGGCCAGCTAGGTCTTTGTGTCCTGGCTCCTTCGCTTTGGGAGCTGTTGCTGCAGTTGGGCATGTTGGCCGGAGAGTGCTTCTCGGGCCGCGAACTGCAACCTTGCAGGTAACTCCCAGGTTCCCGGCCCAACGAAAGCCCCCAGACCCAAATTGAGAGGGGCTTCTTGGGGCCCCCCTGGGGGCCCTTCAGGCCAGCTAGGTCTTTGGGTCCTGGCTCCTTCGCTTTGGGAGCTGTTGCTGCAGTTGGGCATGTTGGCCGGAGAGTGCTTCTCGGGCCGCGAACTGCAACCTTGCAGGTACCTCCCAGGTTCCCGGCCCAACGAAAACCCCCAGACCCAAATGGAGAGGGGCTGCTTGGGGGCCCCCTGGGGGCCCTTCAGACCAGCTAGGTCTTTGGGTCCTGGCTCCTTCGCTTTGGGAGCTGTTGCTGCAGTTGGGCATGTTGGCCGGAGAGTGCTTTTCGGGCCGCGAACTGTAACTTGCAGGTACCTCTCAGGTATACATGCCCAACGAAAGCCCCCAGACCCAAATGGAGAGGGGCTGCTTGGTGGCCTTCTGGGGGCCCTTCAGGCCAGCTAGGTCTTTGGGTCCTGGCTCCTTCGCTTTGGGAGCTGTTGCTGGATATTGGGCATGTTGGCCGGAGAGTGCTTCTCGGGCCGCGAACTGCAACCTTGCAGGTACCTCCCAGGTTCCCGGCCCAACGAAAGCCCCCAGACCCAAATTGAGAGGGGCTGCTTGGGGCCCCCCTGGGGCCTCTTCAGGCCAGCTAGGTCTTTGGGTCCTGGCTCCTTCGGTTTGGGAGCTGTTGCTGCAGTTGGGCATGTTGGCCGGAGAGTGCTTCTCGGGCCGCGAACTGCAACCTTGCTGGTATCTCCCAGGTTCTCAGCCTAAAGAAAGCCCCCAGACCCAAATTGAGAGGGGCTGCTTGGGGGCCCCCTGGGGGCACTTCAGGCCAGCTAGGTCTTTGGGTCCTGGCTCCTTCGGTTTGGGAGCTGTTGCTGCAGTTGGGCATGTTGGCCGGAGAGTGCTTCTCGGGCCGCGAACTGCAACCTTGCAGGTACCTCCCAGGTTCCCGGCCCAACGAAAGCCCCCAGACCCAAATTGAGAGGGGCTGCTTGGGGGCCCCCTGGGGGCCCTTCAGGCCAGCTAGGTCTTTGGGTCCTGGCTCCTTCGGTTTGGGAGCTGTTGCTGCAGTTGGGCATGTTGGCCGGAGAGTGCTTCTCGGGCCGCGAACTGCAACCTTGCAGGATTCTCCCAGGTTCCATGCCAAACGAAAGCCCCCAGACCCAAATTGAGAGGGGCTGCTTGGGGGCCCCCCTGGGGGCCCTTCAGGCCAGCTAGGTCTTTGCGTCCTGGCTCCTTCGGTTTGGGAGCTGTTGCTGCAGTTGGGCATGTTGGCCGGAGAGTGCTTCTCGGGCCGCGAACTGTAACTTGCAGGTACCTCTCAGGTATACATGCCCAACGAAAGCCCCCAGACCCAAATTGAGAGGGGCTGCTTGGTGGCCTTCTGGGGGCCCTTCAGGCCAGCTAGGTCTTTGGGTCCTGGCTCCTTCGCTTTGGGAGCTGTTGCTGGATATTGGGCATGTTGGCCGGAGAGTGCTTCTCGGGCCGCGAACTGCAACCTTGCTGGTATCTCCCAGGTTCTCAGCCTAAAGAAAGCCCCCAGACCCAAATGGAGAGGGGCTGCTTGGGGGCCCCCTGGGGGCCCTTCCGGCCAGCTAGGTCTTTGTGTCCTGGCTCATTCGGTTTGGGAGCTGTTGCTGCAGTTGGGCATGTTGGCCGGAGAGTGCTTCTCGGGCCGCGAACTGCAACCTTGCAGGAATCTCCCAGGTTCCCGGCCCAACGAAAGCCCCCAGACCCAAATGGAGAGGGGCTGCTTGGGGCCCCCCTGGGGCCCCTTCAGGCCAGCTAGGTCTTTGGGTCCTGGCTCCTTCGGTTTGGGAGCTGTTGCTGCAGTTGGGCATGTTGGCCGGAGAGTGCTTCTCGGGCCGCGAACTGCAACCTTGCTGGTATCTCCCAGGTTCTCAGCCTAAAGAAAGCCCCCATACCCAAATTGAGAGGGGCTGCTTGGGGGCCCCCTGGGGGCACTTCAGGCCAGCTAGGTCTTTGGGTCCTGGCTCCTTCGCTTTGGGAGCTGTTGCTGCAGTTGGGCATGTTGGGCGGAGAGTGCTTCTCGGTCCGCGAACTGCAACCTTGAAGGAATCTCCCAGGTTCCCGGCCCAACGAAAGCCCCCAGACCCAAATGGAGAGGGGCTGCTTGGGGGCCCCCTGGGGGCCCTTCAGGCCAGCTAGCTCTTTGGGTCCTGGCTCCTTCGCTTTGGGAGCTGTTGCTGCAGTTGGGCATGTTGGCCGGAGAGTGCTTCTCGGGCCGCGAACTGCAACCTTGCAGGTACCTCCCAGGTTCCCGGCCCAACGAAAGCCCCCAGACCCAAATGGAGAGGGGCTGCTTGGGGGCCCCCTGGGGGCCCTTCAGGCCAGCTAGGTCTTTGGGTCCTGGCTCCTTCGGTTTGGGAGCTGTTGCTGAAGTTGGGCATGTTGGCCGGAGAGTGCTTCTCGGGCCGCGAACTGCATTCTTGCAGGATTCTCCCAGGTTCTCAGCCTAAAGAAAGCCCCCAGACCCAAATGGAGAGGGGCTGCTTGGGGGCCCCCTGGGGGCCCTTCAGGCCAGCTAGGTCTTTGTGTCCTGGCTCCTTCGCTTTGGGAGCTGTTGCTGCAGTTGGGCATGTTGGCCGGAGAGTGCTTCTCGGGCCGCGAACTGCAACCTTGCAGAAATCTCCCAGGTTCCCGGCCCAACGAAAGCCCCCAGACCCAAATGGAGAGGGGCTGCTTGGGGGCCCCCTGGGGGCCCTTCAGGCCAGCTAGGTCTTTGTGTCCTGGCTCATTCGGTTTGGGAGCTGTTGCTGCAGTTGGGCATGTTGGCCGGAGAGTGCTTCTCGGGCCGCGAACTGCAACCTTGCAGGTACCTCCCAGGTTCCCGGCCCAACGAAAGCCCCCAGACCCAAATTGAGAGGGGCTGCTTGGGGGCCCCCTGGGGGCCCTTCAGGCCAGCTAGGTCTTTGTGTCCTGGCTCCTTCGCTTTGGGAGCTGTTGCTGCAGTTGGGCATGTTGGCCGGAGAGTGCTTCTCGGGCCGCGAACTGCAACCTTGCAGGTAACTCCCAGGTTCCCGGCCCAACGAAAGCCCCCAGACCCAAATTGAGAGGGGCTTCTTGGGGGCCCCCTGGGGGCCCTTCAGGCCAGCTAGGTCTTTGGGTCCTGGCTCCTTCGCTTTGGGAGCTGTTGCTGCAGTTGGGCATGTTGGCCGGAGAGTGCTTCTCGGGCCGCGAACTGCAACCTTGCAGGTACCTCCCAGGTTCCCGGCCCAACGAAAACCCCCAGACCCAAATGGAGAGGGGCTGCTTGGGGGCCCCCTGGGGGCCCTTCAGACCAGCTAGGTCTTTGGGTCCTGGCTCCTTCGCTTTGGGAGCTGTTGCTGCAGTTGGGCATGTTGGCCGGAGAGTGCTTTTCGGGCCGCGAACTGTAACTTGCAGGTACCTCTCAGGTATACATGCCCAACGAAAGCCCCCAGACCCAAATGGAGAGGGGCTGCTTGGTGGCCTTCTGGGGGCCCTTCAGGCCAGCTAGGTCTTTGGGTCCTGGCTCCTTCGCTTTGGGAGCTGTTGCTGGATATTGGGCATGTTGGCCGGAGAGTGCTTCTCGGGCCGCGAACTGCAACCTTGCAGGTACCTCCCAGGTTCCCGGCCCAACGAAAGCCCCCAGACCCAAATTGAGAGGGGCTGCTTGGGGCCCCCCTGGGGCCTCTTCAGGCCAGCTAGGTCTTTGGGTCCTGGCTCCTTCGGTTTGGGAGCTGTTGCTGCAGTTGGGCATGTTGGCCGGAGAGTGCTTCTCGGGCCGCGAACTGCAACCTTGCTGGTATCTCCCAGGTTCTCAGCCTAAAGAAAGCCCCCAGACCCAAATTGAGAGGGGCTGCTTGGGGGCCCCCTGGGGGCACTTCAGGCCAGCTAGGTCTTTGGGTCCTGGCTCCTTCGGTTTGGGAGCTGTTGCTGCAGTTGGGCATGTTGGCCGGAGAGTGCTTCTCGGGCCGCGAACTGCAACCTTGCAGGTACCTCCCAGGTTCCCGGCCCAACGAAAGCCCCCAGACCCAAATTGAGAGGGGCTGCTTGGGGGCCCCCTGGGGGCCCTTCAGGCCAGCTAGGTCTTTGGGTCCTGGCTCCTTCGGTTTGGGAGCTGTTGCTGCAGTTGGGCATGTTGGCCGGAGAGTGCTTCTCGGGCCGCGAACTGCAACCTTGCAGGATTCTCCCAGGTTCCATGCCAAACGAAAGCCCCCAGACCCAAATTGAGAGGGGCTGCTTGGGGGCCCCCCTGGGGGCCCTTCAGGCCAGCTAGGTCTTTGGGTCCTGGCTCCTTCGGTTTGGGAGCTGTTGCTGCAGTTGGGCATGTTGGCCGGAGAGTGCTTCTCGGGCCGCGAACTGTAACTTGCAGGTACCTCTCAGGTATACATGCCCAACGAAAGCCCCCAGACCCAAATTGAGAGGGGCTGCTTGGTGGCCTTCTGGGGGCCCTTCAGGCCAGCTAGGTCTTTGGGTCCTGGCTCCTTCGCTTTGGGAGCTGTTGCTGGATATTGGGCATGTTGGCCGGAGAGTGCTTCTCGGGCCGCGAACTGCAACCTTGCTGGTATCTCCCAGGTTCTCAGCCTAAAGAAAGCCCCCAGACCCAAATGGAGAGGGGCTACTTGGGGGCCCCCTGGGGGCCCTTCCGGCCAGCTAGGTCTTTGTGTCCTGGCTCATTCGGTTTGGGAGCTGTTGCTGCAGTTGGGCATGTTGGCCGGAGAGTGCTTCTCGGGCCTCGAACTGCAACCTTGCAGGAATCTCCCAGGTTCCCGGCCCAACGAAAGCCCCCAGACCCAAATGGAGAGGGGCTGCTTGGGGGCCCCCTGGGGGCCCTTCAGGCCAGCTAGGTCTTTGGGTCCTGGCTCCTTCGGTTTGGGAGCTGTTGCTGCAGTTGGGCATGTTGGCCGGAGAGTGCTTCTCGGGCCGCGAACTGCAACCTTGCAGGTACCTCCCAGGTTCCCGGCCCAACGAAAGCCCCCAGACCCAAATTGAGAGGGGCTGCTTGGGGCCCCCCTGGGGCCCCTTCAGGCCAGCTAGGTCTTTGGGTCCTGGCTCCTTCGGTTTGGGAGCTGTTGCTGCAGTTGGGCATGTTGGCCGGAGAGTGCTTCTCGGGCCGCGAACTGCAACCTTGCTGGTATCTCCCAGGTTCTCAGCCTAAAGAAAGCCCCCATACCCAAATTGAGAGGGGCTGCTTGGGGGCCCCCTGGGGGCACTTCAGGCCAGCTAGGTCTTTGGGTCCTGGCTCCTTCGCTTTGGGAGCTGTTGCTGCAGTTGGGCATGTTGGCCGGAGAGTGCTTCTCGGGCCGCGAACTGCAACCTTGCAGGTACCTCCCAGGTTCCCGGCCCAACGAAAGCCCCCAGACCCAAATGGAGAGGGGCTGCTTGGGGGCCCCCTGGGGGCCCTTCAGGCCAGCTAGGTCTTTGGGTCCTGGCTCCTTCGGTTTGGGAGCTGTTGCTGCAGTTGGGCATGTTGGCCGGAGAGTGCTTCTCGGGCCGCAAACTGCAACCTTGCAGGATTCTCCCAGGTTCCATGCCAAACGAAAGCCCCCAGACCCAAATTGAGAGGGGCTGCTTGGGGGCCCCCCTGGGGGCCCTTCAGGCCAGCTAGGTCTTTGGGTCCTGGCTCCTTCGCTTTGGGAGCTGTTGCTGCAGTTGGGCATGTTGGCCGGAGAGTGCTTCTCAGGCCGCGAACTGCAACCTTGCAGGTACCTCCCAGGTTCCCGGCCCAACGAAAACCCCCAGACCCAAATGGAGAGGGGCTGCTTGGGGGCCCCCTGGGGGCCCTTCAGGCCAGCTAGGTCTTTGGGTCCTGGCTCCTTCGCTTTGGGAGCTGTTGCTGCAGTTGGGCATGTTGGCCGGAGAGTGCTTCTCGGGCCGCGAACTTTAACTTGCAGGTACCTCTCAGGTATACATGCCCAACGAAAGCCCCCAGACCCAAATGGAGAGGGGCTGCTTGGTGGCCTTCTGGGGGCCCTTCAGGCCAGCTAGGTCTTTGGGTCCTGGCTCCTTCGCTTTGGGAGCTGTTGCTGGATATTGGGCATGTTGGCCGGAGAGTGCTTCTCGGGCCGCGAACTGCAACCTTGCTGGTATCTCCCAGGTTCTCAGCCTAAAGAAAGCCCCCAGACCCAAATGGAGAGGGGCTACTTGGGGGCCCCCTGGGGGCCCTTCCGGCCAGCTAGGTCTTTGTGTCCTGGCTCATTCGGTTTGGGAGCTGTTGCTGCAGTTGGGCATGTTGGCCGGAGAGTGCTTCTCGGGCCTCGAACTGCAACCTTGCAGGAATCTCCCAGGTTCCCGGCCCAACGAAAGGCCCCAGACCCAAATGGAGAGGGGCTGCTTGGGGGCCCCCTGGGGGCCCTTCAGGCCAGCTAGGTCTTTGGGTCCTGGCTCCTTCGGTTTGGGAGCTGTTGCTGCAGTTGTGCATGTTGGCCGGAGAGTGCTTCTCGGGCCGCGAACTGCAACCTTGCAGGTACCTCCCAGGTTCCCGGCCCAACGAAAGCCCCCAGACCCAAATTGAGAGGTGCTGCTTGGGGGCCCCCTGGGGCCCCTTCAGGCCAGCTAGGTCTTTGGGTCCTGGCTCCTTCGGTTTGGGAGCTGTTGCTGCAGTTGGGCATGTTGGCCGGAGAGTGCTTCTCGGGCCGCGAACTGCAACCTTGCAGGATTCTCCCAGGTTCCCGGCCCAACGAAAGCCCCAAGACCCAAATTGAGAGGGGCTGCTTGGGGGCCCCATGGGGGCCCTTCAGGCCAGCTAGGTCTTTGGGTCCTGGCTCCTTCGGTTTGGGAGCTGTTGCTGCAGTTGGGCATGTTGGGCGGAGAGTGCTTCTCGGGCCGGGAACTGCAACCTTGCAGGTACCTCCCAGGTTCCCGGCCCAACGAAAACCCCCAGACCCAAATGGAGAGGGGCTGCTTGGGGGCCCCCTGGGGGCCCTTCAGACCAGCTAGGTCTTTGGGTCCTGGCTCCTTCGGTTTGGGAGCTGTTGCTGCAGTTGGGCATGTTGGCCGGAGAGTTCTTTTCGGGCCGCGAACTGTAACTTGCAGGTACCTCTCAGGTATACATGCCCAACGAAAGCCCCCAGACCCAAATGGAGAGGGGCTGCTTGGTGGCCTTCTGGGGGCCCTTCAGGCCAGCTAGGTCTTTGGGTCCTGGCTCCTTCGCTTTGGGAGCTCTTGCTGGATATTTGGCATGTTGGCCGGAGAGTGCTTCTCGGGCTGCGAACTGCAACCTTGCTGGTATCTCCCAGGTTCTCAGCCTAAAGAAAGCCCCCAGACCCAAATGGAGAGGGGCTGCTTGGGGGCCCCCTGGGGGCCCTTCAGGCCAGCTAGGTCTTTGTGTCCTGGCTCCTTCGGTTTGGGAGCTGTTGTTGACGTTGGGCATGTTGGCCGGAGAGTGCTTCTCGGGCCTCGAACTGCAACCTTGCAGGAATCTCCCAGGTTCCCGGCCCAACAAAAGCCCCCAGACCCAAATGGAGAGGGGCTGCTTGGGGGCCCCCTGGGGGCCCTTCAGGCCAGCTAGGTCTTTGGGTCCTGGCTCCTTCGCTTTGGGAGCTGTTGCTGCAGTTGGGCATGTTGGCCGGAGAGTGCTTCTCGGGCCGCGAACTGCAACCTTGCAGGTACCTCCCAGGTTCCCGGCCCAACGAAAGCCCCCAGACCCAAATGGAGAGGGGCTGCTTGGGGGCCCCCTGGGGGCCCTTCAGGCCAGCTAGGTCTTTGGGTCCTGGCTCCTTCGCTTTGGGAGCTGTTGCTGCAGTTGGGCATGTTGGGCTGAGAGTGCTTCTCGGTCCGCGAACTGCAACCTTGAAGGAATCTCCCAGGTTCCCGGCCCAACGAAAGCCCCCAGACCCAAATGGAGAGGGGCTGCTTGGGGGCCCCCTGGGGGCCCTTCAGGCCAGCTAGGTCTTTGGGTCCTGGCTCCTTCGGTTTGGGAGCTGTTGCTGCAGTTGGGCATGTTGGCCGGAGAGTGCTTCTCGGGCCGCGAACTGCAACCTTGCAGGAATCTCCCAGGTTCCCGGCCCAACGAAAGCCCCCAGACCCAAATGGAGAGGGGCTGCTTGGGGGCCCCCTGGGGGCCCTTCAGGCCAGCTACGTCTTTGGGTCCTGGCTCCTTCGCTTTGGGAGCTGTTGCTGCAGTTGGGCATGTTGGCCGGAGAGTGCTTCTCGGGCCGCGAACTGCAACCTTGCATGAATCTCCCAGGTTCCCGGCCCAACGAAAGCCCCCAGACCCAAATGGAGAGGGGCTGCTTGGGGGCCCCCTGGGGGCCCTTCAGGCCAGCTAGGTCTTTGGGTCCTGGCTCCTTCGGTTTGGGAGCTGTTGCTGCAGTTGGGCATGTTGGGCGGAGAGTGCTTCTCGGGCCGCGAACTGTAACCTTGCAGGTACCTCTCAGGTATCCATGCCCAACGAAAGCCCCCAGACCCAAATTGAGAGGGGCTGCTTGGGGCCCCCCTGGGGGCCCTTCAGGCCAGCTAGGTCTTTGGGTCCTGGCTCCTTCGGTTTGGGAGCTGTTGCTGCAGTTGGGCATGTTGACCGGAGAGTGCTTCTCGGGCCGCGAACTGCAACCTTGCAGGTACCTCCCAGGTTCCCGGCCCAACGAAAGCCCCCAGACCCAAATGGAGAGGGGCTGCTTGGGGGCCCCCTGGGGGCCCTTCAGGCCAGCTAGGTCTTTGGGTCCTGGCTCCTTCGCTTTGGGAGCTGTTGCTGCAGTTGGGCATGTTGGGCGGAGAGTGCTTCTCGGGCCGCGAACTGCAACCTTGCAGGATTCTCCCAGGTTCCCGGCCCAAGGAAAGCCCCCAGACCCAAATTGAGAGGGGCTGCTTGGGGGCCCCCTGGGGGCCCTTCAGGCCAGCTAGGTCTTTGTGTCCTGGCTCATTCGGTTTGGGAGCTGTTGCTGCAGTTGGGCATGTTGGCCGGAGAGTGCTTCTCGGGCCGCGAACTGCAACCTTGCAGGAATCTCCCAGGTTCCATGCCCAACGAAAGCCCCCAGACCCAAATTGAGAGGGGCTGCTTGGGGGCCCCCTGGGGGCCCTTCAGGCCAGCTAGGTCTTTGGGTCCTGGCTCCTTCGGTTTGGGAGCTGTTGCTGCAGTTGGGCATGTTGGCCAGAGAGTGCTTCTCGGGCCGCGAACTGCAACCTTGCAGGTACCTCCCAGGTTCCCGGCCCAACGAAAACCCCCAGACCCAAATGGAGAGGGGCTGCTTGGGGGCCCCCTGGGGGCCCTTCAGACCAGCTAGGTCTTTGGGTCCTGGCTCCTTCGGTTTGGGAGCTGTTGCTGCAGTTGGGCATGTTGGCCGGAGAGTGCTTTTCGGGCCGCGAACTGTAACTTGCAGGTACCTCTCAGGTATACATGCCCAACGAAAGCCCCCAGACCCAAATGGAGAGGGGCTGCTTGGTGGCCTTCTGGGGGCCCTTCAGGCCAGCTAGGTCTTTGGGTCCTGGCTCCTTCGCTTTGGGAGCTGTTGCTGGATATTGGGCATGTTGGCCGGAGAGTGCTTCTCGGGCCTCGAACTGCAACCTTGCTGGTATCTCCCAGGTTCTCAGCCTAAAGAAAGCCCGCAGACCCAAATGGAGAGGGGCTGCTTGGGGGCCCCCTGGGGGCCCTTCAGGCCAGCTAGGTCTTTGTGTCCTGGCTCCTTCGGTTTGGGAGCTGTTGTTGACGTTGGGCATGTTGGCCGGAGAGTGCTTCTCGGGCCGCGAACTGCATTCTTGCAGGATTCTCCCAGGTTCTCAGCCTAAAGAAAGCCCCCAGACCCAAATGGAGAGGGGCTGCTTGGGGGCCCCCTGGGGGCCCTTCAGGCCAGCTAGGTCTTTGGGTCCTGGCTCCTTCGGTTTGGGAGCTGTTGCTGCAGTTGGGCATGTTGGGCGGAGAGTGCTTCTCGGTCCGCGAACTGCAACCTTGCAGGAATCTCCCAGGTTCCCGGCCCAACGAAAGCCCCCAGACCCAAATTGAGAGGGGCTGCTTGGGGGCCCCCTGGGGGCCCTTCAGGCCAGCTAGGTCTTTGTGTCCTGGCTCCTTCGGTTTGGGAGCTGTTGCTGCAGTTGGGCATGTTGGCCGGAGAGTGCTTCTCGGGCCGCGAACTCTAACTTGCAGGTACCTCTCAGGTATCCATGCCCAACGAAAGCCCCCAGACCCAAATGGAGAGGGGCTGCTTGGTGGCCTTCTGGGGGCCCTTCAGGCCAGCTAGGTCTTTGTGTCCTGGCTCCTTCGGTTTGGGAGCTGTTGCTGCAGTTGGGCATGTTGGCCGGAGAGTGCTTCTCGGGCCGCGAACTGTAACTTGCAGGTACCTCTCAGGTATCCATGCCCAACGCAAGCCCCCAGACCCAAATGGAGAGGGGCTGCTTGGTGGCCTTCTGGGGGCCCTTCAGGCCAGCTAGGTCTTTGGGTCCTGGCTCCTTCGCTTTGGGAGCTGTTGCTGCAGTTGGGCATGTTGGCCGGAGAGTGCTTCTCGGGCCGCGAACTGCAACCTTGCTGGTATCTCCCAGGTTCTCAGCCTAAAGAAAGCCCCCAGACCCAAATGGAGAGGGGCTGCTTGGGGGCCCCCTGGGGGCCCTTCAGGCCAGCTAGGTCTTTGGGTCCTGGCTCCTTCGGTTTGGGAGCTGTTGTTGACGTTGGGCATGTTGGCCGGAGAGTGATTCTCGGGCCTCGATCTGCAACCTTGCAGGAATCTCCCAGGTTCCCGGCCCAACAAAAGCCCCCAGACCCAAATGGAGAGGGGCTGCTTGGGGGCCCCCTGGGGGCCCTTCAGGCCAGCTAGGTCTTTGGGTCCTGGCTCCTTCGCTTTGGGAGCTGTTGCTGCAGTTGGGCATGTTGGCCGGAGAGTGCTTTTCGGGCCGCGAACTGCAACCTTGCAGGTACCTCCCAGGTTCCCGGCCCAACGAAAGCCCCCAGACCCAAATGGAGAGGGGCTGCTTGGGGGCCCCCTGGGGGCCCTTCAGGCCAGCTAGGTCTTTGGGTCCTGGCTCCTTCGCTTTGGGAGCTGTTGCTGGATATTGGGCATGTTGGGCGGAGAGTGCTTCTCGGTCGGCGAACTGCAACCTTGCTGGTATCTCCCAGGTTCCCGGCCCAACGAAAGCCCCCAGACCCAAATGGAGAGGGGCTGCTTGGGGGCCCCCTGGGGGCCCTTCAGGCCAGCTAGGTCTTTGTGTCCTGGCTCCTTCGGTTTGGGAGCTGTTGCTGCAGTTGGGCATGTTGGGCGGAGAGTGCTTCTCGGGCCGCGAACTGCAACCTTGCAGGAATCTCCCAGGTTCCCGGCCAAACGAAAGCCCCCAGACCCAAATGGAGAGGGGCTGCTTGGGGGCCCCCTGGGGGCCCTTCAGGCCAGCTAGGTCTTTGGGTCCTGGCTCCTTCGGTTTGGGAGCTGTTGCTGCAGTTGGGCATGTTGGCCGGAGAGTGCTTCTCGGGCCGCGAACTGCATTCTTGCAGGATTCTCCCAGGTTCTCAGCCTAAAGAAAGCCCCCAGACCCAAATGGAGAGGGGCTGCTTGGGGGCCCCCTGGGGGCCCTTCAGGCCAGCTACGTCTTTGGGTCCTGGCTCCTTCGCTTTGGGAGCTGTTGCTGCAGTTGGGCATGTTGGCCGGAGAGTGCTTCTCGGGCCGCGAACTGCAACCTTGCAGGAATCTCCCAGGTTCCCGGCCCAACGAAAGCCCCCAGACCCAAATGGAGAGGGGCTGCTTGGGGGCCCCCTGGGGGCCCTTCAGGCCAGCTAGGTCTTTGGGTCCTGGCTCCTTCGGTTTGGGAGCTGTTGCTGCAGTTGGGCATGTTGGCCGGAGAGTGCTTCTCGGGCCGCGAACTGCAACCTTGCAGGTACCTCCCAGGTTCCCGGCCCAACGAAAGCCCCCAGACCCAAATGGAGAGGGGCTGCTTGGGGGCCCCCTGGGGGCCCTTCAGGCCAGCTAGGTCTTTGGGTCCTGGCTCCTTCGCTTTGGGAGCTGTTGCTGCAGTTGGGCATGTTGGCCGGAGAGTGCTTCTCGGGCCGCGAACTGCAACCTTGCAGGAATCTCCCAGGTTCCCGGCCCAACGAAAGCCCCCAGACCCAAATGGAGAGGGGCTGCTTGGGGGCCCCCTGGGGGCCCTTCAGGCCAGCTAGGTCTTTGTGTCCTGGCTCCTTCGGTTTGGGAGCTGTTGCTGCAGTTGGGCATCTTGGCCGGAGAGTGCTTCTCGGGCCGCGAACTGCAACCTTGCAGGAATCTCCCAGGTTCCATGCCCAACGAAAGCCCCCAGACCCAAATTGAGAGGGGCTGCTTGGGGGCCCCCTGGGGGCCCTTCAGGCCAGCTAGGTCTTTGGGTCCTGGCTCCTTCGGTTTGGGAGCTGTTGCTGCAGTTGGGCATGTTGGCCGGAGAGTGCTTCTCGGGCCGGGAACTGCAACCTTGCAGGAATCTCCCAGGTTCCCGGCCCAACAAAAGCCCCCAGACCCAAATGGAGAGGGGCTGCTTGGGGGCCCCCTGGGGGCCCTTCAGGCCAGCTAGGTCTTTGGGTCCTGGCTCCTTCGCTTTGGGAGCTGTTGCTGCAGTTGGGCATGTTGGCCGGAGAGTGCTTCTCGGGCCGCGAACTGCAACCTTGCAGGATTCTCCCAGGTTCCCGGCCCAACGAAAGCCCCCAGACCCAAATTGAGAGGGGCTGCTTGGGGGCCCCCTGGGGGCCCTTCAGGCCAGCTAGGTCTTTGTGTCCTGGCTCCTTCGGTTTGGGAGCTGTTGCTGCAGTTGGGCAAGTTGGCCGGAGAGTGCTTCTCGGGCCGCGAACTGCAACCTTGCAGGTACCTCCCAGGTTCCCGGCCCAACGAAAGCCCCCAGACCCAAATTGAGAGGGGCTTCTTGGGGCCCCCCTGGGGGCCCTTCAGACCAGCTAGGTCTTTGGGTCCTGGCTCCTTCGGTTTGGGAGCTGTTGCTGCAGTTGGGCATGTTGGCCGGAGAGTGCTTTTCGGGCCGCGAACTGTAACTTGCAGGTACCTCTCAGGTATACATGCCCAACGAAAGCCCCCAGACCCAAATGGAGAGGGGCTGCTTGGTGGCCTTCTGGGGGCCCTTCAGGCCAGCTAGGTCTTTGGGTCCTGGCTCCTTCGGTTTGGGAGCTGTTGCTGGATATTGGGCATGTTGGCCGGAGAGTGCTTCTCGGGCCGCGAACTGCAACCTTGCTGGTATCTCCCAGGTTCTCAGCCTAAAGAAATTCCCCAGACCCAAATGGAGAGGGGCTGCTTGGGGGCCCCCTGGGGGCCCTTCAGGCCAGCTAGGTCTTTGGGTCCTGGCTCCTTCGGTTTGGGAGCTGTTGTTGACGTTGGGCATGTTGGCCGGAGAGTGCTTCTCGGGCCGCGAACTGCATTTTTGCAGGATTCTCCCAGGTTCTCAGCCTAAAGAAAGCCCCCAGACCCAAATGGAGAGGGGCTTCTTGGGGGCCCCCTGGGGGCCCTTCAGGCCAGCTAGGTCTTTGGGTCCTGGCTCCTTCGCTTTGGGAGCTGTTGCTGCAGTTGGGCATGTTGGCCGGAGAGTGCTTCTCGGGCCGCGAACTGCTACCTTGCAGGAATCTCCCAGGTTCCCGGCCCAACGAAAGCCCCCAGACCCAAATGGAGAGGGGCTGCTTGGGGGCCCCCTGGGGGCCCTTCGGGCCAGCTAGGTCTTTGGGTCCTGGCTCCTTCGCTTTGGGAGCTGTTGCTGCAGTTGGGCATGTTGGCCGGAGAGTGCTTCTCGGGCCGCAAACTGCAACCTTGCATGAATCTCCCAGGTTCCCGGCCCAACGAAAGCCCCCAGACCCAAATGGAGAGGGGCTGCTTGGGGGCCCCCTGGGGGCCCTTCAGGCCAGCTAGGTCTTTGGGTCCTGGCTCCTTCGGTTTGGGAGCTGTTGCTGCAGTTGGGCATGTGGGCCGGAGAGTGCTTCTCGGGCCGCGAACTGTAACCTTGCAGGTACCTCTCAGGTATCCATGCCCAACGAAAGCACCCAGACCCAAATTGAGAGGGGCTGCTTGGTGGCCCCCTGGGGGCCCTTCAGGCCAGCTAGGTCTTTGGGTCCTGGCTCCTTCGCTTTGGGAGCTGTTGCTGCAGTTGGGCATGTTGGCCGGAGAGTGCTTCTCGGGCCGCGAACTGCAACCTTGCAGGTACCTCCCAGGTTCCCGGCCCAACGAAAGCCCCCAGACCCAAATTGAGAGGGGCTGCTTGGGGGCCCCCTGGGGGCCCTTCAGGCCAGCTAGGTCTTTGGGTCCTGGCTCCTTCGCTTTGAGAGCTGTTGCTGAAGTTGGGCATGTTGGGCGGAGAGTGCTTCTCGGTCCGCGAACTGCAACCTTGAAGGAATCTCCCAGGTTCCCGGCCCAACGAAAGCCCCCAGACCCAAATGGAGAGGGGCTGCTTGGGGGCCCCCTGGGGGCCCTTCAGGCCAGCTAGCTCTTTGGGTCCTGGCTCCTTCGCTTTGGGAGCTGTTGCTGCAGTTGGGCATGTTGGCCGGAGAGTGCTTCTCGGGCCGCGAACTGCAACCTTGCAGGTACCTCCCAGGTTCCCGGCCCAACGAAAGCCCCCAGACCCAAATGGAGAGGGGCTGCTTGGGGGCCCCCTGGGGGCCCTTCAGGCCAGCTAGGTCTTTGGGTCCTGGCTCCTTCGGTTTGGGAGCTGTTGCTGCAGTTGGGCATGTTGGCCGGAGAGTGCTTCTCGGGCCGCGAACTGCATTCTTGCAGGATTCTCCCAGGTTCTCAGCCTAAAGAAAGCACCCAGACCCAAATGGAGAGGGGCTGCTTGGGGGCCCCCTGGGGGCCCTTCAGGCCAGCTAGGTCTTTGGGTCCTGGCTCCTTCGCTTTGGGAGCTGTTGCTGCAGTTGGGCATGTTGGCCGGAGAGTGCTTCTCGGGCCGCGAACTGCTACCTTGCAGGATTCTCCCAGGTTCCCGGCCCAACGAAAGCCCCCAGACCCAAATTGAGAGGGGCTGCTTGGGGGCCCCCTGGGGGCCCTTCAGGCCAGCTAGGTCTTTGTGTCCTGGCTCCTTCGGTTTGGGAGCTGTTGCTGCAGTTGGGCATGTTGGCCTGAGAGTGCTTCTCGGGTCGCGAACTGCAACCTTGCAGGTAACTCCCAGGTTCCCGGCCCAACGAAAGCCCCCAGACCCAAATTGAGAGGGGCTTCTTGGGGCCCCCCTGGGGGCCCTTCAGGCCAGCTAGGTCTTTGGGTCCTGGCTCCTTCGCTTTGGGAGCTGTTGCTGCAGTTGGGCATGTTGGCCGGAGAGTGCTTCTCGGGCCGCGAACTGCAACCTTGCAGGTACCTCCCAGGTTCCCGGCCCAACGAAAACCCCCAGACCCAAATGGAGAGGGGCTGCTTGGGGGCCCCCTGGGGGCCCTTCAGACCAGCTAGGTCTTTGGGTCCTGGCTCCTTCGCTTTGGGAGCTGTTGCTGCAGTTGGGCATGTTGGCCGGAGAGTGCTTTTCGGGCCGCGAACTGTAACTTGCAGGTACCTCTCAGGTATACATGCCCAACGAAAGCCCCCAGACCCAAATGGAGAGGGGCTGCTTGGTGGCCTTCTGGGGGCCCTTCAGGCCAGCTAGGTCTTTGGGTCCTGGCTCCTTCGCTTTGGGAGCTGTTGCTGGATATTGGGCATGTTGGCCGGAGAGTGCTTCTCGGGCCGCGAACTGCAACCTTGCAGGTACCTCCCAGGTTCCCGGCCCAACGAAAGCCCCCAGACCCAAATTGAGAGGGGCTGCTTGGGGCCCCCCTGGGGGCCCCTTCAGGCCAGCTAGGTCTTTGGGTCCTGGCTCCTTCGGTTTGGGAGCTGTTGCTGCAGTTGGGCATGTTGGCCGGAGAGTGCTTCTCGGGCCGCGAACTGCAACCTTGCTGGTATCTCCCAGGTTCTCAGCCTAAAGAAAGCCCCCAGACCCAAATTGAGAGGGGCTGCTTGGGGGCCCCCGGGGGGCCCTTCAGGCCAGCTAGGTCTTTGGGTCCTGGCTCCTTCGGTTTGGGAGCTGTTGCTGCAGTTGGGCATGTTGGCCGGAGAGTGCTTCTCGGGCCGCGAACTGCAACCTTGCAGGTACCTCCCAGGTTCCCGGCCCAACGAAAGCCCCCAGACCCAAATTGAGAGGGGCTGCTTGGGGGCCCCCTGGGGGCCCTTCAGGCCAGCTAGGTCTTTGGGTCCTGGCTCCTTCGCTTTGGGAGCTGTTGCTGCAGTTGGGCATGTTGGCCGGAGAGTGCTTCTCGGGCCGCGAACTGCAACCTTGCAGGTAACTCCCAGGTTCCCGGCCCAACGAAAGCCCCCAGACCCAAATTGAGAGGGGCTTCTTGGGGCCCCCCTGGGGGCCCTTCAGGCCAGCTAGGTCTTTGGGTCCTGGCTCCTTCGCTTTGGGAGCTGTTGCTGCAGTTGGGCATGTTGGCCGGAGAGTGCTTCTCGGGCCGCGAACTGCAACCTTGCAGGTACCTCCCAGGTTCCCGGCCCAACGAAAACCCCCAGACCCAAATGGAGAGGGGCTGCTTGGGGGCCCCCTGGGGGCCCTTCAGACCAGCTAGGTCTTTGGGTCCTGGCTCCTTCGGTTTGGGAGCTGTTGCTGCAGTTGGGCATGTTGGCCGGAGAGTGCTTTTCGGGCCGCGAACTGTAACTTGCAGGTACCTCTCAGGTATACATGCCCAACGAAAGCCCCCAGACCCAAATGGAGAGGGGCTGCTTGGTGGCCTTCTGGGGGCCCTTCAGGCCAGCTAGGTCTTTGGGTCCTGGCTCCTTCGCTTTGGGAGCTGTTGCTGGATATTGGGCATGTTGGCCGGAGAGTGCTTCTCGGGCCGCGAACTGCAACCTTGCAGGTACCTCCCAGGTTCCCGGCCCAACGAAAGCCCCCAGACCCAAATTGAGAGGGGCTGCTTGGGGCCCCCCTGGGGCCCCTTCAGGCCAGCTAGGTCTTTGGGTCCTGGCTCCTTCGGTTTGGGAGCTGTTGCTGCAGTTGGGCATGTTGGCCGGAGAGTGCTTCTCGGGCCGCGAACTGCAACCTTGCTGGTATCTCCCAGGTTCTCAGCCTAAAGAAAGCCCCCAGACCCAAATTGAGAGGGGCTGCTTGGGGGCCCCCTGGGGGCCCTTCAGGCCAGCTAGGTCTTTGGGTCCTGGCTCCTTCGGTTTGGGAGCTGTTGCTGCAGTTGGGCATGTTGGCCGGAGAGTGCTTCTCGGGCCGCGAACTGCAACCTTGCAGGATTCTCCCAGGTTCCCGGCCCAACGAAAGCCCCCAGACCCAAATTGAGAGGGGCTGCTTGGGGGCCCCCTGGGGGCCCTTCAGGCCAGCTAGGTCTTTGGGTCCTGGCTCCTTCGCTTTGGGAGCTGTTGCTGCAGTTGGGCATGTTGGCCGGAGAGTGCTTCTCGGGCCGCGAACTGCAACCTTGCAGGATTCTCCCAGGTTCCATGCCAAACGAAAGCCCCCAGACCCAAATTGAGAGGGGCTGCTTGGGGGCCCCCCTGGGGGCCCTTCAGGCCAGCTAGGTCTTTGGGTCCTGGCTCCTTCGGTTTGGGAGCTGTTGCTGCAGTTGGGCATGTTGGCCGGAGAGTGCTTCTCGGGCCGCGAACTGCAACCTTGCAGGTACCTCCCAGGTTCCCGGCCCAACGAAAACCCCCAGACCCAAATGGAGAGGGGCTGCTTGGTGGCCCCCTGGGGGCCCTTCAGGCCAGCTAGGTCTTTGGGTCCTGGCTCCTTCGCTTTGGGAGCTGTTGCTGCAGTTGGGCATGTTGGCCGGAGAGTGCTTCTCGGGCCGCGAACTGTAACTTGCAGGTACCTCTCAGGTATACATGCCCAACGAAAGCCCCCAGACCCAAATGGAGAGGGGCTGCTTGGTGGCCTTCTGGGGGCCCTTCAGGCCAGCTAGGTCTTTGGGTCCTGGCTCCTTCGCTTTGGGAGCTGTTGCTGGATATTGGGCATGTTGGTCGGAGAGTGCTTCTCGGGCCGCGAACTGCAACCTTGCTGGTATCTCCCAGGTTCTCAGCCTAAAGAAAGCCCCCAGACCCAAATGGAGAGGGGCTACTTGGGGGCCCCCTGGGGGCCCTTCCGGCCAGCTAGGTCTTTGTGTCCTGGCTCATTCGGTTTGGGAGCTGTTGCTGCAGTTGGGCATGTTGGCCGGAGAGTGATTCTCGGGCCTCGAACTGCAACCTTGCAGGAATCTCCCAGGTTCCCGGCCCAACGAAAGGCCCCAGACCCAAATGGAGAGGGGCTGCTTGGGGGCCCCCTGGGGGCCCTTCAGGCCAGCTAGGTCTTTGGGTCCTGGCTCCTTCGCTTTGGGAGCTGTTGCTGCAGTTGGGCATGTTGGCCGGAGAGTGCTTCTCGGGCCGCGAACTGCAACCTTGCAGGTACCTCCCAGGTTCCCGGCCCAACGAAAGCCCCCAGACCCAAATTGAGAGGGGCTGCTTGGGGCCCCCCTGGGGCCCCTTCAGGCCAGCTAGGTCTTTGGGTCCTGGCTCCTTCGGTTTGGGAGCTGTTGCTGCAGTTGGGCATGTTGGCCGGAGAGTGCTTCTCGGGCCGCGAACTGCAACCTTGCTGGTATCTCCCAGGTTCTCAGCCTAAAGAAAGCCCCCATACCCAAATTGAGAGGGGCTGCTTGGGGGCCCCCTGGGGGCACTTCAGGCCAGCTAGGTCTTTGGGTCCTGGCTCCTTCGCTTTGGGAGCTGTTGCTGCAGTTGGGCATGTTGGCCGGAGAGTGCTTCTCGGGCCGCGAACTGCAACCTTGCAGGTACCTCCCAGGTTCCCGGCCCAACGAAAGCCCCCAGACCCAAATGGAGAGGGGCTGCTTGGGGGCCCCCTGGGGGCCCTTCAGGCCAGCTAGGTCTTTGGGTCCTGGCTCCTTCGGTTTGGGAGCTGTTGCTGCAGTTGGGCATGTTGGCCGGAGAGTGCTTCTCGGGCCGCGAACTGCAACCTTGCAGGATTCTCCCAGGTTCCATGCCAAACGAAAGCCCCCAGACCCAAATTGAGAGGGGCTGCTTGGGGGCCCCCCTGGGGGCCCTTCAGGCCAGCTAGGTCTTTGGGTCCTGGCTCCTTCGGTTTGGGAGCTGTTGCTGCAGTTGGGCATGTTGGCCGGAGAGTGCTTCTCGGGCCGCGAACTGCAACCTTGCAGGATTCTCCCAGGTTCCAGGCCCAACGAAAACCCCCAGACCCAAATGGAGAGGGGCTGCTTGGGGGCCCCCTGGGGGCCCTTCAGGCCAGCTAGGTCTTTGGGTCCTGGCTCCTTCGGTTTGGGAGCTGTTGCTGCAGTTGGGCATGTTGGCCGGAGAGTGCTTCTCGGGCCGCGAACTTTAACTTGCAGGTACCTCTCAGGTATACATGCCCAACGAAAGCCCCCAGACCCAAATGGAGAGGGGCTGCTTGGTGGCCTTCTGGGGGCCCTTCAGGCCAGCTAGGTCTTTGGGTCCTGGCTCCTTCGCTTTGGGAGCTGTTGCTGGATATTGGGCATGTTGGCCGGAGAGTGCTTCTCGGGCCGCGAACTGCAACCTTGCTGGTATCTCCCAGGTTCTCAGCCTAAAGAAAGCCCCCAGACCCAAATGGAGAGGGGCTACTTGGGGGCCCCCTGGGGGCCCTTCCGGCCAGCTAGGTCTTTGTGTCCTGGCTCATTCGGTTTGGGAGCTGTTGCTGCAGTTGGGCATGTTGGCCGGAGAGTGCTTCTCGGGCCTCGAACTGCAACCTTGCAGGAATCTCCCAGGTTCCCGGCCCAACGAAAGGCCGCAGACCCAAATGGAGAGGGGCTGCTTGGGGGCCCCCTGGGGGCCCTTCAGGCCAGCTAGGTCTTTGGGTCCTGGCTCCTTCGCTTTGGGAGCTGTTGCTGCAGTTGGGCATGTTGGCCGGAGAGTGCTTCTCGGGCCGCGAACTGCAACCTTGCAGGTACCTCCCAGGTTCCCGGCCCAACGAAAGCCCCCAGACCCAAATTGAGAGGTGCTGCTTGGGGGCCCCCTGGGGCCCCTTCAGGCCAGCTAGGTCTTTGGGTCCTGGCTCCTTCGGTTTGGGAGCTGTTGCTGCAGTTGGGCATGTTGGCCGGAGAGTGCTTCTCGGGCCGCGAACTGCAACCTTGCAGGATTCTCCCAGGTTCCCGGCCCAACGAAAGCCCCCAGACCCAAATTGAGAGGGGCTGCTTGGGGGCCCCATGGGGGCCCTTCAGGCCAGCTAGGTCTTTGGGTCCTGGCTCCTTCGGTTTGGGAGCTGTTGCTGCAGTTGGGCATGTTGGGCGGAGAGTGCTTCTCGGGCCGCGAACTGCAACCTTGCAGGTACCTCCCAGGTTCCCGGCCCAACGAAAACCCCCAGACCCAAATGGAGAGGGGCTGCTTGGGGGCCCCCTGGGGGCCCTTCAGGCCAGCTAGGTCTTTGGGTCCTGGCTCCTTCGCTTTGGGAGCTGTTGCTGCAGTTGGGCATGTTGGCCGGAGAGTGCTTCTCGGGCCGCGAACTGTAACTTGCAGGTACCTCTCAGGTATACATGCCCAACGAAAGCCCCCAGACCCAAATGGAGAGGGGCTGCTTGGTGGCCTTCTGGGGGCCCTTCAGGCCAGCTAGGTCTTTGGGTCCTGGCTCCTTCGCTTTGGGAGCTGTTGCTGGATATTGGGCATGTTGGCCGGAGAGTGCTTCTCCGGCCGCGAACTGCAACCTTGCTGGTATCTCCCAGGTTCTCAGCCTAAAGAAAGCACCCAGACCCAAATGGAGAGGGGCTACTTGGGGGCCCCCTGGGGGCCCTTCAGGCCAGCTAGGTCTTTGTGTCCTGGCTCATTCGGTTTGGGAGCTGTTGTTGACGTTGGGCATGTTGGCCGGAGAGTGCTTCTCGGGCCTCGAACTGCAACCTTGCAGGAATCTCCCAGGTTCCCGGCCCAACAAAAGCCCCCAGACCCAAATGGAGAGGGGCTGCTTGGGGGCCCCCTGGAGGCCATTCAGGGCAGCTAGGTCTTTGGGTCCTGGCTCCTTCGGTTTGGGAGCTGTTGCTGCAGTTGGGCATGTTGGCCGGAGAGTGCTTCTCCGGCCACGAACTGCAACCTTGCAGGTACCTCCCAGGTTCCCGGCCCAACTAAAGCCCCCAGACCCAAATGGAGAGGAGCTCGTTGGGGGCCCCCTGGGGGCCCTTCAGGCCAGCTAGGTCTTTGGGTCCTGGCTCCTTCGGTTTGGGAGCTGTTGCTGCAGTTGGGCATGTTGGCCGGAGAGTGCTTCTCGGGCCGCGAACTGCAACCTTGCAGGAATCTCCCAGGTTCCATGCCCAATGAAAGCCCCCAGACCCAAGTTGAGAGGGGCTGCTTGGGGGCCCCCTGGGGGCCCTTCAGGCCAGCTAGGTCTTTGGGTCCTGGCTCCTTCGCTTTGGGAGCTGTTGCTGCAGTTGGGCATGTTGGCCGGAGAGTGCTTCTCGGGCCACGAACTGCAACCTTGCAGGATTCTCCCAGGTTCCCGGCCCAACGAAAGCCCCCAGACCCAAATTGAGAGAGGCTGCTTGGGGGCCCCCTGGGGGCCCTTCAGGCCAGCTAGGTCTTTGGGTCCTGGCTCCTTCGGTTTGGGAGCTGTTGCTGCAGTTGGGCATGTTGGCCGGAGAGTGCTTCTCGGGCCGCGAACTGCAACCTTGCAGGAATCTCCCAGGTTCTCAGCCTAAAGAAAGCCCCCAGACCCAAATGGAGAGGGGCTGCTTGGGGGCACCCTGGGGGCACTTCAGGCCAGCTAGGTCTTTGGGTCCTGGCTCCTTCGCTTTGGGAGCTGTTGCTGCAGTTGGGCATGTTGGCCGGAGAGTGCTTCTCGGGCCGCGAACTGCAACCTTGCAGGTACCTCCCAGGTTCCCGGCCCAACGAAAGCCCCCAGACCCAAATTGAGAGGGGCTGCTTGGGGGCCCCCTGGGGGCCCTTCAGGCCAGCTAGGTCTTTGGGTCCTGGCTCCTTCGCTTTGGGAGCTGTTGCTGCAGTTGGGCATGTTGGGCGGAGAGTGCTTCTCGGGCCGCGAACTGCAACCTTGCAGGTACCTCCCAGGTTCCCGGCCCAACGAAAACCCCCAGACCCAAATGGAGAGGGGCTGCTTGGGGGCCCCCTGGGGGCCCTTCAGGCCAGCTAGGTCTTTGGGTCCTGGCTCCTTCGCTTTGGGAGCTGTTGCTGCAGTTGGGCATGTTGGCCGGAGAGTGCTTCTCGGGCCGCGAACTGTAACTTGCAGGTACCTCTCAGGTATACATGCCCAACGAAAGCCCCCAGACCCAAATGGAGAGGGGCTGCTTGGTGGCGTTCTGGGGGCCCTTCAGGCCAGCTAGGTCTTTGGGTCCTGGCTCCTTCGCTTTGGGAGCTGTTGCTGGATATTGGGCATGTTGGCCGGAGAGTGCTTCTCGGGCCGCGAACTGCAACCTTGCTGGTATCTCCCAGGTTCTCAGCCTAAAGAAAGCCCCCAGACCCAAATGGAGAGGGGCTACTTGGGGGCCCCATGGGGGCCCTTCCGGCCAGCTAGGTCTTTGTGTCCTGGCTCATTCGGTTTGGGAGCTGTTGCTGCAGTTGGGCATGTTGGCCGGAGAGTGCTTCTCGGGCCTCGAACTGCAACCTTGAAGGAATCTCCCAGGTTCCCGGCCCAACGAAAGGCCCCAGACCCAAATGGAGAGGGGCTGCTTGGGGGCCCCCTGGGGGCCCTTCAGGCCAGCTAGGTCTTTGGGTCCTGGCTCCTTCGGTTTGGGAGCTGTTGCTGCAGTTGGGCATGTTGGCCGGAGAGTGCTTCTCGGGCCGCGAACTGCAACCTTGCAGGATTCTCCCAGGTTCCCGGCCCAACGAAAGCCCCCAGACCCAAATTGAGAGGGGCTGCTTGGGGGCCCCATGGGGGCCCTTCAGGCCAGCTAGGTCTTTGGGTCCTGGCTCCTTCGGTTTGGGAGCTGTTGCTGCAGTTGGGCATGTTGGCCGGAGAGTGCTTCTCGGGCCGCGAACTGCAACCTTGCAGGTACCTCCCAGGTTCCCGGCCCAACGAAAACCCCCAGACCCAAATGGAGAGGGGCTGCTTGGGGGCCCCCTGGGGGCCCTTCAGGCCAGCTAGGTCTTTGGGTCCTGGCTCCTTCGCTTTGGGAGCTGTTGCTGCAGTTGGGCATGTTGGCCGGAGAGTGCTTCTCGGGCCGCGAACTGTAACTTGCAGGTACCTCTCAGGTATACATGCCCAAAGAAAGCCCCCAGACCCAAATGGAGAGGGGCTGCTTGGTGGCCTTCTGGGGGCCCTTCAGGCCAGCTAGGTCTTTGGGTCCTGGCTCCTTCGCTTTGGGAGCTGTTGCTGGATATTGGGCATGTTGGCCGGAGAGTGCTTCTCGGGCCGCGAACTGCAACCTTGCTGGTATCTCCCAGGTTCTCAGCCTAAAGAAAGCACCCAGACCCAAATGGAGAGGGGCTACTTGGGGGCCCCCTGGGGGCCCTTCAGGCCAGCTAGGTCTTTGTGTCCTGGCTCATTCGGTTTGGGAGCTGTTGTTGACGTTGGGCATGTTGGCCGGAGAGTGCTTCTCGGGCCTCGAACTGCAACCTTGCAGGAATCTCCCAGGTTCCCGGCCCAACAAAAGCCCCCAGACCCAAATGGAGAGGGGCTGCTTGGGGGCCCCCTGGAGGCCCTTCAGGGCAGCTAGGTCTTTGGGTCCTGGCTCCTTCGGTTTGGGAGCTGTTGCTGCAGTTGGGCATGTTGGCCGGAGAGTGCTTCTCCGGCCACGAACTGCAACCTTGCAGGTACCTCCCAGGTTCCCGGCCCAACGAAAGCCCCCAGACCCAAATGGAGAGGAGCTCGTTGGGGGCCCCATGGGGGCCCTTCAGGCCAGCTAGGTCTTTGGGTCCTGGCTCCTTCGGTTTGGGAGTTGTTGCTGCAGTTGGGCATGTTGGCCGGAGAGTGCTTCTCGAGCCGCGAACTGCAACCTTGCAGGAATCTCCCAGGTTCCATGCCCAACGAAAGCCCCCAGACCCAAATTGAGAGGGGCTGCTTGGGGGCCCCCTGGGGGCCCTTCAGGCCAGCTAGGTCTTTGGGTCCTGGCTCCTTCGCTTTGGGAGCTGTTGCTGCAGTTGGGCATGTTGGCCGGAGAGTGCTTCTCGGGCCGCGAACTGCAACCTTGCAGGATTCTCCCAGGTTCCCGGCCCAACGAAAGCCCCCAGACCCAAATTGAGAGGGGCTGCTTGGGGGCCCCCTGGGGGCCCTTCAGGCCAGCTAGGTCTTTGGGTCCTGGCTCCTTCGGTTTGGGAGCTGTTGCTGCAGTTGGGCAAGTTGGCCGGAGAGTGCTTCTCGGGCCGCGAACTGCAACCTTGCAGGATTCTCCCAGGTTCCCGGCCCAACGAAAGCCCCCAGACCCAAATGGAGAGGGGCTGCTTGGGGCCCCCCTGGGGGCCCTTCAGGCCAGCTAGGTCTTTGGGTCCTGGCTCCTTCGGTTTGGGAGCTGTTGCTGCAGTTGGGCATGTTGGCCGGAGAGTGCTTCTCGGGCCGCGAACTGCAACCTTGCAGGATTCTCCCAGGTTCCCGGCCCAACGAAAGCCCCCAGACCCAAATTGAGAGGTGCTGCTTGGGGGCCCCCTGGGGGCCCTTCAGGCCAGCTAGGTCTTTGGGTCCTGGCTCCTTCGCTTTGGGAGCTGTTGCTGCAGTTGGGCATGTTGGGCGGAGAGTGCTTCTCGGGCCGCAAACTCTAACTTGCAGGTACCTCTCAGGTATACATGCCCAACGAAAGCCCCCAGACCCAAATGGAGAGGGGCTGCTTGGTGGCCTTCTGGGGGCCCTTCAGGCCAGCTAGGTCTTTGGGTCCTGGCTCCTTCGCTTTGGGAGCTGTTGCTGGATATTGGGCATGTTGGCCGGAGAGTGCTTCTCGGGCCGCGAACTGCAACCTTGCTGGTATCTCCCAGGTTCTCAGCCTAAAGAAAGCCCCCAGACCCAAATGGAGAGGGGCTACTTGGGGGCCCCCTGGGGGCACTTCCGGCCAGCTAGGTCTTTGTGTCCTGGCTCATTCGGTTTGGGAGCTGTTGCTGCAGTTGGGCATGTTGGCCGGAGAGTGCTTCTCGGGCCTCGAACTGCAACCTTGCAGGAATCTCCCAGGTTCCCGGCCCAACGAAAGGCCCCAGACCCAAATGGAGAGGGGCTGCTTGGGGGCCCCCTGGGGGCCCTTCAGGCCAGCTAGGTCTTTGGGTCCTGGCTCCTTCGCTTTGGGAGCTGTTGCTGCAGTTGGGCATGTTGGCCGGAGAGTGCTTCTCGGGCCGCGAACTGCAACCTTGTAGGATTCTCCCAGGTTCCCGGCCCAACGAAAGCCCCCAGACCCAAATTGAGAGGGGCTGCTTGGGGGCCCCATGGGGGCCCTTCAGGCCAGCTAGTCTTTGGGTCCTGGCTCCTTCGGTTTGGGAGCTGTTGCTGCAGTTGGGCATGTTGGCCGGAGAGTGCTTCTCGGGCCGCGAACTGCAACCTTGCAGGTACCTCCCAGGTTCCCGGCCCAACGAAAACCCCCAGACCCAAATGGAGAGGGGCTGCTTGGGGGCCCCCTGGGGGCCCTTCAGGCCAGCTAGGTCTTTGGGTCCTGGCTCCTTCGCTTTGGGAGCTGTTGCTGCAGTTGGGCATGTTGGCCGGAGAGTGCTTCTCGGGCCGCGAACTGTAACTTGCAGGTACCTCTCAGGTATACATGCCCAACGAAAGCCCCCAGACCCAAATGGAGAGGGGCTGCTTGGTGGCCTTCTGGGGGCCCTTCAGGCCAGCTAGGTCTTTGGGTCCTGGCTCCTTTGCTTTGGGAGCTGTTGCTGGATATTGGGCATGTTGGCCGGAGAGTGCTTCTCGGGCCGCGAACTGCAACCTTGCTGGTATCTCCCAGGTTCTCAGCCTAAAGAAAGCCCCCAGACCCAAATGGAGAGGGGCTACTTGGGGGCCCCCTGGGGGCCCTTCCGGCCAGCTAGGTCTTTGTGTCCTGGCTCATTCGGTTTGGGAGCTGTTGCTGCAGTTGGGCATGTTGGCCGGAGAGTGCTTCTCGGGCCTCGAACTGCAACCTTGCAGGAATCTCACAGGTTCCCGGCCCAACGAAAGGCCCCAGACCCAAATGGAGAGGGGCTGCTTGGGGGCCCCCTGGGGGCACTTCAGGCCAGCTAGGTCTTTGGGTCCTGGCTCCTTCGGTTTGGGAGCTGTTGCTGCACTTGGGCATGTTGGCCGGAGAGTGCTTCTCGGGCCGCGAACTGCAACCTTGCAGGATTCTCCCAGGTTCCCGGCCCAATGAAAGCCCCCAGACCCAAATTGAGAGGGGCTGCTTGGGGGCCCCATGGGGGCCCTTCAGGCCAGCTAGGTCTTTGGGTCCTGGCTCCTTCGCTTTGGGAGCTGTTGCTGCAGTTGGGCATGTTGGCCGGAGAGTGCTTCTCGGGCCGCGAACTGCAACCTTGCAGGAATCTCCCAGGTTCCCGGCCCAACGAAAACCCCCAGACCCAAATGGAGAGGGGCTGCTTGGGGGCCCCCTGGGGGCCCTTCAGGCCAGCTAGGTCTTTGGGTCCTGGCTCCTTCGCTTTGGGAGCTGTTGCTGCAGTTGGGCATGTTGGCCGGAGAGTGCTTCTCGGGCCGCGAACTGTAACTTGCAGGTACCTCTCAGGTATACATGCCCAAAGAAAGCCCCCAGACCCAAATGGAGAGGGGCTGCTTGGTGGCCTTCTGGGGGCCCTTCAGGCCAGCTAGGTCTTTGGGTCCTGGCTCCTTCGCTTTGGGAGCTGTTGCTGGATATTGGGCATGTTGGCCGGAGAGTGCTTCTCGGGCCGCGAACTGCAACCTTGCAGGATTCTCCCAGGTTCCATGCCCAACGAAAGCCCCCAGACCCAAATTGAGAGGTGCTGCTTGGGGGCCCCCTGGGGGCCCTTCAGGCCAGCTAGGTCTTTGGGTCCTGGCTCCTTTGCTTTGGGAGCTGTTGCTGCAGTTGGGCATGTTGGGCGGAGAGTGCTTCTCAGGCCGCAAACTGTAACTTGCAGGTACCTCTCAGGTATACATGCCCAACGAAATCCCCCAGACCCAAATGGAGAGGGGCTGCTTGGTGGCCTTCTGGGGGCCCTTCAGGCCAGCTAGGTCTTTGGGTCCTGGCTCCTTCGCTTTGGGAGCTGTTGCTGCAGTTGGGCATGTTGGCCGGAGAGTGCTTCTCCGGCCGCGAACTGCAACCTTGCTGGTATCTCCCAGGTTCTCAGCCTAAAGAAAGCCCCCAGACCCAAATGGAGAGGGGCTGCTTGGGGGCCCCCTGGGGGGCCTTCAGGCCAGCTAGGTCTTTGTGTCCTGGCTCATTCGGTTTGGGAGCTGTTTTTGACGTTGGGCATGTTGGCCGGATAGTGCTTCTCGGGCCTCGAACTGCAACCTTGCAGGAATCTCCCAGGTTCCCGGCCCAACAAAAGCCCCCAGACCCAAATGGAGAGGGGCTGCTTGGGGGCCCCCTGGGGGCCCTTCAGGCCAGCTAGGTCTTTGGGTCCTGGCTCCTTCGCTTTGGGAGCTGTTGCTGCAGTTGGGCATGTTGGCCGGAGAGTGCTTCTCGGGCCGCGAACTGCTACCTTGCAGGATTCTCCCAGGTTCCCGGCCCAACGAAAGCCCCCAGACCCAAATTGAGAGGGGCTGCTTGGGGGCCCCCTGGGGGCCCTTCAGGCCAGCTAGGTCTTTGGGTCCTGGCTCCTTCGCTTTGGGAGCTGTTGCTGCAGTTGGGCATGTTGGCCGGAGAGTGCTTCTCGGGCCGCGAACTGCAACCTTGCATGAATCTCCCAGGTTCCCGGCCCAACGAAAGCCCCCAGACCCAAATGGAGAGGGGCTGCTTGGGGGCCCCCTGGGGGCCCTTCAGGCCAGCTAGGTCTTTGGGTCCTGGCTCCTTCGCTTTGGGAGCTGTTGCTGCAGTTGGGCATGTTGGCCGGAGAGTGCTTCTCGGGCCGCGAACTGTAACCTTGCAGGTACCTCCCAGGTTCCCGGCCCAACGAAAGCCCCCAGACCCAAATTGAGAGGGGCTGCTTGGGGGCCCCCTGGGGGCCCTTCAGGCCAGCTAGGTCTTTGGGTCCTGGCTCCTTCGGTTTGGGAGCTGTTGCTGCAGTTGGGCATGTTGGCCGGAGAGTGCTTCTCGGGCCGCGAACTGCAACCTTGCAGGATTCTCCCAGGTTCCATGCCAAACGAAAGCCCCCAGACCCAAATTGAGAGGGGCTGCTTGGGGGCCCCCCTGGGGGCCCTTCAGGCCAGCTAGGTCTTTGGGTCCTGGCTCCTTCGGTTTGGGAGCTGTTGCTGCAGTTGGGCATGTTGGCCGGAGAGTGCTTCTCGGGCCGCGAACTGCAACCTTGCAGGTACCTCCCAGGTTCCCGGCCCAACGAAAACCCCCAGACCCAAATGGAGAGGGGCTGCTTGGGGGCCCCCTGGGGGCCCTTCAGGCCAGCTAGGTCTTTGGGTCCTGGCTCCTTCGGTTTGGGAGCTGTTGCTGCAGTTGGGCATGTTGGCCGGAGAGTGCTTCTCGGGCCGCGAACTGTAACTTGCAGGTACCTCTCAGGTATACATGCCCAACGAAAGCCCCCAGACCCAAATGGAGAGGGGCTGCTTGGTGGCCTTCTGGGGGCCCTTCAGGCCAGCTAGGTCTTTGTGTCCTGGCTCCTTCGCTTTGGGAGCTGTTGCTGCAGTTGGGCATGTTGGCCGGAGAGTGCTTCTCGGGCCGCGAACTGCAACCTTGCATGAATCTCCCAGGTTCCCGGCCCAACGAAAGCCCCCAGACCCAAATTGAGAGGGGCTGCTTGGGGGCCCCCTGGGGGCCCTTCAGGCCAGCTAGGTCTTTGGGTCCTGGCTCCTTCGCTTTGGGAGCTGTTGCTGCAGTTGGGCATGTTGGCCGGAGAGTGCTTCTCGGGCCGTGAACTGCAACCTTGCAGGTACCTCCCAGGTTCCCGGCCCAACGAAAGCCCCCAGACCCAAATTGAGAGGGGCTGCTTGGGGGCCCCCTGGGGGCCCTTCAGGCCAGCTAGGTCTTTGGGTCCTGGCTCCTTCGGTTTGGGAGCTGTTGCTGCAGTTGGGCATGTTGGCCGGAGAGTGCTTCTCGGGCCGCGAACTGCAACCTTGCAGGATTCTCCCAGGTTCCATGCCAAACGAAAGCCCCCAGACCCAAATTGAGAGGGGCTGCTTGGGGGCCCCCCTGGGGGCCCTTCAGGCCAGCTAGGTCTTTGGGTCCTGGCTCCTTCGGTTTGGGAGCTGTTGCTGCAGTTGGGCATGTTGGCCGGAGAGTGCTTCTCGGGCCGCGAACTGCAACCTTGCAGGTACCTCCCAGGTTCCCGGCCCAACGAAAACCCCCAGACCCAAATGGAGAGGGGCTGCTTGGGGGCCCCCTGGGGGCCCTTCAGGCCAGCTAGGTCTTTGGGTCCTGGCTCCTTCGCTTTGGGAGCTGTTGCTGCAGTTGGGCATGTTGGCCGGAGAGTGCTTCTCGGGCCGCGAACTGTAACTTGCAGGTACCTCTCAGGTATACATGCCCAACGAAAGCCCCCAGACCCAAATGGAGAGGGGCTGCTTGGTGGCCCCCTGGGGGCCCTTCAGGCCAGCTAGGTCTTTGGGTCCTGGCTCCTTCGCTTTGGGAGCTGTTGCTGGATATTGGGCATGTTGGCCGGAGAGTGCTTCTCGGGCCGCGAACTGCAACCTTGCTGGTATCTCCCAGGTTCTCAGCCTAAAGAAAGCCCCCAGACCCAAATGGAGAGGGGCTACTTGGGGGCCCCCTGGGGGCCCTTCCGGCCAGCTAGGTCTTTGTGTCCTGGCTCATTCGGTTTGGGAGCTGTTGCTGCAGTTGGGCATGTTGGCCGGAGAGTGCTTCTCGGGCCTCGAACTGCAACCTTGCAGGATTCTCCCAGGTTCCCGGCCCAACGAAAGCCCCCAGACCCAAATTGAGAGGTGCTGCTTGGGGGCCCCCTGGGGGCCCTTCAGGCCAGCTAGGTCTTTGGGTCCTGGCTCCTTTGCTTTGGGAGCTGTTGCTGCAGTTGGGCATGTTGGGCGGAGAGTGCTTCTCAGGCCGCAAACTGTAACTTGCAGGTACCTCTCAGGTATACATGCCCAACGAAATCCCCCAGACCCAAATGGAGAGGGGCTGCTTGTTGGCCTTCTGGGGGCCCTTCAGGCCAGCTAGGTCTTTGGGTCCTGGCTCCTTCGCTTTGGGAGCTGTTGCTGCAGTTGGGCATGTTGGCCGGAGAGTGCTTCTCCGGCCGCGAACTGCAACCTTGCTGGTATCTCCCAGGTTCTCAGCCTAAAGAAAGCCCCCAGACCCAAATGGAGAGGGGCTGCTTGGGGGCCCCCTGGGGGCCCTTCAGGCCAGCTAGGTCTTTGTGTCCTGGCTCATTCGGTTTGGGAGCTGTTTTTGACGTTGGGCATGTTGGCCGGATAGTGCTTCTCGGGCCTCGAACTGCAACCTTGCAGGAATCTCCCAGGTTCCCGGCCCAACAAAAGCCCCCAGACCCAAATGGAGAGGGGCTGCTTGGGGGCCCCCTGGGGGCCCTTCAGGCCAGCTAGGTCTTTGGGTCCTGGCTCCTTCGCTTTGGGAGCTGTTGCTGCAGTTGGGCATGTTGGCCGGAGAGTGCTTCTCGGGCCGCGAACTGCAACCTTGCAGGATTCTCCCAGGTTCCCGGCCCAACGAAAGCCCCCAGACCCAAATTGAGAGGGGCTGCTTGGGGGCCCCCTGGGGGCCCTTCAGGCCAGCTAGGTCTTTGGGTCCTGGCTCCTTCGCTTTGGGAGCTGTTGCTGCAGTTGGGCATGTTGGCCGGAGAGTGCTTCTCGGGCCGCGAACTGCAACCTTGCATGAATCTCCCAGGTTCCCGGCCCAACGAAAGCCCCCAGACCCAAATGGAGAGGGGCTGCTTGGGGGCCCCCTGGGGGCCCTTCAGGCCAGCTAGGTCTTTGGGTCCTGGCTCCTTCGCTTTGGGAGCTGTTGCTGCAGTTGGGCATGTTGGCCGGAGAGTGCTTCTCGGGCCGCGAACTGTAACCTTGCAGGTACCTCCCAGGTTCCCGGCCCAACGAAAGCCCCCAGACCCAAATTGAGAGGGGCTGCTTGGGGGCCCCCTGGGGGCCCTTCAGGCCAGCTAGGTCTTTGGGTCCTGGCTCCTTCGCTTTGGGAGCTGTTGCTGCAGTTGGGCATGTTGGCCGGAGAGTGCTTCTCGGGCCGCGAACTGCAACCTTGCAGGATTCTCCCAGGTTCCATGCCAAACGAAAGCCCCCAGACCCAAATTGAGAGGGGCTGCTTGGGGGCCCCCCTGGGGGCCCTTCCGGCCAGCTAGGTCTTTGGGTCCTGGCTCCTTCGGTTTGGGAGCTGTTGCTGCAGTTGGGCATGTTGGCCGGAGAGTGCTTCTCGGGCCGCGAACTGCAACCTTGCAGGTACCTCCCAGGTTCCCGGCCCAACGAAAACCCCCAGACCCAAATGGAGAGGGGCTGCTTGGGGGCCCCCTGGGGGCCCTTCAGGCCAGCTAGGTCTTTGGGTCCTGGCTCCTTCGGTTTGGGAGCTGTTGCTGCAGTTGGGCATGTTGGCCGGAGAGTGCTTCTCGGGCCGCGAACTGTAACTTGCAGGTACCTCTCAGGTATACATGCCCAACGAAAGCCCCCAGACCCAAATGGAGAGGGGCTGCTTGGTGGCCTTCTGGGGGCCCTTCAGGCCAGCTAGGTCTTTGTGTCCTGGCTCCTTCGCTTTGGGAGCTGTTGCTGCAGTTGGGCATGTTGGCCGGAGAGTGCTTCTCGGGCCGCGAACTGCAACCTTGCATGAATCTCCCAGTTTCCATGCCCAACGAAAGCCCCCAGACCCAAATTGAGAGGGGCTGCTTGGGGGCCCCCTGGGGGCCCTTCAGGCCAGCTAGGTCTTTGGGTCCTGGCTCCTTCGGTTTGGGAGCTGTTGCTGCAGTTGGGCATGTTGGCCGGAGAGTGCTTCTCGGGCCGCGAACTGCAACCTTGCAGGATTCTCCCAGGTTCCATGCCAAACGAAAGCCCCCAGACCCAAATTGAGAGGGGCTGCTTGGGGGCCCCCCTGGGGGCCCTTCAGGCCAGCTAGGTCTTTGGGTCCTGGCTCCTTCGGTTTGGGAGCTGTTGCTGCAGTTGGGCATGTTGGCCGGAGAGTGCTTCTCGGGCCGCGAACTGCAACCTTGCAGGTACCTCCCAGGTTCCCGGCCCAACGAAAACCCCCAGACCCAAATGGAGAGGGGCTGCTTGGGGGCCCCCTGGGGGCCCTTCAGGCCAGCTAGGTCTTTGGGTCCTGGCTCCTTCGCTTTGGGAGCTGTTGCTGCAGTTGGGCATGTTGGCCGGAGAGTGCTTCTCGGGCCGCGAACTGTAACTTGCAGGTACCTCTCAGGTATACATGCCCAACGAAAGCCCCCAGACCCAAATGGAGAGGGGCTGCTTGGTGGCCCCCTGGGGGCCCTTCAGGCCAGCTAGGTCTTTGGGTCCTGGCTCCTTCGCTTTGGGAGCTGTTGCTGGATATTGGGCATGTTGGCCGGAGAGTGCTTCTCGGGCCGCGAACTGCAACCTTGCTGGTATCTCCCAGGTTCTCAGCCTAAAGAAAGCCCCCAGACCCAAATGGAGAGGGGCTACTTGGGGGCCCCCTGGGGGCCCTTCCGGCCAGCTAGGTCTTTGTGTCCTGGCTCATTCGGTTTGGGAGCTGTTGCTGCAGTTGGGCATGTTGGCCGGAGAGTGCTTCTCGGGCCTCGAACTGCAACCTTGCAGGATTCTCCCAGGTTCCCGGCCCAACGAAAGCCCCCAGACCCAAATTGAGAGGTGCTGCTTGGGGGCCCCCTGGGGGCCCTTCAGGCCAGCTAGGTCTTTGGGTCCTGGCTCCTTTGCTTTGGGAGCTGTTGCTGCAGTTGGGCATGTTGGGCGGAGAGTGCTTCTCAGGCCGCAAACTGTAACTTGCAGGTACCTCTCAGGTATACATGCCCAACGAAATCCCCCAGACCCAAATGGAGAGGGGCTGCTTGTTGGCCTTCTGGGGGCCCTTCAGGCCAGCTAGGTCTTTGGGTCCTGGCTCCTTCGCTTTGGGAGCTGTTGCTGCAGTTGGGCATGTTGGCCGGAGAGTGCTTCTCCGGCCGCGAACTGCAACCTTGCTGGTATCTCCCAGGTTCTCAGCCTAAAGAAAGCCCCCAGACCCAAATGGAGAGGGGCTGCTTGGGGGCCCCCTGGGGGCCCTTCAGGCCAGCTAGGTCTTTGTGTCCTGGCTCATTCGGTTTGGGAGCTGTTTTTGACGTTGGGCATGTTGGCCGGATAGTGCTTCTCGGGCCGCGAACTGCAACCTTGCAGGAATCTCCCAGGTTCCCGGCCCAACAAAAGCCCCCAGACCCAAATGGAGAGGGGCTGCTTGGGGGCCCCCTGGGGGCCCTTCAGGCCAGCTAGGTCTTTGGGTCCTGGCTCCTTCGCTTTGGGAGCTGTTGCTGCAGTTGGGCATGTTGGCCGGAGAGTGCTTCTCGGGCCGCGAACTGCAACCTTGCAGGATTCTCCCAGGTTCCCGGCCCAACGAAAGCCCCCAGACCCAAATTGAGAGGGGCTGCTTGGGGGCCCCCTGGGGGCCCTTCAGGCCAGCTAGGTCTTTGGGTCCTGGCTCCTTCGCTTTGGGAGCTGTTGCTGCAGTTGGGCATGTTGGCCGGAGAGTGCTTCTCGGGCCGCGAACTGCAACCTTGCATGAATCTCCCAGGTTCCCGGCCCAACGAAAGCCCCCAGACCCAAATGGAGAGGGGCTGCTTGGGGGCCCCCTGGGGGCCCTTCAGGCCAGCTAGGTCTTTGGGTCCTGGCTCCTTCGCTTTGGGAGCTGTTGCTGCAGTTGGGCATGTTGGCCGGAGAGTGCTTCTCGGGCCGCGAACTGTAACCTTGCAGGTACCTCCCAGGTTCCCGGCCCAACGAAAGCCCCCAGACCCAAATTGAGAGGGGCTGCTTGGGGGCCCCCTGGGGGCCCTTCAGGCCAGCTAGGTCTTTGGGTCCTGGCTCCTTCGCTTTGGGAGCTGTTGCTGCAGTTGGGCATGTTGGCCGGAGAGTGCTTCTCGGGCCGCGAACTGCAACCTTGCAGGATTCTCCCAGGTTCCATGCCAAACGAAAGCCCCCAGACCCAAATTGAGAGGGGCTGCTTGGGGGCCCCCCTGGGGGCCCTTCCGGCCAGCTAGGTCTTTGGGTCCTGGCTCCTTCGGTTTGGGAGCTGTTGCTGCAGTTGGGCATGTTGGCCGGAGAGTGCTTCTCGGGCCGCGAACTGCAACCTTGCAGGTACCTCCCAGGTTCCCGGCCCAACGAAAACCCCCAGACCCAAATGGAGAGGGGCTGCTTGGGGGCCCCCTGGGGGCCCTTCAGGCCAGCTAGGTCTTTGGGTCCTGGCTCCTTCGGTTTGGGAGCTGTTGCTGCAGTTGGGCATGTTGGCCGGAGAGTGCTTCTCGGGCCGCGAACTGTAACTTGCAGGTACCTCTCAGGTATACATGCCCAACGAAAGCCCCCAGACCCAAATGGAGAGGGGCTGCTTGGTGGCCTTCTGGGGGCCCTTCAGGCCAGCTAGGTCTTTGTGTCCTGGCTCCTTCGCTTTGGGAGCTGTTGCTGCAGTTGGGCATGTTGGCCGGAGAGTGCTTCTCGGGCCGCGAACTGCAACCTTGCATGAATCTCCCAGTTTCCATGCCCAACGAAAGCCCCCAGACCCAAATTGAGAGGGGCTGCTTGGGGGCCCCCTGGGGGCCCTTCAGGCCAGCTAGGTCTTTGGGTCCTGGCTCCTTCGCTTTGGGAGCTGTTGCTGCAGTTGGGCATGTTGGCCGGAGAGTGCTTCTCGGGCCGTGAACTGCAACCTTGCAGGTACCTCCCAGGTTCCCGGCCCAACGAAAGCCCCCAGACCCAAATTGAGAGGGGCTGCTTGGGGGCCCCCTGGGGGCCCTTCAGGCCAGCTAGGTCTTTGGGTCCTGGCTCCTTCGGTTTGGGAGCTGTTGCTGCAGTTGGGCATGTTGGCCGGAGAGTGCTTCTCGGGCCGCGAACTGCAACCTTGCAGGATTCTCCAAGGTTCCATGCCAAACGAAAGCCCCCAGACCCAAATTGAGAGGGGCTGCTTGGGGGCCCCCCTGGGGGCCCTTCAGGCCAGCTAGGTCTTTGGGTCCTGGCTCCTTCGGTTTGGGAGCTGTTGCTGCAGTTGGGCATGTTGGCCGGAGAGTGCTTCTCGGGCCGCGAACTGCAACCTTGCAGGTACCTCCCAGGTTCCCGGCCCAACGAAAACCCCCAGACCCAAATGGAGAGGGGCTGCTTGGGGGCCCCCTGGGGGCCCTTCAGGCCAGCTAGGTCTTTGGGTCCTGGCTCCTTCGCTTTGGGAGCTGTTGCTGCAGTTGGGCATGTTGGCCGGAGAGTGCTTCTCGGGCCGCGAACTGTAACTTGCAGGTACCTCTCAGGTATACATGCCCAACGAAAGCCCCCAGACCCAAATGGAGAGGGGCTGCTTGGTGGCCCCCTGGGGGCCCTTCAGGCCAGCTAGGTCTTTGGGTCCTGGCTCCTTCGCTTTGGGAGCTGTTGCTGGATATTGGGCATGTTGGCCGGAGAGTGCTTCTCGGGCCGCGAACTGCAACCTTGCTGGTATCTCCCAGGTTCTCAGCCTAAAGAAAGCCCCCAGACCCAAATGGAGAGGGGCTACTTGGGGGCCCCCTGGGGGCCCTTCCGGCCAGCTAGGTCTTTGTGTCCTGGCTCATTCGGTTTGGGAGCTGTTGCTGCAGTTGGGCATGTTGGCCGGAGAGTGCTTCTCGGGCCTCGAACTGCAACCTTGCAGGAATCTCCCAGGTTCCCGGCCCAACGAAAGGCCCCAGACCCAAATGGAGAGGGGCTGCTTGGGGGCCCCCTGGGGGCCCTTCAGGCCAGCTAGGTCTTTGGGTCCTGGCTCCTTCGCTTTGGGAGCTGTTGCTGCAGTTGGGCATGTTGGCCGGAGAGTGCTTCTCGGGCCGCGAACTGCAACCTTGCAGGTACCTCCCAGGTTCCCGGCCCAACGAAAGCCCCCAGACCCAAATTGAGAGGGGCTGCTTGGGTCCCCCCTGGGGGCCCCTTCAGGCCAGCTAGGTCTTTGGGTCCTGGCTCCTTCGGTTTGGGAGCTGTTGCTGCAGTTGGGCATGTTGGCCGGAGAGTGCTTCTCGGGCCGCGAACTGCAACCTTGCTGGTATCTCCCAGGTTCTCAGCCTAAAGAAAGCCCCCATACCCAAATTGAGAGGGGCTGCTTGGGGGCCCCCTGGGGGCACTTCAGGCCAGCTAGGTCTTTGGGTCCTGGCTCCTTCGCTTTGGGAGCTGTTGCTGCAGTTGGGCATGTTGGCCGGAGAGTGCTTCTCGGGCCGCGAACTGCAACCTTGCAGGTACCTCCCAGGTTCCCGGCCCAACGAAAGCCCCCAGACCCAAATTGAGAGGGGCTGCTTGGGGGCCCCCTGGGGGCCCTTCAGGCCAGCTAGGTCTTTGGGTCCTGGCTCCTTCGGTTTGGGAGCTGTTGCTGCAGTTGGGCATGTTGGCCGGAGAGTGCTTCTCGGGCCGCGAACTGCAACCTTGCAGGATTCTCCCAGGTTCCATGCCAAACGAAAGCCCCCAGACCCAAATTGAGAGGGGCTGCTTGGGGGCCCCCCTGGGGGCCCTTCAGGCCAGCTAGGTCTTTGGGTCCTGGCTCCTTCGGTTTGGGAGCTGTTGCAGCAGTTGGGCATGTTGGCCGGAGAGTGCTTCTCGGGCCGCGAACTGCAACCTTGCAGGATTCTCCCAGGTTCCCGGCCCAACGAAAACCCCCAGACCCAAATGGAGAGGGGCTGCTTGGGGGCCCCCTGGGGGCCCTTCAGGCCAGCTAGGTCTTTGGGTCCTGGCTCCTTCGGTTTGGGAGCTGTTGCTGCAGTTGGGCATGTTGGCCGGAGAGTGCTTCTCGGGCCGCGAACTTTAACTTGCAGGTACCTCTCAGGTATACATGCCCAACGAAAGCCCCCAGACCCAAATGGAGAGGGGCTGCTTGGTGGCCTTCTGGGGGCCCTTCAGGCCAGCTAGGTCTTTGGGTCCTGGCTCCTTCGCTTTGGGAGCTGTTGCTGGATATTGGGCATGTTGGCCGGAGAGTGCTTCTCGGGCCGCGAACTGCAACCTTGCTGGTATCTCCCAGGTTCTCAGCCTAAAGAAAGCCCCCAGACCCAAATGGAGAGGGGCTACTTGGGGGCCCCCTGGGGGCCCTTCCGGCCAGCTAGGTCCTTGTGTCCTGGCTCATTCGGTTTGGGAGCTGTTGCTGCAGTTGGGCATGTTGGCCGGAGAGTGCTTCTCGGGCCTCGAACTGCAACCTTGCAGGAATCTCCCAGGTTCCCGGCCCAACGAAAGGCCCCAGACCCAAATGGAGAGGGGCTGCTTGGGGGCCCCCTGGGGGCCCTTCAGGCCAGCTAGGTCTTTGGGTCCTGGCTCCTTCGGTTTGGGAGCTGTTGCTGCAGTTGGGCATGTTGGCCGGAGAGTGCTTCTCGGGCCGCGAACTGCAACCTTGCAGGTACCTCCCAGGTTCCCGGCCCAACGAAAGCCCCCAGACCCAAATTGAGAGGTGCTGCTTGGGGGCCCCCTGGGGCCCCTTCAGGCCAGCTAGGTCTTTGGGTCCTGGCTCCTTCGGTTTGGGAGCTGTTGCTGCAGTTGGGCATGTTGGCCGGAGAGTGCTTCTCGGGCCGCGAACTGCAACCTTGCAGGTACCTCCCAGGTTCCCGGCCCAACGAAAGCCCCCAGACCCAAATTGAGAGGGGCTGCTTGGGGGCCCCATGGGGGCCCTTCAGGCCAGCTAGGTCTTTGGGTCCTGGCTCCTTCGCTTTGGGAGCTGTTGCTGCAGTTGGGCATGTTGGCCGGAGAGTGCTTCTCGGGCCGCGAACTGCAACCTTGCAGGTACCTCCCAGGTTCCCGGCCCAACGAAAACCCCCAGACCCAAATGGAGAGGGGCTGCTTGGGGGCCCCCTGGGGGCCCTTCAGGCCAGCTAGGTCTTTGGGTCCTGGCTCCTTCGGTTTGGGAGCTGTTGCTGCAGTTGGGCATGTTGGCCGGAGAGTGCTTCTCGGGCCGCGAACTGTAACTTGCAGGTACCTCTCAGGTATACATGCCCAACGAAAGCCCCCAGACCCAAATGGAGAGGGGCTGCTTGGTGGCCCCCTGGGGGCCCTTCAGGCCAGCTAGGTCTTTGTGTCCTGGCTCCTTCGCTTTGGGAGCTGTTGCTGGATATTGGGCATGTTGGCCGGAGTGTGCTTCTCCGGCCGCGAACTGCAACCTTGCTGGTATCTCCCTGGTTCTCAGCCTAAAGAAAGCACCCAGACCCAAATGGAGAGGGGCTACTTGGGGGCCCCCTGGGGGCCCTTCAGGCCAGCTAGGTCTTTGTGTCTTGGCTCATTCGGTTTGGGAGCTGTTGTTGACGTTGGGCATGTTGGCCGGAGAGTGCTTCTCGGGCCTCGAACTGCAACCTTGCAGGAATCTCCCAGTTTCCCGGCCCAACAAAAGCCCCCAGACCCAAATGGAGAGGGGCTGCTTGGGGGCCCCCTGGAGGCCATTCAGGGCAGCTAGGTCTTTGGGTCCTGGCTCCTTCGCTTTGGGAGCTGTTGCTGCAGTTGGGCATGTTGGCTGGAGAGTGCTTCTCGGGCCACGAACTGCAACCTTACAGGTACCTCCCAGGTTCCCGGCCCAACTAAAGGCCCCAGACCCAAATGGAGAGGAGCTCGTTGGGGGCCCCCTGGGGGCCCTTCAGGCCAGCTAGGTCTTTGGGTCCTGGCTCCTTCGGTTTGGGAGCTGTTGCTGCAGTTGGGCATGTTGGCCGGAGAGTGCTTCTCGGGCCGCGAACTGCAACCTTGCAGGAATCTCCCAGGTTCCATGCCCAATGAAAGCCCCCAGACCCAAATTGAGAGGGGCTGCTTGGTGGCCCCCTGGGGGCCCTTCAGGCCAGCTAGGTCTTTGGGTCCTGGCTCCTTCGGTTTGGGAGCTGTTGCTGCAGTTGGGCATGTTGGCCGGAGAGTGCTTCTCGGGCCGCGAACTGCAACCTTGCAGGATTCTCCCAGGTTCCCGGCCCAACGAAAGCCCCCAGACCCAAATTGAGAGGGGCTGCTTGGGGGCCCCCTGGGGGCCCTTCAGGCCAGCTAGCTCTTTGGGTCCTGGCTCCTTCGGTTTGGGAGCTGTTGCTGCAGTTGGGCATGTTGGCCGGAGAGTGCTTCTCGGGCCGCGAACTGCAACCTTGCAGGAATCTCCCAGGTTCTCAGCCTAAAGAAAGCCCCCAGACCCAAATGGAGAGGGGCTGCTTGGGGGCCCCCTGGGGGCACTTCAGGCCAGCTAGGTCTTTGGGTCCTGGCTCCTTCGCTTTGGGAGCTGTTGCTGCAGTTGGGCATGTTGGCCGGAGAGTGCTTCTCGGGCCGCGAACTGCAACCTTGCAGGTACCTCCCAGGTTCCCGGCCCAACGAAAGCCCCCAGACCCAAATTGAGAGGGGCTGCTTGGGGGCCCCCTGGGGGCCCTTCAGGCCAGCTAGGTCTTTGGGTCCTGGCTCCTTCGCTTTGGGAGCTGTTGCTGCAGTTGGGCATGTTGGCCGGAGAGTGCTTCTCGGGCCGCGAACTGCAACCTTGCAGGTACCTCCCAGGTTCCCGGCCCAACGAAAACCCCCAGACCCAAATGGAGAGGGGCTGCTTGGGGGCCCCCTGGGGGCCCTTCAGGCCAGCTAGGTCTTTGTGTCCTGGCTCCTTCGCTTTGGGAGCTGTTGCTGCAGTTGGGCATGTTGGCCGGAGAGTGCTTCTCGGGCCGCGAACTGTAACTTGCAGGTACCTCTCAGGTATACATGCCCAACGAAAGCCCCCAGACCCAAATGGAGAGGGGCTGCTTGGTGGCCTTCTGGGGGCCCTTCAGGCCAGCTAGGTCTTTGGGTCCTGGCTCCTTCGCTTTGGGAGCTGTTGCTGGATATTGGGCATGTTGGCCGGAGAGTGCTTCTCGGGCCGCGAACTGCAACCTTGCTGGTATCTCCCAGGTTCTCAGCCTAAAGAAAGCCCCCAGACCCAAATGGAGAGGGGCTACTTGGGGGCCCCCTGGGGGCCCTTCCGGCCAGCTAGGTCTTTGTGTCCTGGCTCATTCGGTTTGGGAGCTGTTGCTGCAGTTGGGCATGTTGGCCGGAGAGTGCTTCTCGGGCCTCGAACTGCAACCTTGCAGGAATCTCCCAGGTTCCCGGCCCAACGAAAGGCCCCAGACCCAAATGGAGAGGGGCTGCTTGGGGGCCCCCTGGGGGCCCTTCAGGCCAGCTAGGTCTTTGGGTCCTGGCTCCTTCGGTTTGGGAGCTGTTGCTGCACTTGGGCATGTTGGCCGGAGAGTGCTTCTCGGGCCGCGAACTGCAACCTTGCAGGATTCTCCCAGGTTCCCGGCCCAACGAAAGCCCCCAGACCCAAATTGAGAGGGGCTGCTTGGGGGCCCCATGGGGGCCCTTCAGGCCAGCTAGGTCTTTGGGTCCTGGCTCCTTCGGTTTGGGAGCTGTTGCTGCAGTTGGGCATGTTGGCCGGAGAGTGCTTCTCGGGCCGCGAACTGCAACCTTGCAGGTACCTCCCAGGTTCCCGGCCCAACGAAAACCCCCAGACCCAAATGGAGAGGGGCTGCTTGGGGGCCCCCTGGGGGCCCTTCAGGCCAGCTAGGTCTTTGGGTCCTGGCTCCTTCGCTTTGGGAGCTGTTGCTGCAGTTGGGCATGTTGGCCGGAGAGTGCTTCTCGGGCCTCGTACTGCAACCTTGCAGGAATCTCCCAGGTTCCATGCCCAACGAAAGCCCCCAGACCCAAATGGAGAGGGGCTGCTTGGGGGCCCCCTGGGGGCCCTTCAGGCCACCTAGGTCTTTGGGTCCTGGCTCCTTCGGTTTGGGAGCTGTTGCTGCAGTTGGGCATGTTGGCCGGAGAGTGCTTCTCGGGCCGCGAACTGCAACTTTGCATGCATCTCCTAGGTTCCCGGCCCAACGAAAGCCCCCAGACCCAAATTGAGAGGGGCTGCTTGGGGGCCCCCTGGGGGCCCTTCAGGCCACCTAGGTCTTTGGGTCCTGGCTCCTTCGGTTTGGGAGCTGTTGCTGCAGTTGGGCATGTTGGCCGGAGAGTGCTTCTCGGGCCGCGAACTGCAACCTTGCAGGTACCTCTCAGGTATCCATGCCCAACGAAAGCCCCCAGACCCAAATTGAGAGGGGCTGCTTGGGGGCCCCCTGGGGGCCCTTCAGGCCAGCTAGGTCTTTGGGTCCTGGCTCCTTCGGTTTGGGAGCTGTTGCTGCAGTTGGGCATGTTGGCTGGAGAGTGCTTCTCGGGCCGCGAACTGCAACCTTGCATGAATCTCCCAGGTTCCCGGCCCAACGAAAGCCCCCAGACCCAAATGGAGAGGGGCTGCTTGGGGGCCCCCTGGGGGCCCTTCAGGCCAGCTAGGTCTTTGGGTCCTGGCTCCTTCGCTTTGGGAGCTGTTGCTGCAGTTGGGCATGTTGGCCGGAGAGTGCTTCTCGGGCCTCGAACTGCAACCTTGCAGGAATCTCCCAGGTTCCATGCCCAACAAAAGCCCCCAGACCCAAATGGAGAGGGGCTGCTTGGGGGCCCCCTGGGGGCCCTTCAGGCCAGCTAGGTCTTTGGGTCCTGGCTCCTTCGCTTTGGGAGCTGTTGCTGCAGTTGGGCATGTTGGCCGGAGAGTGCTTCTCCGGCCGCGAACTGCAACCTTGCTGGTACCTCCCAGGTTCCCGGCCCAACCAAAGCCCCCAGACCCAAGTGGAGAGGAGCTCCTTGGGGGCCCCATGGGGGCCCTTCAGGCCAGCTAGGTCTTTGGGTCCTGGCTCCTTCGGTTTGGGAGCTGTTGCTGCAGTTGGGCATGTTGGCCGGAGAGTGCTTCTCGGGCCGCGAACTGCAACCTTGCTGGTACCTCCCAGGTTCCCGGCCCAACGAAAGCCCCCAGACCCAAATTGAGAGGGGCTGCTTGGGGGCCCCCTGGGGGCCCTTCAGGCCAGCTAGGTCTTTGTGTCCTGGCTCCTTCGCTTTGGGAGCTGTTGCTGCAGTTGGGCATGTTGGCCGGAGAGTGCTTCTCGGGCCTCGAACTGCAACCTTGCAGGAATCTCCCAGGTTCCATGCCCAACAAAAGCCCCCAGACCCAAATGGAGAGGGGCTGCTTGGGGGCCCCCTGGGGGCCCTTCAGGCCAGCTAGGTCTTTGGGTCCTGGCTCCTTCGCTTTGGGAGCTGTTGCTGCAGTTGGGCATGTTGGCCGGAGAGTGCTTCTCCGGCCGCGAACTGCAACATTGCTGGTACCTCCCAGGTTCCCGGCCCAACGAAAGCCCCCAGACCCAAGTGGAGAGGAGCTCCTTGGGGGCCCCATGGGGGCCCTTCAGGCCAGCTAGGTCTTTGGGTCCTGGCTCCTTCGGTTTGGGAGCTGTTGCTGCAGTTGGGCATGTTGGCCGGAGAGTGCTTCTCGGGCCGCGAACTGCAACCTTGCTGGTACCTCCCAGGTTCCCGGCCCAACGAAAGCCCCCAGACCCAAATTGAGAGGGGCTGCTTGGGGGCCCCCTGGGGGCCCTTCAGGCCAGCTAGGTCTTTGTGTCCTGGCTCCTTCGGTTTGGGAGCTGTTGCTGCAGTTGGGCATGTTGGCCGGAGAGTGCTTCTCGGGCCGCGAACTGCAACCTTGCAGGAATCTCCCAGGTTCCCGGCCCAACGAAAGCCCCCAGACCCAAATGGAGAGGGGCTGCTTGGGGGCCCCCTGGGGGCCCTTCAGGCCAGCTAGGTCTTTGGGTCCTGGCTCCTTCGGTTTGGGAGCTGTTGCTGCAGTTGGGCATGTTGGCCGGAGAGTGCTTCTCGGGCCGCGAACTGTAACCTTGCAGGTACCTCTCAGGTATCCATGCCCAACGAAAGCCCCCAGACCCAAATTGAGAGGGGCTGCTTGGGGGCCCCCTGGGGGCCCTTCAGGCCAGCTAGGTCTTTGGGTCCTGGCTCCTTCGGTTTGGGAGCTGTTGCTGCAGTTGGGCATGTTGGCCGGAGAGTGCTTCTCGGGCCGCGAACTGCAACCTTGCATGAATCTCCCAGGTTCCCGGCCCAACGAAAGCCCCCAGACCCAAATGGAGAGGGGCTGCTTGGGGGCCCCCTGGGGGCCCTTCAGGCCAGCTAGGTCTTTGGGTCCTGGCTCCTTCGGTTTGGGAGCTGTTGCTGCAGTTGGGCATGTTGGCCGGAGAGTGCTTCTCGGGCCTCGAACTGCAACCTTGCAGGAATCTCCCAGGTTCCATGCCCAACAAAAGCCCCCAGACCCAAATGGAGAGGGGCTGCTTGGGGGCCCCCTGGGGGCCCTTCAGGCCAGCTAGGTCTTTGGGTCCTGGCTCCTTCGCTTTGGGAGCTGTTGCTGCAGTTGGGCATGTTGGCCGGAGAGTGCTTCTCGGGCCGCGAACTGCAACATTGCTGGTACCTCCCAGGTTCCCGGCCCAACTAAAGCCCCCAGACCCAAATGGAGAGGAGCTCCTTGGGGGCCCCATGGGGGCCCTTCAGGCCAGCTAGGTCTTTGGGTCCTGGCTCCTTCGCTTTGGGAGCTGTTGCTGCAGTTGGGCATGTTGGCCGGAGAGTGCTTCTCGGGCCGCGAACTGCAACCTTGCTGGTACCTCCCAGGTTCCCGGCCCAACGAAAGCCCCCAGACCCAAATGGAGAGGGGCTGCTTGGGGCCCCCCTGGGGGCCCTTCAGGCCAGCTAGGTCTTTGGGTCCTGGCTCCTTCGCTTTGGGAGCTGTTGCTGCAGTTGGGCATGTTGGCCGGAGAGTGCTTCTCGGGCCGCGAACTGCAACCTTGCAGGAATCTCCCAGGTTCCATGCCCAACGAAAGCCCCCAGACCCAAATGGAGAGGGGCTGCTTGGGGGCCCCCTGGGGGCCCTTCAGGCCAGCTAGGTCTTTGGGTCCTGGCTCCTTCGGTTTGGGAGCTGTTGCTGCAGTTGGGCATGTTGGCCGGAGAGTGCTTCTCGGGCCGCGAACTGCAACTTTGCATGCATCTCCCAGGTTCCCGGCCCAACGAAAGCCCCCAGACCCAAATTGAGAGGGGCTGCTTGGGGGCCCCCTGGGGGCCCTTCAGGCCACCTAGGTCTTTGGGTCCTGGCTCCTTCGGTTTGGGAGCTGTTGCTGCAGTTGGGCATGTTGGCCGGAGAGTGCTTCTCGGGCCGCGGACTGTAACCTTGCAGGTACCTCTCAGGTATCCATGCCCAACGAAAGCCCCCAGACCCAAATTGAGAGGGGCTGCTTGGGGGCCCCCTGGGGGCCCTTCAGGCCAGCTAGGTCTTTGGGTCCTGGCTCCTTCGCTTTGGGAGCTGTTGCTGCAGTTGGGCATGTTGGCCGGAGAGTGCTTCTCGGGCCGCGAACTGCAACCTTGCTGGTACCTCCCAGGTTCCCGGCCCAACGAAAGCCCCCAGACCCAAATTGAGAGGGGCTGCTTGGGGGCCCCCTGGGGGCCCTTCAGGCCAGCTAGGTCTTTGGGTCCTGGCTCCTTCGGTTTGGGAGCTGTTGCTGCAGTTGGGCATGTTGGCCGGAGAGTGCTTCTCGGGCCTCGAACTGCAACCTTGCAGGAATCTCCCAGGTTCCATGCCCAACAAAAGCCCCCAGACCCAAATGGAGAGGGGCTGCTTGGGGGCCCCCTGGGGGCCCTTCAGGCCAGCTAGGTCTTTGGGTCCTGGCTCCTTCGCTTTGGGAGCTGTTGCTGCAGTTGGGCATGTTGGCCGGAGAGTGCTTCTCCGGCCGCGAACTGCAACATTGCTGGTACCTCCCAGGTTCCCGGCCCAACTAAAGCCCCCAGACCCAAATGGAGAGGAGCTCCTTGGGGGCCCCATGGGGGCCCTTCAGGCCAGCTAGGTCTTTGGGTCCTGGCTCCTTCGGTTTGGGAGCTGTTGCTGCAGTTGGGCATGTTGGCCGGAGAGTGCTTCTCGGGCCGCGAACTGCAACCTTGCAGGTACCTCTCAGGTATCCATGCCCAACGAAAGCTCCCAGACCCAAATTGAGAGGGGCTGCTTGGTGGCCCCCTGGGGGCCCTTCAGGCCAGCTAGGTCTTTGGGTCCTGGCTCCTTCGGTTTGGGAGCTGTTGCTGCAGTTGGGCATGTTGGCCGGAGAGTGCTTCTCGGGCCGCGAACTGTAACATTGCAGGTACCTCTCAGGTATCCATGCCCAACGAAAGCCCCCAGACCCAAATTGAGAGGGGCTGCTTGGGGGCCCCCTGGGGGCCCTTCAGGCCAGCTAGGTCTTTGGGTCCTGGCTCCTTCGCTTTGGGAGCTGTTGCTGCAGTTGGGCATGTTGGCCGGAGAGTGCTTCTCGGGCCGCGAACTGCAACCTTGCTGGTACCTCCCAGGTTCCCGGCCCAACGAAAGCCCCCAGACCCAAATTGAGAGGGGCTGCTTGGGGGCCCCCTGGGGGCCCTTCAGGCCAGCTAGGTCTTTGGGTCCTGGCTCCTTCGGTTTGGGAGCTGTTGCTGCAGTTGGGCATGTTGGCCGGAGAGTGCTTCTCGGGCCTCGAACTGCAACCTTGCAGGAATCTCCCAGGTTCCATGCCCAACAAAAGCCCCCAGACCCAAATGGAGAGGGGCTGCTTGGGGGCCCCCTGGGGGCCCTTCAGGCCAGCTAGGTCTTTGGGTCCTGGCTCCTTCGCTTTGGGAGCTGTTGCTGCAGTTGGGCATGTTGGCCGGAGAGTGCTTCTCCGGCCGCGAACTGCAACATTGCTGGTACCTCCCAGGTTCCCGGCCCAACTAAAGCCCCCAGACCCAAATGGAGAGGAGCTCCTTGGGGGCCCCATGGGGGCCCTTCAGGCCAGCTAGGTCTTTGGGTCCTGGCTCCTTCGGTTTGGGAGCTGTTGCTGCAGTTGGGCATGTTGGCCGGAGAGTGCTTCTCGGGCCGCGAACTGCAACCTTGCAGGTACCTCTCAGGTATCCATGCCCAACGAAAGCTCCCAGACCCAAATTGAGAGGGGCTGCTTGGGGGCCCCCTGGGGGCCCTTCAGGCCAGCTAGGTCTTTGGGTCCTTGCTCCTTCGGTTTGGGAGCTGTTGCTGCAGTTGGGCATGTTGGCCGGAGAGTGCTTCTTGGGCCGCGAACTGCAACCTTGCAGGATTCTCCCAGGTTCCCGGCCCAACGAAAGCCCCCAGACCCAAATGGAGAGGGGCTGCTTGGGGCCCCCCTGGGGGCCCTTCAGGCCAGCTAGGTCTTTGGGTCCTGGCTCCTTCGGTTTGGGAGCTGTTGCTGCAGTTGGGCATGTTGGCCGGAGAGTGCTTCTCGGGCCGCGAACTGCAACCTTGCAGGTACCTCCCAGGTTCCCGGCCCAACGAAAGCCCCCAGACCCAAATTGAGAGGGGCTGCTTGGGGGCCCCCTGGGGGTCCTTCAGGCCAGCTAGGTCTTTGGGTCCTGGCTCCTTCGGTTTGGGAGCTGTTGCTGCAGTTGGGCATGTTGGCCGGAGAGTGCTTCTCGGGCCGCGAACTGCAACCTTGCAGGATTCTCCCAGGTTCCCGGCCCAACGAAAGCCCCCAGACCCAAATGGAGAGGGGCTGCTTGGGGCCCCCCTGGGGGCCCTTCAGGCCAGCTAGGTCTTTGGGTCCTGGCTCCTTCGCTTTGGGAGCTGTTGCTGCAGTTGGGCATGTTGGCCGGAGAGTGCTTCTCGGGCCTCGTACTGCAACCTTGCAGGAATCTCCCAGGTTCCATGCCCAACGAAAGCCCCCAGACCCAAATGGAGAGGGGCTGCTTGGGGGCCCCCTGGGGGCCCTTCAGGCCAGCTAGGTCTTTGGGTCCTGGCTCCTTCGGTTTGGGAGCTGTTGCTGCAGTTGGGCATGTTGGCCGGAGAGTGCTTCTCGGGCCGCGAACTGCAACTTTGCATGCATCTCACAGGTTCCCGGCCCAACGAAAGCCCCCAGACCCAAATGGAGAGGGGCTGCTTGGGGGCCCCCTGGGGGCCCTTCAGGCCAGCTAGGTCTTTGGGTCCTGGCTCCTTCGCTTTGGGAGCTGTTGCTGCAGTTGGGCATGTTGGCCGGAGAGTGCTTCTCGGGCCGCGGACTGTAACCTTGCAGGTACCTCTCAGGTATCCATGCCCAACGAAAGCCCCCAGACCCAAATTGAGAGGGGCTGCTTGGGGGCCCCCTGGGGGCCCTTCAGGCCAGCTAGGTCTTTGGGTCCTGGCTCCTTCGGTTTGGGAGCTGTTGCTGCAGTTGGGCATGTTGGCCGGAGAGTGCTTCTCGGGCCGGGAACTGCAACCTTGCATGAATCTCCCAGGTTCCCGGCCCAACAAAAGCCCCCAGACCCAAATTGAGAGGGGCTGCTTGGGGGCCCCCTGGGGGCCCTTCAGGCCAGCTAGGTCTTTGGGTCCTGGCTCCTTCGGTTTGGGAGCTGTTGCTGCAGTTGGGCATGTTGGCCGGAGAGTGCTTCTCGGGCCTCGAACTGCAACCTTGCAGGAATCTCCCAGGTTCCATGCCCAACGAAAGCCCCCAGACCCAAATGGAGAGGGGCTGCTTGGGGGCCCCCTGGGGGCCCTTCAGGCCAGCTAGGTCTTTGGGTCCTGGCTCCTTCGGTTTGGGAGCTGTTGCTGCAGTTGGGCATGTTGGCCGGAGAGTGCTTCTCCGGCCGCGAACTGCAACATTGCTGGTACCTCCCAGGTTCCCGGCCCAACTAAAGCCCCCAGACCCAAATGGAGAGGAGCTCCTTGGGGGCCCCATGGGGGCCCTTCAGGCCAGCTAGGTCTTTGGGTCCTGGCTCCTTCGCTTTGGGAGCTGTTGCTGCAGTTGGGCATGTTGGCCGGAGAGTGCTTCTTGGGCCGCGAACTGCAACCTTGCAGGATTCTCCCAGGTTCCCGGCCCAACGAAAGCCCCCAGACCCAAATGGAGAGGGGCTGCTTGGGGCCCCCCTGGGGGCCCTTCAGGCCAGCTAGGTCTTTGGGTCCTGGCTCCTTCGGTTTGGGAGCTGTTGCTGCAGTTGGGCATGTTGGCCGGAGAGTGCTTCTCGGGCCGCGAACTGCAACCTTGCAGGTACCTCCCAGGTTCCCGGCCCAACGAAAGCCCCCAGACCCAAATTGAGAGGGGCTGCTTGGGGGCCCCCTGGGGGTCCTTCAGGCCAGCTAGGTCTTTGGGTCCTGGCTCCTTCGGTTTGGGAGCTGTTGCTGCAGTTGGGCATGTTGGCCGGAGAGTGCTTCTCGGGCCGCGAACTGCAACCTTGCAGGATTCTCCCAGGTTCCCGGCCCAACGAAAGCCCCCAGACCCAAATGGAGAGGGGCTGCTTGGGGCCCCCCTGGGGGCCCTTCAGGCCAGCTAGGTCTTTGGGTCCTGGCTCCTTCGCTTTGGGAGCTGTTGCTGCAGTTGGGCATGTTGGCCGGAGAGTGCTTCTCGGGCCTCGTACTGCAACCTTGCAGGAATCTCCCAGGTTCCATGCCCAACGAAAGCCCCCAGACCCAAATGGAGAGGGGCTGCTTGGGGGCCCCCTGGGGGCCCTTCAGGCCAGCTAGGTCTTTGGGTCCTGGCTCCTTCGGTTTGGGAGCTGTTGCTGCAGTTGGGCATGTTGGCCGGAGAGTGCTTCTCGGGCCGCGAACTGCAACTTTGCATGCATCTCACAGGTTCCCGGCCCAACGAAAGCCCCCAGACCCAAATGGAGAGGGGCTGCTTGGGGGCCCCCTGGGGGCCCTTCAGGCCAGCTAGGTCTTTGGGTCCTGGCTCCTTCGGTTTGGGAGCTGTTGCTGCAGTTGGGCATGTTGGCCGGAGAGTGCTTCTCGGGCCGCGGACTGTAACCTTGCAGGTACCTCTCAGGTATCCATGCCCAACGAAAGCCCCCAGACCCAAATTGAGAGGGGCTGCTTGGGGGCCCCCTGGGGGCCCTTCAGGCCAGCTAGGTCTTTGGGTCCTGGCTCCTTCGGTTTGGGAGCTGTTGCTGCAGTTGGGCATGTTGGCCGGAGAGTGCTTCTCGGGCCGGGAACTGCAACCTTGCATGAATCTCCCAGGTTCCCGGCCCAACAAAAGCCCCCAGACCCAAATTGAGAGGGGCTGCTTGGGGGCCCCCTGGGGGCCCTTCAGGCCAGCTAGGTCTTTGGGTCCTGGCTCCTTCGGTTTGGGAGCTGTTGCTGCAGTTGGGCATGTTGGCCGGAGAGTGCTTCTCGGGCCTCGAACTGCAACCTTGCAGGAATCTCCCAGGTTCCATGCCCAACGAAAGCCCCCAGACCCAAATGGAGAGGGGCTGCTTGGGGGCCCCCTGGGGGCCCTTCAGGCCAGCTAGGTCTTTGGGTCCTGGCTCCTTCGGTTTGGGAGCTGTTGCTGCAGTTGGGCATGTTGGCCGGAGAGTGCTTCTCCGGCCGCGAACTGCAACATTGCTGGTACCTCCCAGGTTCCCGGCCCAACTAAAGCCCCCAGACCCAAATGGAGAGGAGCTCCTTGGGGGCCCCATGGGGGCCCTTCAGGCCAGCTAGGTCTTTGGGTCCTGGCTCCTTCGCTTTGGGAGCTGTTGCTGCAGTTGGGCATGTTGGCCGGAGAGTGCTTCTCGGGCCGCGAACTGCAACCTTGCTGGTACCTCCCAGGTTCCCGGCCCAACGAAAGCCCCCAGACCCAAATTGAGAGGGCCTGCTTGGGGGCCCCCTGGGGGCCCTTCAGGCCAGCTAGGTCTTTGGGTCCTGGCTCCTTCGGTTTGGGAGCTGTTGCTGCAGTTGGGCATGTTGGCCGGAGAGTGCTTCTCGGGCCGCGAACTGTAACCTTGCAGGTACCTCTCAGGTATCCATGCCCAACGAAAGCCCCCAGACCCAAATTGAGAGGGGCTGCTTGGGGCCCCCCTGGGGGCCCTTCAGGCCAGCTAGGTCTTTGGGTCCTGGCTCCTTCGGTTTGGGAGCTGTTGCTGCAGTTGGGCATGTTGGCCGGAGAGTGCTTCTCGGGCCGCAAACTGCAACCTTGCATGAATCTCCCAGGTTCCCGGCCCAACGAAAGCCCCCAGACCCAAATGGAGAGGGGCTGCTTGGGGGCCCCCTGGGGGCCCTTCAGGCCAGCTAGGTCTTTGGGTCCTGGCTCCTTCGGTTTGGGAGCTGTTGCTGCAGTTGGGCATGTTGGCCGGAGAGTGCTTCTCCGGCCGCGAACTGCAACCTTGCAGGATTCTCCCAGGTTCCATGCCCAACGAAAGCCCCCAGACCCAAATGGAGAGGGGCTGCTTGGGGGCCCCCTGGGGGCCCTTCAGGCCAGCTAGGTCTTTGGGTCCTGGCTCCTTCGCTTTGGGAGCTGTTGCTGCAGTTGGGCATGTTGGCCGGAGAGTGCTTCTCCGGCCGCGAACTGCAACCTTGCTGGTACCTCCCAGGTTCCCGGCCCAACTAAAGCCCCCAGACCCAAATGGAGAGGAGCTCCTTGGGGGCCCCATGGGGGCCCTTCAGGCCAGCTAGGTCTTTGGGTCCTTGCTCCTTCGCTTTGGGAGCTGTTGCTGCAGTTGGGCATGTTGGCCGGAGAGTGCTTCTCGGGCCGCGAACTGCAACCTTGCTGGTACCTCCCAGGTTCCCGGCCCAACGAAAGCCCCCAGACCCAAATTGAGAGGGGCTGCTTGGGGGCCCCCTGGGGGCCCTTCAGGCCAGCTAGGTCTTTGGGTCCTGGCTCCTTCGGTTTGGGAGCTGTTGCTGCAGTTGGGCATGTTGGCCGGAGAGTGCTTCTCGGGCCGCGAACTGCAACCTTGCAGGAATCTCCCAGGTTCCATGCCCAACGAAAGCCCCCAGACCCAAATGGAGAGGGGCTGCTTGGGGGCCCCCTGGGGGCCCTTCAGGCCAGCTAGGTCTTTGGGTCCTGGCTCCTTCGGTTTGGGAGCTGTTGCTGCAGTTGGGCATGTTGGCCGGAGAGTGCTTCTCGGGCCGCGAACTACAACTTTGCATGCATCTCCCAGGTTCCCGGCCCAACGAAAGCCCCCAGACCCAAATTGAGACGGGCTGCTTGGGGGCCCCCTGGGGGCCCTTCAGGCCAGCTAGGTCTTTGGGTCCTGGCTCCTTCGGTTTGGGAGCTGTTGCTGCAGTTGGGCATGTTGGCCGGAGAGTGCTTCTCGGGCCGCGGACTGTAACCTTGCAGGTACCTCTCAGGTATCCATGCCCAACGAAAGCCCCCAGACCCAAATTGAGAGGGGCTGCTTGGGGGCCCCCTGGGGGCCCTTCAGGCCAGCTAGGTCTTTGGGTCCTGGCTCCTTCGCTTTGGGAGCTGTTGCTGCAGTTGGGCATGTTGGCCGGAGAGTGCTTCTTGGGCCGCGAACTGCAACCTTGCAGGATTCTCCCAGGTTCCCGGCCCAACGAAAGCCCCCAGACCCAAATTGAGAGGGGCTGCTTGGTGGCCCCCTGGGGGCCCTTCAGGCCAGCTAGGTCTTTGGGTCCTGGCTCCTTCGGTTTGGGAGCTGTTGCTGCAGTTGGGCATGTTGGCCGGAGAGTGCTTCTCGGGCCTCGAACTGCAACCTTGCAGGAATCTCCCAGGTTCCATGCCCAACAAAAGCCCCCAGACCCAAATGGAGAGGGGCTGCTTGGGGGCCCCCTGGGGGCCCTTCAGGCCAGCTAGGTCTTTGGGTCCTGGCTCCTTCGGTTTGGGAGCTGTTGCTGCAGTTGGGCATGTTGGCCGGAGAGTGCTTCTCGGGCCGCGAACTGCAACCTTGCAGGTACCTCTCAGGTATCCATGCCCAACGAAAGCCCCCAGACCCAAATTGAGAGGGGCTGCTTGGGGGCCCCCTGGGGGCCCTTCAGGCCAGCTAGGTCTTTGGGTCCTGGCTCCTTCGGTTTGGGAGCTGTTGCTGCAGTTGGGCATGTTGGCCGGAGAGTGCTTCTCGGGCTTCGAACTGCAACCTTGCAGGAATCTCCAAGGTTCCATGCCCAACAAAAGCCCCCAGACCCAAATGGAGAGGGGCTGCTTGGTGGCCCCCTGGGGGCCCTTCAGGCCAGCTAGGTCTTTGGGTCCTGGCTCCTTCGCTTTGGGAGCTGTTGCTGCAGTTGGGCATGTTGGCCTGAGAGTGCTTCTCGGGACGCGAACTGCAACCTTGCAGGTACCTCCCAGGTTCCCGGCCCAACGAAAGGCCCCAGACCCAAATTGAGAGGGGATGCTTGGGGGCCCCATGGGGGCCCTTCAGGCCAGCTAGGTCTTTGGGTCCTGGCTCCTTCGGTTTGGGAGCTGTTGCTGCAGTTGAGCATGTTGGCCGGAGAGTGCTTCTCGGGCCGCGAACTGCAACCTTGCAGGTACCTCTCAGGTATGCATGCCCAACGAAAGCCCCCAGACCCAAATTGAGAGGGGCTGCTTGGTGGCCCCCTGGGGGCCCTTCAGGCCAGCTAGGTCTTTGGGTCCTGGCTCCTTCGGTTTGGGAGCTGTTGCTGCAGTTGGGCATGTTGGCCGGAGAGTGCTTCTCGGGCCGCGAACTGCAACCTTGCAGGTACCTCCCAGGTTCCATGCCCAACGAAAGCCCCCAGACCCAAAGTGAGAGGGGCTGCTTGGGGGCCCCCTGGGGGCCCTTCAGGCCACCTAGGTCTTTGGGTCCTGGCTCCTTCGCTTTGGGAGCTGTTGCTGCAGTTGGGCATGTTGGGCGGAGAGTGCTTCTCGGGCCGCGAACTGCAACCTTGCAGGAATCTCCCAGGTTCCCGGCCCAACGAAAGCCCCCAGACCCAAATTGAGAGGGGCTGCTTGGGGGCCCCCTGGGGGCCCTTCAGGCCAGCTAGGTCTTTGTGTCCTGGCTCATTCGGTTTGGGAGCTGTTGCTGCAGTTGGGCATGTTGGCCGGAGAGTGCTTCTCGGGCCGCGAACTGCAACCTTGCAGGAATCTCCCAGGTTCCCGGCCCAACAAAAGCCCCCAGACCCAAATGGAGAGGGGCTGCTTGGGGGCCCCCTGGGGGCCCTTCAGGCCAGCTAGGTCTTTGGGTCCTGGCTCCTTCGCTTTGGGAGCTGTTGCTGCAGTTGGGCATGTTGGCCGGAGAGTGCTTCTCCGGCCGCGAACTGCAACCTTGCTGGTACCTCCCAGGTTCCCGGCCCAACTAAAGCCCCCAGACCCAAATGGAGAGGATCTCCTTGGGGGCCCCCTGGGGGCCCTTCAGGCCAGCTAGGTCTTTGGGTCCTGGCTCCTTCGGTTTGGGAGCTGTTGCTGCAGTTGGGCATGTTGGCCGGAGAGTGCTTCTCGGGCCTCGAACTGCAACCTTGCAGGAATCTCCCAGGTTCCATGCCCAACAAAAGCCCCCAGACCCAAATGGAGAGGGGCTGCTTGGGGGCCCCCTGGGGGCCCTTCAGGCCAGCTAGGTCTTTGGGTCCTGGCTCCTTCGCTTTGGGAGCTGTTGCTGCAGTTGGGCATGTTGGCCTGAGAGTGCTTCTCCGGCCGCGAACTGCAACATTGCTGGTACCTCCCAGGTTCCCGGCCCAACTAAAGCCCCCAGACCCAAATGGAGAGGAGCTCCTTGGGGGCCCCATGGGGGCCCTTCAGGCCAGCTAGGTCTTTGGGTCCTGGCTCCTTCGCTTTGGGAGCTGTTGCTGCAGTTGGGCATGTTGGCCGGAGAGTGCTTCTCGGGCCGCGAACTGCAACCTTGCAGGTACCATTCAGGTATGCATGCCAACGAAAGCCCCCAGACCCAAATTGAGAGGGGCTGCTTGGTGGCCCCCTGGGGGCCCTTCAGGCCAGCTAGGTCTTTGTGTCCTGGCTCCTTCGCTTTGGGAGCTGTTGCTGCAGTTGGGCATGTTGGCCGGAGAGTGCTTCTCGGGCCGCGAACTGTAACATTGCAGGTACCTCTCAGGTATCCATGCCCAACGAAAGCCCCCAGACCCAAATTGAGAGGGGCTGCTTGGGGGCCCCCTGGGGGCCCTTCAGGCCAGCTAGGTCTTTGTGTCCTGGCTCCTTCGGTTTGGGAGCTGTTGCTGCAGTTGGGCATGTTGGCCGGAGAGTGCTTCTCGGGCCTCGAACTGCAACCTTGCAGGAATCTCCAAGGTTCCATGCCCAACAAAAGCCCCCAGACCCAAATGGAGAGGGGCTGCTTGGTGGCCCCCTGGGGGCCCTTCAGGCCAGCTAGGTCTTTGGGTCCTGGCTCCTTCGCTTTGGGAGCTGTTGCTGCAGTTGGGCATGTTGGCCGGAGAGTGCTTCTCGGGACGCGAACTGCAACCTTGCAGGTACCTCCCAGGTTCCCGGCCCAACGAAAGGCCCCAGACCCAAATGGAGAGGGGCTGCTTGGGGGCCCCATGGGGGCCCTTCAGGCCAGCTAGGTCTTTGGGTCCTGGCTCCTTCGGTTTGGGAGCTGTTGCTGCAGTTGAGCATGTTGGCCGGAGAGTGCTTCTCGGGCCGCGAACTGCAACCTTGCAGGTACCTCTCAGGTATGCATGCCCAACGAAAGCCCCCAGACCCAAATTGAGAGGGGCTGCTTGGTGGCCCCCTGGGGGCCCTTCAGGCCAGCTAGGTCTTTGGGTCCTGGCTCCTTCGGTTTGGGAGCTGTTGCTGCAGTTGGGCATGTTGGCCGGAGAGTGCTTCTCGGGCCGCGAACTGCAACCTTGCAGGTACCTCCCAGGTTCCATGCCCAACGAAAGCCCCCAGACCCAAAGTGAGAGGGGCTGCTTGGGGGCCCCCTGGGGGCCCTTCAGGCCACCTAGGTCTTTGGGTCCTGGCTCCTTCGGTTTGGGAGCTGTTGCTGCAGTTGGGCATGTTGGCCGGAGAGTGCTTCTCGGGCCGCGAACTGCAACCTTGCAGGAATCTCCCAGGTTCCCGGCCCAACGAAAGCCCCCAGACCCAAATTGAGAGGGGCTGCTTGGGGGCCCCCTGGGGGCCCTTCAGGCCAGCTAGGTCTTTGTGTCCTGGCTCATTCGGTTTGGGAGCTGTTGCTGCAGTTGGGCATGTTGGCCGGAGAGTGCTTCTCGGGCCGCGAACTGCAACCTTGCAGGAATCTCCCAGGTTCCCGGCCCAACAAAAGCCCCCAGACCCAAATGGAGAGGGGCTGCTTGGGGGCCCCCTGGGGGCCCTTCAGGCCAGCTAGGTCTTTGGGTCCTGGCTCCTTCGCTTTGGGAGCTGTTGCTGCAGTTGGGCATGTTGGCCGGAGAGTGCTTCTCCGGCCGCGAACTGCAACCTTGCTGGTACCTCCCAGGTTCCCGGCCCAACTAAAGCCCCCAGACCCAAATGGAGAGGATCTCCTTGGGGGCCCCATGGGGGCCCTTCAGGCCAGCTAGGTCTTTGGGTCCTGGCTCCTTCGCTTTGGGAGCTGTTGCTGCAGTTGGGCATGTTGGCCGGAGAGTGCTTCTCGGGCCGCGAACTGCAACCTTGCAGGTACCATTCAGGTATGCATGCCAACGAAAGCCCCCAGACCCAAATTGAGAGGGGCTGCTTGGTGGCCCCCTGGGGGCCCTTCAGGCCAGCTAGGTCTTTGTGTCCTGGCTCCTTCGCTTTGGGAGCTGTTGCTGCAGTTGGGCATGTTGGCCGGAGAGTGCTTCTCGGGCCGCGAACTGCAACCTTGCAGGATTCTCCCAGGTTCCCGGCCCAACGAAAGCCCCCAGACCCAAATGGAGAGGGGCTGCTTGGGGGCCCCCTGGGGGTCCTTCAGGCCAGCTAGGTCTTTGGGTCCTGGCTCCTTCGGTTTGGGAGCTGTTGCTGCAGTTGGGCATGTTGGCCGGAGAGTGCTTCTCGGGCCGCGAACTGTAACCTTGCAGGTACCTCTCAGGTATCCATGCCCAACGAAAGCCCCCCGACCCAAATGGAGAGGGGCTGCTTGGGGGCCCCCTGGGGGCCCTTCAGGCCAGCTAGGTCTTTGGGTCCTGGCTCCTTCGCTTTGGGAGCTGTTGCTGCAGTTGGGCATGTTGGCCGGAGAGTGCTTCTCGGGCCGCGAACTGCAACCTTGCAGGTACCTCCCAGGTTCCCGGCCCAACGAAAGCCCCCAGACCCAAATTGAGAGGGGCTGCTTGGGGGCCCCCTGGGGGCCCTTCAGGCCAGCTAGCTCTTTGGGTCCTGGCTCCTTCGGTTTGGGAGCTGTTGCTGCAGTTGGGCATGTTGGCCGGAGAGTGCTTCTTGTGCCGCGAACTGCAACCTTGCAGGATTCTCCCAGGTTCCCGGCCCAACGAAAGCCCCCAGACCCAAATGGAGAGGGGCTGCTTGGGGCCCCCCTGGGGGCCCTTCAGGCCAGCTAGGTCTTTGGGTCCTGGCTCCTTCGGTTTGGGAGCTGTTGCTGCAGTTGGGCATGTTGGCCGGAGAGTGCTTCTCGGGCCTCGAACTGCAACCTTGCTGGTACCTCCCAAGTTCCCGGCCCAACGAAAGCCCCCAGACCCAAATTGAGAGGGCCTGCTTGGGGGCCCCCTGGGGGCCCTTCAGGCCAGCTAGGTCTTTGGGTCCTGGCTCCTTCGGTTTGGGAGCTGTTGCTGCAGTTGGGCATGTTGGCCGGAGAGTGCTTCTCGGGCCGCGAACTGTAACCTTGCAGGTACCTCTCAGGTATCCATGCCCAACGAAAGCCCCCAGACCCAAATTGAGAGGGGCTGCTTGGGGCCCCCCTGGGGGCCCTTCAGGCCAGCTAGGTCTTTGGGTCCTGGCTCCTTCGGTTTGGGAGCTGTTGCTGCAGTTGGGCATGTTGGCCGGAGAGTGCTTCTCGGGCCGCAAACTGCAAACTTGCATGAATCTCCCAGGTTCCCGGCCCAACGAAAGCCCCCAGACCCAAATGGAGAGGGGCTGCTTGGGGGCCCCCTGGGGGCCCTTCAGGCCAGCTAGGTCTTTGGGTCCTGGCTCCTTCGCTTTGGGAGCTGTTGCTGCAGTTGGGCATGTTGGCCGGAGAGTGCTTCTCCTGCCGCGAACTGCAACATTGCTGGTACCTCCCAGGTTCCCGGCCCAACTAAAGCCCCCAGACCCAAATGCAGAGGAGCTCCTTGGGGGCCCCATGGGGGCCCTTCAGGCCAGCTAGGTCTTTGGGTCCTGGCTCCTTCGCTTTGGGAGCTGTTGCTGCAGTTGGGCATGTTGGCCGGAGAGTGCTTCTCGGGCCGCGAACTGCAACCTTGCTGGTACCTCCCAGGTTCCCGGCCCAACGAAAGCCCCCAGACCCAAATTGAGAGGGGCTGCTTGGGGGCCCCCTGGGGGCCCTTCAGGCCAGCTAGGTCTTTGGGTCCTGGCTCCTTCGGTTTGGGAGCTGTTGCTGCAGTTGGGCATGTTGGCCGGAGAGTGCTTCTCGGGCCGCGAACTGCAACCTTGCAGGATTCTCCCAGGTTCCCGGCCCAACGAAAGCCCCCAGACCCAAATGGAGAGGGGCTGCTTGGGGCCCCCCTGGGGGCCCTTCAGGCCAGCTAGGTCTTTGAGTCCTGGCTCCTTCGGTTTGGGAGCTGTTGCTGCAGTTGGGCATGTTGGCCGGAGAGTGCTTCTCGGGCCTCGAACTGCAACCTTGCAGGAATCTCCCAGGTTCCATGCCCAACGAAAGCCCCCAGACCCAAATGGAGAGGGGCTGCTTGGGGGCCCCCTGGGGGCCCTTCAGGCCAGCTAGGTCTTTGGGTCCTGGCTCCTTCGGTTTGGGAGCTGTTGCTGCAGTTGGGCATGTTGGCCGGAGAGTGCTTCTCGGGCCGCGAACTGCAACTTTGCATGCATCTCCCAGGTTCCCGGCCCAACGAAAGCCCCCAGACCCAAATTGAGACGGGCTGCTTGGGGGCCCCCTGGGGGCCCTTCAGGCCACCTAGGTCTTTGGGTCCTGGCTCCTTCGGTTTGGGAGCTGTTGCTGCAGTTGGGCATGTTGGCCGGAGAGTGCTTCTCGGGCCACGGACTGTAACCTTGCAGGTACCTCTCAGGTATCCATGCCCAACGAAAGCCCCCAGACCCAAATTGAGAGGGGCTGCTTGGGGGCCCCCTGGGGGCCCTTCAGGCCAGCTAGGTCTTTGGGTCCTGGCTCCTTCGCTTTGGGAGCTGTTGCTGCAGTTGGGCATGTTGGCCGGAGAGTGCTTCTCGGGCCGCGAACTGCAACCTTGCAGGATTCTCCCAGGTTCCCGGCCCAACGAAAGCCCCCAGACCCAAATGGAGAGGAGCTCCTTGGGGGCCCCATGGGGGCCCTTCAGGCCAGCTAGGTCTTTGGGTCCTGGCTCCTTCGGTTTGGGAGCTGTTGCTGCAGTTGGGCATGTTGGCCGGAGAGTGCTTCTCGGGCCGCGAACTGCAACCTTGCAGGTACCTCTCAGGTATCCATGCCCAACGAAAGCCCCCAGACCCAAATGGAGAGGGGCTGCTTGGGGGCCCCCTGGGGGCCCTTCAGGCCAGCTAGGTCTTTGGGTCCTGGCTCCTTCGGTTTGGGAGCTGTTGCTGCAGTTGGGCATGTTGGCCGGAGAGTGCTTCTTGGGCCGCGAACTGCAACCTTGCAGGATTCTCCCAGGTTCCCGGCCCAACGAAAGCCCCCAGACCCAAATGGAGAGGGGCTGCTTGGGGCCCCCCTGGGGGCCCTTCAGGCCAGCTAGGTCTTTGGGTCCTGGCTCCTTCGGTTTGGGAGCTGTTGCTGCAGTTGGGCATGTTGGCCGGAGAGTGCTTCTCGGGCCGCGAACTGCAACTTTGCATGAACCTCCCAGGTTCCCGGCCCAACGAAAGCCCCCAGACCCAAATTGAGAGGGGCTGCTTGGGGGCCCCCTGGGGGTCCTTCAGGCCAGCTAGGTCTTTGGGTCCTGGCTCCTTTGGTTTGGGAGCTGTTGCTGCAGTTGGGCATGTTGGCCGGAGAGTGCTTCTCGGGCCGCGAACTGTAACCTTGCAGGTACCTCTCAGGTATCCATGCCCAACGAAAGCCCCCAGACCCAAATTGAGAGGGGCTGCTTGGGGGCCCCCTGGGGGCACTTCAGGCCAGCTAGGTCTTTGGGTCCTGGCTCCTTCGCTTTGGGAGCTGTTGCTGCAGTTGGGCATGTTGGCCGGAGAGTGCTTCTCGGGCCGCGAACTGCAACCTTGCTGGTACCTCCCAGGTTCCCGGCCCAACGAAAGCCCCCAGACCCAAATTGAGAGGGGCTGCTTGGGGGCCCCCTGGGGGCCCTTCAGGCCAGCTAGGTCTTTGGGTCCTGGCTCCTTCGGTTTGGGAGCTGTTGCTGCAGTTGGGCATGTTGGCCGGAGAGTGCTTCTCGGGCCTCGAACTGCAACCTTGCAGGAATCTCCCAGGTTCCATGCCCAACAAAAGCCCCCAGACCCAAATGGAGAGGGGCTGCTTGGTGGCCCCCTGGGGGCCCTTCAGGCCAGCTAGGTCTTTGGGTCCTGGCTCCTTCGCTTTGGGAGCTGTTGCTGCAGTTGGGCATGTTGGCCGGAGAGTGCTTCTCCGGCCGCGAACTGCAACCTTGCTGGTACCTCCCAGGTTCCCGGCCCAACTAAAGCCCCCAGACCCAAATGGAGAGGATCTCCTTGGGGGCCCCCTGGGGGCCCTTCAGGCCAGCTAGGTCTTTGGGTCCTGGCTCCTTCGCTTTGGGAGCTGTTGCTGCAGTTGGGCATGTTGGCCGGAGAGTGCTTCTCGGGCCTCGAACTGCAACCTTGCAGGAATCTCCCAGGTTCCATGCCCAACAAAAGCCCCCAGACCCAAATGGAGAGGGGCTGCTTGGGGGCCCCCTGGGGGCCCTTCAGGCCAGCTAGGTCTTTGGGTCCTGGCTCCTTCGCTTTGGGAGCTGTTGCTGCAGTTGGGCATGTTGGCCTGAGAGTGCTTCTCCGGCCGCGAACTGCAACATTGCTGGTACCTCCCAGGTTCCCGGCCCAACTAAAGCCCCCAGACCCAAATGGAGAGGAGCTCCTTGGGGGCCCCATGGGGGCCCTTCAGGCCAGCTAGGTCTTTGGGTCCTGGCTCCTTCGCTTTGGGAGCTGTTGCTGCAGTTGGGCATGTTGGCCGGAGAGTGCTTCTCGGGCCGCGAACTGCAACCTTGCAGGTACCATTCAGGTATGCATGCCAACGAAAGCCCCCAGACCCAAATTGAGAGGGGCTGCTTGGTGGCCCCCTGGGGGCCCTTCAGGCCAGCTAGGTCTTTGTGTCCTGGCTCCTTCGCTTTGGGAGCTGTTGCTGCAGTTGGGCATGTTGGCCGGAGAGTGCTTCTCGGGCCTCGAACTGCAACCTTGCAGGAATCTCCAAGGTTCCATGCCCAACAAAAGCCCCCAGACCCAAATGGAGAGGGGCTGCTTGGTGGCCCCCTGGGGGCCCTTCAGGCCAGCTAGGTCTTTGGGTCCTGGCTCCTTCGCTTTGGGAGCTGTTGCTGCAGTTGGGCATGTTGGCCGGAGAGTGCTTCTCGGGACGCGAACTGCAACCTTGCAGGTACCTCCCAGGTTCCCGGCCCAACGAAAGGCCCCAGACCCAAATGGAGAGGGGCTGCTTGGGGGCCCCATGGGGGCCCTTCAGGCCAGCTAGGTCTTTGGGTCCTGGCTCCTTCGGTTTGGGAGCTGTTGCTGCAGTTGAGCATGTTGGCCGGAGAGTGCTTCTCGGGCCGCGAACTGCAACCTTGCAGGTACCTCTCAGGTATGCATGCCCAACGAAAGCCCCCAGACCCAAATTGAGAGGGGCTGCTTGGTGGCCCCCTGGGGGCCCTTCAGGCCAGCTAGGTCTTTGGGTCCTGGCTCCTTCGGTTTGGGAGCTGTTGCTGCAGTTGGGCATGTTGGCCGGAGAGTGCTTCTCGGGCCGCGAACTGCAACCTTGCAGGTACCTCCCAGGTTCCATGCCCAACGAAAGCCCCCAGACCCAAAGTGAGAGGGGCTGCTTGGGGGCCCCCTGGGGGCCCTTCAGGCCACCTAGGTCTTTGGGTCCTGGCTCCTTCGGTTTGGGAGCTGTTGCTGCAGTTGGGCATGTTGGCCGGAGAGTGCTTCTCGGGCCGCGAACTGCAACCTTGCAGGAATCTCCCAGGTTCCCGGCCCAACGAAAGCCCCCAGACCCAAATTGAGAGGGGCTGCTTGGGGGCCCCCTGGGGGCCCTTCAGGCCAGCTAGGTCTTTGTGTCCTGGCTCATTCGGTTTGGGAGCTGTTGCTGCAGTTGGGCATGTTGGCCGGAGAGTGCTTCTCGGGCCGCGAACTGCAACCTTGCAGGAATCTCCCAGGTTCCCGGCCCAACAAAAGCCCCCAGACCCAAATGGAGAGGGGCTGCTTGGGGGCCCCCTGGGGGCCCTTCAGGCCAGCTAGGTCTTTGGGTCCTGGCTCCTTCGCTTTGGGAGCTGTTGCTGCAGTTGGGCATGTTGGCCGGAGAGTGCTTCTCCGGCCGCGAACTGCAACCTTGCTGGTACCTCCCAGGTTCCCGGCCCAACTAAAGCCCCCAGACCCAAATGGAGAGGATCTCCTTGGGGGCCCCCTGGGGGCCCTTCAGGCCAGCTAGGTCTTTGGGTCCTGGCTCCTTCGCTTTGGGAGCTGTTGCTGCAGTTGGGCATGTTGGCCGGAGAGTGCTTCTCCGGCCGCGAACTGCAACATTGCTGGTACCTCCCAGGTTCCCGGCCCAACTAAAGCCCCCAGACCCAAATGGAGAGGAGCTCCTTGGGGGCCCCATGGGGGCCCTTCAGGCCAGCTAGGTCTTTGGGTCCTGGCTCCTTCGGTTTGGGAGCTGTTGCTGCAGTTGGGCATGTTGGCCGGAGAGTGCTTCTCGGGCCGCGAACTGCAACCTTGCAGGTACCATTCAGGTATGCATGCCAACGAAAGCCCCCAGACCCAAATTGAGAGGGGCTGCTTGGTGGCCCCCTGGGGGCCCTTCAGGCCAGCTAGGTCTTTGTGTCCTGGCTCCTTCGCTTTGGGAGCTGTTGCTGCAGTTGGGCATGTTGGCCGGAGAGTGCTTCTCGGGCCGCGAACTGCAACCTTGCAGGATTCTCCCAGGTTCCCGGCCCAACGAAAGCCCCCAGACCCAAATGGAGAGGGGCTGCTTGGGGGCCCCCTGGGGGTCCTTCAGGCCAGCTAGGTCTTTGGGTCCTGGCTCCTTCGGTTTGGGAGCTGTTGCTGCAGTTGGGCATGTTGGCCGGAGAGTGCTTCTCGGGCCGCGAACTGTAACCTTGCAGGTACCTCTCAGGTATCCATGCCCAACGAAAGCCCCCCGACCCAAATGGAGAGGGGCTGCTTGGGGGCCCCCTGGGGGCCCTTCAGGCCAGCTAGGTCTTTGGGTCCTGGCTCCTTCGCTTTGGGAGCTGTTGCTGCAGTTGGGCATGTTGGCCGGAGAGTGCTTCTCGGGCCGCGAACTGCAACCTTGCAGGTACCTCCCAGGTTCCCGGCCCAACGAAAGCCCCCAGACCCAAATTGAGAGGGGCTGCTTGGGGGCCCCCTGGGGGCCCTTCAGGCCAGCTAGCTCTTTGGGTCCTGGCTCCTTCGCTTTGGGAGCTGTTGCTGCAGTTGGGCATGTTGGCCGGAGAGTGCTTCTTGTGCCGCGAACTGCAACCTTGCAGGATTCTCCCAGGTTCCCGGCCCAACGAAATCCCCCAGACCCAAATGGAGAGGGGCTGCTTGGGGGCCCCCTGGGGGCCCTTCAGGCCAGCTAGGTCTTTGGGTCCTGGCTCCTTCGGTTTGGGAGCTGTTGCTGCAGTTGGGCATGTTGGCCGGAGAGTGCTTCTCGGGCCTCGAACTGCAACCTTGCTGGTACCTCCCAAGTTCCCGGCCCAACGAAAGCCCCCAGACCCAAATTGAGAGGGCCTGCTTGGGGGCCCCCTGGGGGCCCTTCAGGCCAGCTAGGTCTTTGGGTCCTGGCTCCTTCGGTTTGGGAGCTGTTGCTGCAGTTGGGCATGTTGGCCGGAGAGTGCTTCTCGGGCCGCGAACTGTAACCTTGCAGGTACCTCTCAGGTATCCATGCCCAACGAAAGCCCCCAGACCCAAATTGAGAGGGGCTGCTTGGGGCCCCCCTGGGGGCCCTTCAGGCCACCTAGGTCTTTGGGTCCTGGCTCCTTCGGTTTGGGAGCTGTTGCTGCAGTTGGGCATGTTGGCCGGAGAGTGCTTCTCGGGCCGCGGACTGTAACCTTGCAGGTACCTCTCAGGTATCCATGCCCAACGAAAGCCCCCAGACCCAAATTGAGAGGGGCTGCTTGGGGGCCCCCTGGGGGCCCTTCAGGCCAGCTAGGTCTTTGGGTCCTGGCTCCTTCGCTTTGGGAGCTGTTGCTGCAGTTGGGCATGTTGGCCGGAGAGTGCTTCTCGGGCCGCGAACTGCAACCTTGCAGGATTCTCCCAGGTTCCCGGCCCAACGAAAGCCCCCAGACCCAAATGGAGAGGGGCTGCTTGGTGGCCCCCTGGGGGCCCTTCAGGCCAGCTAGGTCTTTGGGTCCTGGCTCCTTCGGTTTGGGAGCTGTTGCTGCAGTTGGGCATGTTGGCCGGAGAGTGCTTCTCGGGCCTCGAACTGCAACCTTGCAGGAATCTCCCAGGTTCCATGCCCAACAAAAGCCCCCAGACCCAAATGGAGAGGGGCTGCTTGGGGGCCCCCTGGGGGCCCTTCAGGCCAGCTAGGTCTTTGGGTCCTGGCTCCTTCGCTTTGGGAGCTGTTGCTGCAGTTGGGCATGTTGGCCGGAGAGTGCTTCTCCGGCCGCGAACTGCAACATTGCTGGTACCTCCCAGGTTCCCGGCCCAACTAAAGCCCCCAGACCCAAATGGAGAGGAGCTCCTTGGGGGCCCCATGGGGGCCCTTCAGGCCAGCTAGGTCTTTGGGTCCTGGCTCCTTCGGTTTGGGAGCTGTTGCTGCAGTTGGGCATGTTGGCCGGAGAGTGCTTCTCGGGCCGCGAACTGCAACCTTGCAGGTACCTCTCAGGTATCCATGCCCAACGAAAGCCCCCAGACCCAAATGGAGAGGGGCTGCTTGGGGGCCCCCTGGGGGCCCTTCAGGCCAGCTAGGTCTTTGGGTCCTGACTCCTTCGGTTTGGGAGCTGTTGCTGCAGTTGGGCATGTTGGCCGGAGAGTGCTTCTTGGGCCGCGAACTGCAACCTTGCAGGATTCTCCCAGGTTCCCGGCCCAACGAAAGCCCCCAGACCCAAATGGAGAGGGGCTGCTTGGGGCCCCCCTGGGGGCCCTTCAGGCCAGCTAGGTCTTTGGGTCCTGGCTCCTTCGGTTTGGGAGCTGTTGCTGCAGTTGGGCATGTTGGCCGGAGAGTGCTTCTCGGGCCGCGAACTGCAACTTTGCATGAATCTCCCAGGTTCCCGGCCCAACGAAAGCCCCCAGACCCAAATTGAGAGGGGCTGCTTGGGGGCCCCCTGGGGGTCCTTCAGGCCAGCTAGGTCTTTGGGTCCTGGCTCCTTCGCTTTGGGAGCTGTTGCTGCAGTTGGGCATGTTGGCCGGAGAGTGCTTCTCCGGCCGCGAACTGCAACATTGCTGGTACCTCTCAGGTATCCATGCCCAACGAAAGCCCCCAGACCCAAATTGAGAGGGGCTGCTTGGGGGCCCCCTGGGGGCACTTCAGGCCAGCTAGGTCTTTGGGTCCTGGCTCCTTCGCTTTGGGAGCTGTTGCTGCAGTTGGGCATGTTGGCCGGAGAGTGCTTCTCGGGCCGCGAACTGCAACCTTGCTGGTACCTCCCAGGTTCCCGGCCCAACGAAAGCCCCCAGACCCAAATTGAGAGGGGCTGCTTGGGGGCCCCCTGGGGGCCCTTCAGGCCAGCTAGGTCTTTGGGTCCTGGCTCCTTCGGTTTGGGAGCTGTTGCTGCAGTTGGGCATGTTGGCCGGAGAGTGCTTCTCGGGCCTCGAACTGCAACCTTGCAGGAATCTCCCAGGTTCCATGCCCAACAAAAGCCCCCAGACCCAAATGGAGAGGGGCTGCTTGGTGGCCCCCTGGGGGCCCTTCAGGCCAGCTAGGTCTTTGGGTCCTGGCTCCTTCGGTTTGGGAGCTGTTGCTGCAGTTGGGCATGTTGGCCGGAGAGTGCTTCTCGGGCCACGAACTGCAACCTTGCAGGTACCTCCCAGGTTCCCGGCCCAACGAAAGGCCCCAGACCCAAATTGAGAGGGGCTGCTTGGGGGCCCCATGGGGGCCCTTCAGGCCAGCTAGGTCTTTGGGTCCTGGCTCATTCGCTTTGGGAGCTGTTGCTGCAGTTGGGCATGTTGGCCGGAGAGTGCTTCTCGGGCCGCGAACTGCAACCTTGCAGGTACCTCCCAGGTTCCATGCCCAACGAAAGCCCCCAGACCCAAAGTGAGAGGGGCTGCTTGGGGGCCCCCTGGGGGCCCTTCAGGCCAGCTAGGTCTTTGGGTCCTGGCTCCTTCGCTTTGGGAGCTGTTGCTGCAGTTGGGCATGTTGGGCGGAGAGTGCTTCTCGGGCCGCGAACTGCAACCTTGCAGGAATCTCCCAGGTTCCCGGCCCAACGAAAGCCCCCAGACCCAAATTGAGAGGGGCTGCTTGGGGGCCCCCTGGGGGCCCTTCAGGCCAGCTAGGTCTTTGGGTCCTGGCTCCTTCGCTTTGGGAGCTGTTGCTGCAGTTGGGCATGTTGGCCGGAGAGTGCTTCTCCGGCCGCGAACTGCAACCTTGCTGGTACCTCCCAGGTTCCCGGCCCAACTAAAGCCCCCAGACCCAAATGGAGAGGATCTCCTTGGGGGCCCCATGGGGGCCCTTCAGGCCAGCTAGGTCTTTGGGTCCTGGCTCCTTCGCTTTGGGAGCTGTTGCTGCAGTTGGGCATGTTGGCCGGAGAGTGCTTCTTGGGCCTCGAACTGCAACCTTGCAGGAATCTCCCAGGTTCCATGCCCAACAAAAGCCCCCAGACCCAAATGGAGAGGGGCTGCTTGGGGGCCCCCTGGGGGCCCTTCAGGCCAGCTAGGTCTTTGGGTCCTGGCTCCTTCGCTTTGGGAGCTGTTGCTGCAGTTGGGCATGTTGGCCGGAGAGTGCTTCTCCGGCCGCGAACTGCAACATTGCTGGTACCTCCCAGGTTCCCGGCCCAACTAAAGCCCCCAGACCCAAATGGAGAGGAGCTCCTTGGGGGCCCCATGGGGGCCCTTCAGGCCAGCTAGGTCTTTGGGTCCTGGCTCCTTCGCTTTGGGAGCTGTTGCTGCAGTTGGGCATGTTGGCCGGAGAGTGCTTCTCGGGCCGCGAACTGCAACCTTGCAGGTACCATTCAGGTATGCATGCCAACGAAAGCCCCCAGACCCAAATTGAGAGGGGCTGCTTGGTGGCCCCCTGGGGGCCCTTCAGGCCAGCTAGGTCTTTGTGTCCTGGCTCCTTCGCTTTGGGAGCTGTTGCTGCAGTTGGGCATGTTGGCCGGAGAGTGCTTCTCGGGCCGCGAACTGCAACCTTGCAGGATTCTCCCAGGTTCCCGGCCCAACGAAAGCCCCCAGACCCAAATGGAGAGGGGCTGCTTGGGGGCCCCCTGGGGGTCCTTCAGGCCAGCTAGGTCTTTGGGTCCTGGCTCCTTCGGTTTGGGAGCTGTTGCTGCAGTTGGGCATGTTGGCCGGAGAGTGCTTCTCGGGCCGCGAAATGTAATCTTGCAGGTACCTCTCAGGTATCCATGCCCAACGAAAGCCCCCAGACCCAAATTGAGAGGGGCTGCTTGGGGGCCCCCTGGGGGCCCTTCAGGCCAGCTAGCTCTTTGGGTCCTGGCTCCTTCGGTTTGGGAGCTGTTGCTGCAGTTGGGCATGTTGGCCGGAGAGTGCTTCTTTGGCCGCGAACTGCAACCTTGCAGGATTCTCCCAGGTTCCATGCCCAACAAAAGCCCCCAGACCCAAATGGAGAGGGGCTGCTTGGGGCCCCCCTGGGGGCCCTTCAGGCCAGCTAGGTCTTTGGGTCCTGGCTCCTTCGGTTTGGGAGCTGTTGCTGCAGTTGGGCATGTTGGCCGGAGAGTGCTTCTCGGGCCTCGAACTGCAACCTTGCAGGAATCTCCCAGGTTCCATGCCCAACGAAAGCCCCCAGACCCAAATTGAGAGGGGCTGCTTGGGGGCCCCCTGGGGGCCCTTCAGGCCAGCTAGGTCTTTGGGTCCTGGCTCCTTCGGTTTGGGAGCTGTTGCTGCAGTTGGGCATGTTGGCCGGAGAGTGCTTCTCGGGCCGCGAACTGCAACCTTGCATGCATCTCCCAGGTTCCCGGCCCAACGAAAGCCCCCAGACCCAAATTGAGAGGGGCTGCTTGGGGGCCCCCTGGGGGCCCTTCAGGCCAGCTAGGTCTTTGGGTCCTGGCTCCTTCGCTTTGGGAGCTGTTGCTGCAGTTGGGCATGTTGGCCGGAGAGTGCTTCTCGGGCCGTGAACTGTAACCTTGCATGTACCTTTCAGGTATCCATGCCCAACGAAAGCCCCCAGACCCAAATTGAGAGGGGCTGCTTGGTGGCCCCCTGGGGGCCCTTCAGGCCAGCTAGGTCTTTGGGTCCTGGCTCCTTCGGTTTGGGAGCTGTTGCTGCAGTTGGGCATGTTGGCCGGAGAGTGCTTCTCGGGCCGCGAACTGCAACCTTGCATGAATCTCCCAGGTTCCCGGCCCAACGAAAGCCCCCAGACCCAAATTGAGAGGGGCTGCTTGGGGGCCCCCTGGGGGCCCTTCAGGCCAGCTAGGTCTTTGTGTCCTGGCTCCTTCGGTTTGGGAGCTGTTGCTGCAGTTGGGCATGTTGGCCGGAGAGTGCTTCTCGGGCCTCGAACTGCAACCTTGCAGGAATCTCCCAGGTTCCATGCCCAACAAAAGCCCCCAGACCCAAATGGAGAGGGGCTGCTTGGGGGCCCCCTGGGGGCCCTTCAGGCCAGCTAGGTCTTTGGGTCCTGGCTCCTTCGCTTTGGGAGCTGTTGCTGCAGTTGGGCATGTTGGCCGGAGAGTGCTTCTCCGGCCGCGAACTGCAACATTGCTGGTACCTCCCAGGTTCCCGGCCCAACTAAAGCCCCCAGACCCAAATGGAGAGGAGCTCCTTGGGGGCCCCATGGGGGCCCTTCAGGCCAGCTAGGTCTTTGGGTCCTGGCTCCTTCGCTTTGGGAGCTGTTGCTGCAGTTGAGCATGTTGGCCGGAGAGTGCTTCTCGGGCCGCGAACTGCAACCTTGCAGGTACCTCTCAGGTATTCATGCCCAACGAAAGCCCCCAGACCCAAATGGAGAGGGGCTGCTTGGTGGCCCCCTGGGGGCCCTTCAGGCCAGCTAGGTCTTTGGGTCCTGGCTCCTTCGCTTTGGGAGCTGTTGCTGCAGTTGGGCATGTTGGCCGGAGAGTGCTTCTCGGGCCGCGAACTGCAACCTTGCAGGAATCTCCCAGGTTCCCGGCCCAACGAAAGCCCCCAGACCCAAATTGAGAGGGGCTGCTTGGGGGCCCCCTGGGGGCCCTTCAGGCCAGCTAGGTCTTTGGGTCCTGGCTCCTTCGGTTTGGGAGCTGTTGCTGCAGTTGGGCATGTTGGCCGGAGAGTGCTTCTCGGGCCGCGAACTGCAACCTTGCAGGTACCTCCCAGGTTCCCGGCCCAACGAAAGCCCCCAGACCCAAATGGAGAGGGGCTGCTTGGGGCCCCCCTGGGGGCCCTTCAGGCCAGCTAGGTCTTTGGGTCCTGGCTCCTTCGGTTTGGGAGCTGTTGCTGCAGTTGGGCATGTTGGCCGGAGAGTGCTTCTCGGGCCGCGAACTGCAACCTTGCAGGATTCTCCCAGGTTCCCGGCCCAACGAAAGCCCCCATACCCAAATGGAGAGGGGCTGCTTGGGGCCCCCCTGGGGGCCCTTCAGGCCAGCTAGGTCTTTGGGTCCTGGCTCCTTCGGTTTGGGAGCTGTTGCTGCAGTTGGGCATGTTGGCCGGAGAGTGCTTCTCGGGCCGCGAACTGTAACCTTGCAGGTACCTCTCAGGTATCCATGCCCAACGAAAGCCCCCAGACCCAAATGGAGAGGGGCTGCTTGGTGGCCCCCTGGGGGCCCTTCAGGCCAGCTAGGTCTTTGGGTCCTGGCTCCTTCGGTTTGGGAGCTGTTGCTGCAGTTGAGCATGTTGGCCGGAGAGTGCTTCTTGGGCCGCGAACTGCAACCTTGCAGGATTCTCCCAGGTTCCCGGCCCAACTAAAGCCCCCAGACCCAAATTGAGAGGGGCTGCTTGGGGCCCCCCTGGGGGCCCTTCAGGCCAGCTAGGTCTTTGGGTCCTGGCTCCTTCGGTTTGGGAGCTGTTGCTGCAGTTGGGCATGTTGGCCGGAGAGTGCTTCTCGGGCCGCGAACTGCAACCTTGCAGGTACCTCTCAGGTATCCATGCCCAACGAAAGCCCCCAGACCCAAATTGAGAGGGGCTGCTTGGTGGCCCCCTGGGGGCCCTTCAGGCCAGCTAGGTCTTTGGGTCCTGGCTCCTTCGGTTTGGGAGCTGTTGCTGCAGTTGGGCATGTTGGCCGGAGAGTGCTTCTTGGGCCGCGAACTGCAACCTTGCAGGATTCTCCCAGGTTCCCGGCCCAACTAAAGCCCCCAGACCCAAATTGAGAGGGGCTGCTTGGGGCCCCCCTGGGGGCCCTTCAGGCCAGCTAGGTCTTTGGGTCCTGGCTCCTTCGGTTTGGGAGCTGTTGCTGCAGTTGGGCATGTTGGCCGGAGAGTGCTTCTCGGGCCGCGAACTGCAACCTTGCAGGTACCTCCCAGGTTCCCGGCCCAACGAAAGCCCCCAGACCCAAATTGAGAGGGGCTGCTTGGGGGCCCCCTGGGGGCCCTTCAGGCCAGCTAGGTCTTTGGGTCCTGGCTCCTTCGCTTTGGGAGCTGTTGCTGCAGTTGGGCATGTTGGCCGGAGAGTGCTTCTCGGGCCGCGAACTGCAACCTTGCAGGAATCTCCCAGGTTCCCGGCCCAACGAAAGCCCCCAGACCCAAATGGAGAGGGGCTGCTTGGGGGCCCCCTGGGGGCCCTTCAGGCCAGCTAGGTCTTTGGGTCCTGGCTCATTCGGTTTGGGAGCTGTTGTTGACGTTGGGCATGTTGGCCGGAGAGTGCTTCTCGGGCCTCGAACTGCAACCTTGCAGGAATCTCCCAGGTTCCCGGCCCAACAAAAGCCCCCAGACCCAAATGGAGAGGGGCTGCTTGGGGGCCCCCTGGGGGCCCTTCAGGCCAGCTAGGTCTTTGGGTCCTGGCTCCTTCGCTTTGGGAGCTGTTGCTGCAGTTGGGCATGTTGGCCGGAGAGTGCTTCTCGGGCCGCGAACTGCAACCTTGCAGGTACCTCCCAGGTTCCTGGCCCAACGAAAGCCCCCAGACCCAAATGGAGAGGGGCTGCTTGGGGACCCCCTGGGGGCACTTCACGCCAGCTAGGTCTTTGGGTCCTGGCTACTTCGCTTTGGGAGCTGTTGCTGCAGTTGGGCATGTTGGCCGGAGAGTGCTTCTCGGGCCGCGAACTGTAACCTTGCAGGTACCTCTCAGGTATACATGCCCAACGAAAGCCCCCAGACCCAAATTGAGAGGGGCTGCTTGGGGGCCCCATGGGGGCCCTTCAGGCCAGCTAGGTCTTTGGGTCCTGGCTCCTTCGCTTTGGGAGCTGTTGCTGCAGTTGAGCATGTTGGCCGGAGAGTGCTTCTCGGGCCACGAACTGCAACCTTGCAGGTACCTCTCAGGTATGCATGCCCAACGAAAGCCCCCAGACCCAAATTGAGAGGGGCTGCTTGGTGGCCCCCTGGGGGCCCTTCAGGCCAGCTAGGTCTTTGGGTCCTGGCTCCTTCGGTTTGGGAGCTGTTGCTGCAGTTGGGCATGTTGGCCGGAGAGTGCTTCTCGGGCCGCGAACTGCAACCTTGCAGGTACCTCCCAGGTTCCATGCCCAAAGAAAGCCCCCAGACCCAAAGTGAGAGGGGCTGCTTGGGGGCCCCCTGGGGGCCCTTCAGGCCACCTAGGTCTTTGGGTCCTGGCTCCTTCGGTTTGGGAGCTGTTGCTGCAGTTGGGCATGTTGGCCGGAGAGTGCTTCTCGGGCCGCGAACTGCAACCTTGCAGGAATCTCCCAGGTTCCCGGCCCAACGAAAGCCCCCAGACCCAAATTGAGAGGGGCTGCTTGGGGGCCCCCTGGGGGCCCTTCAGGCCAGCTAGGTCTTTGTGTCCTGGCTCATTCGGTTTGGGAGCTGTTGCTGCAGTTGGGCATGTTGGCCGGAGAGTGCTTCTCGGGCCGCGAACTGCAACCTTGCAGGAATCTCCCAGGTTCCCGGCCCAACAAAAGCCCCCAGACCCAAATGGAGAGGGGCTGCTTGGGGGCCCCCTGGGGGCCCTTCAGGCCAGCTAGGTCTTTGGGTCCTGGCTCCTTCGGTTTGGGAGCTGTTGCTGCAGTTGGGCATGTTGGCCGGAGAGTGCTTCTCCGGCCGCGAACTGCAACCTTGCAGGAATCTCCCAGGTTCCCGGCCCAACTAAAGCCCCCAGACCCAAATGGAGAGGATCTCCTTGGGGGCCCCATGGGGGCCCTTCAGGCCAGCTAGGTCTTTGGGTCCTGGCTCCTTCGCTTTGGGAGCTGTTGCTGCAGTTGGGCATGTTGGCCGGAGAGTGCTTCTTGGGCCTCGAACTGCAACCTTGCAGGAATCTCCCAGTTTCCATGCCCAACAAAAGCCCCCAGACCCAAATGGAGAGGGGCTGCTTGGGGGCCCCCTGGGGGCCCTTCAGGCCAGCTAGGTCTTTGGGTCCTGGCTCCTTCGCTTTGGGAGCTGTTGCTGCAGTTGGGCATGTTGGCCGGAGAGTGCTTCTCCGGCCGCGAACTGCAACATTGCTGGTACCTCCCAGGTTCCCGGCCCAACTAAAGCCCCCAGACCCAAATGGAGAGGAGCTCCTTGGGGGCCCCATGGGGGCCCTTCAGGCCAGCTAGGTCTTTGGGTCCTGGCTCCTTCGCTTTGGGAGCTGTTGCTGCAGTTGGGCATGTTGGCCGGAGAGTGCTTCTCGGGCCGCGAACTGCAACCTTGCAGGTACCATTCAGGTATGCATGCCAACGAAAGCCCCCAGACCCAAATTGAGAGGGGCTGCTTGGTGGCCCCTTGGGGGCCCTTCAGGCCAGCTAGGTCTTTGTGTCCTGGCTCCTTCGCTTTGGGAGCTGTTGCTGCAGTTGGGCATGTTGGCCGGAGAGTGCTTCTCGGGCCGCGAACTGCAACCTTGCAGGATTCTCCCAGGTTCCCGGCCCAACGAAAGCCCCCAGACCCAAATGGAGAGGGGCTGCTTGGGGGCCCCCTGGGGGTCCTTCAGGCCAGCTAGGTCTTTGGGTCCTGGCTCCTTCGGTTTGGGAGCTGTTGCTGCAGTTGGGCATGTTGGCCGGAGAGTGCTTCTCGGGCCGCGAACTGTAACCTTGCAGGTACCTCTCAGGTATCCATGCCCAACGAAAGCCCCCAGACCCAAATTGAGAGGGGCTGCTTGGGGGCCCCCTGGGGGCCCTTCAGGCCAGCTAGGTCTTTGTGTCCTGGCTCATTCGGTTTGGGAGCTGTTGCTGCAGTTGGGCATGTTGGCCGGAGAGGGCTTCTCGGGCCGCGAACTGCAAACTTGCAGGTACCTCCCAGGTTCCCGGCCCAACGAAAACCCCCAGACCCAAATGGAGAGGGGCTGCTTGGGGGCCCCATGGGGGCCCTTCAGACCAGCTAGGTCTTTGGGTCCTGGCTCCTTCGGTTTGGGAGCTGTTGCTGCAGTTGGGCATGTTGGCAGGAGAGTGCTTTTCGGGCCGCGAACTGTAACTTGCAGGTACCTCTCAGGTATACATGCCCAACGAAAGCCCCCAGACCCAAATGGAGAGGGGCTGCTTGGTGGCCTTCTGGGGGCACTTCAGGCCAGCTAGGTCTTTGGGTCCTGGCTCCTTCGCTTTGGGAGCTGTTGCTGGATATTGGGCATGTTGGCCGGAGAGTGCTTCTCGGGCCGCGAACTGCAACCTTGCTGGTATCTCCCAGGTTCTCAGCCTAAAGAAAGCCCCCAGACCCAAATGGAGAGGGGCTGCTTGGGGGCCCCCTGGGGGCACTTCAGGCCAGCTAGGTCTTTGTGTCCTGGCTCATTCGGTTTGGGAGCTGTTGTTGACGTTGGGCATGTTGGCCGGAGAGTGCTTCTCGGGCCTCGAACTGCAACCTTGCAGGAATCTCCCAGGTTCCCGGCCCAACAAAAGCCCCCAGACCCAAATGGAGAGGGGCTGCTTGGGGGCCCCCTGGGGGCCCTTCAGGCCAGCTATGTCTTTGGGTCCTGGCTCCTTCGGTTTGGGAGCTGTTGCTGCAGTTGGGCATGTTGGCCGGAGAGTGCTTCTCGGGCCGCGAACTGCAACCTTGCAGGTACCTCCCAGATTCCCGGCCCAACGAAAGCCCCCAGACCCAAATTGAGAGGGGCTGCTTGGGGGCCCCCTGGGGGCCCTTCAGGCCAGCTAGGTCTTTGGGTCCTGGCTCCTTCGCTTTGGGAGCTGTTGCTGCAGTTGGGCATGTTGGCCGGAGAGTGCTTCTCGGGCCGCGAACTGCAACCTTGCAGGAATCTCCCAGGTTCCCGGCCCAACGAAAGCCCCCAGACCCAAATGGAGAGGGGCTGCTTGGGGGCCCCCTGGGGGCCCTTCAGGCCAGCTAGGTCTTTGGGTCCTGGCTCATTCGGTTTGGGAGCTGTTGTTGACGTTGGGCATGTTGGCCGGAGAGTGCTTCTCGGGCCTCGAACTGCAACCTTGCAGGAATCTCCCAGGTTCCCGGCCCAACAAAAGCCCCCAGACCCAAATGGAGAGGGGCTGCTTGGGGGCCCCCTGGGGGCCCTTCAGGCCAGCTAGGTCTTTGGGTCCTGGCTCCTTCGCTTTGGGAGCTGTTGCTGCAGTTGGGCATGTTGGCCGGAGAGTGCTTCTCGGGCCGCGAACTGCAACCTTGCAGGTACCTCCCAGGTTCCTGGCCCAACGAAAGCCCCCAGACCCAAATGGAGAGGGGCTGCTTGGGGACCCCCTGGGGGCACTTCACGCCAGCTAGGTCTTTGGGTCCTGGCTCCTTCGCTTTGGGAGCTGTTGCTGCAGTTGGGCATGTTGGCCGGAGAGTGCTTCTCGGGCCGCGAAATGTAACCTTGCAGGTACCTCTCAGGTATACATGCCCAACGAAAGCCCCCAGACCCAAATTGAGAGGGGCTGCTTGGGGGCCCCATGGGGGCCCTTCAGGCCAGCTAGGTCTTTGGGTCCTGGCTCCTTCGCTTTGGGAGCTGTTGCTGCAGTTGAGCATGTTGGCCGGAGAGTGCTTCTCGGGCCACGAACTGCAACCTTGCAGGTACCTCTCAGGTATGCATGCCCAACGAAAGCCCCCAGACCCAAATTGAGAGGGGCTGCTTGGTGGCCCCATGGGGGCCCTTCAGGCCAGCTAGGTCTTTGGGTCCTGGCTCCTTCGGTTTGGGAGCTGTTGCTGCAGTTGGGCATGTTGGCCGGAGAGTGCTTCTCGGGCCGCGAACTGCAACCTTGCAGGTACCTCCCAGGTTCCATGCCCAACGAAAGCCCCCAGACCCAAAGTGAGAGGGGCTGCTTGGGGGCCCCCTGGGGGCCCTTCAGGCCACCTAGGTCTTTGGGTCCTGGCTCCTTCGCTTTGGGAGCTGTTGCTGCAGTTGGGCATGTTGGGCGGAGAGTGCTTCTCGGGCCGCGAACTGCAACCTTGCAGGTATCTCCCAGGTTCCCGGCCCAACGAAAGCCCCCAGACCCAAATTGAGAGGGGCTGCTTGGGGGCCCCCTGGGGGCCCTTCAGGCCAGCTAGGTCTTTGTGTCCTGGCTCATTCGGTTTGGGAGCTGTTGCTGCAGTTGGGCATGTTGGCCGGAGAGTGCTTCTCGGGCCGCGAACTGCAACCTTGCAGGAATCTCCCAGGTTCCCGGCCCAACAAAAGCCCCCAGACCCAAATGGAGAGGGGCTGCTTGGGGGCCCCCTGGGGGCCCTTCAGGCCAGCTAGGTCTTTGGGTCCTGGCTCCTTCGCTTTGGGAGCTGTTGCTGCAGTTGGGCATGTTGGCCGGAGAGTGCTTCTCCGGCCGCGAACTGCAACCTTGCTGGTACCTCCCAGGTTCCCGGCCCAACTAAAGCCCCCAGACCCAAATGGAGAGGATCTCCTTGGGGGCCCCATGGGGGCCCTTCAGGCCAGCTAGGTCTTTGGGTCCTGGCTCCTTCGCTTTGGGAGCTGTTGCTGCAGTTGGGCATGTTGGCCGGAGAGTGCTTCTTGGGCCGCGAACTGCAACCTTGCAGGAATCTCCCAGGTTCCATGCCCAACAAAAGCCCCCAGACCCAAATGGAGAGGGGCTGCTTGGGGGCCCCCTGGGGGCCCTTCAGGCCAGCTAGGTCTTTGGGTCCTGGCTCCTTCGCTTTGGGAGCTGTTGCTGCAGTTGGGCATGTTGGCCGGAGAGTGCTTCTCCGGCCGCGAACTGCAACATTGCTGGTACCTCCCAGGTTCCCGGCCCAACTAAAGCCCCCAGACCCAAATGGAGAGGAGCTCCTTGGGGGCCCCATGGGGGCCCTTCAGGCCAGCTAGGTCTTTGGGTCCTGGCTCCTTCGCTTTGGGAGCTGTTGCTGCAGTTGGGCATGTTGGCCGGAGAGTGCTTCTCGGGCCGCGAACTGCAACCATGCAGGTACCATTCAGGTATGCATGCCAACGAAAGCCCCCAGACCCAAATTGAGAGGGGCTGCTTGGTGGCCCCTTGGGGGCCCTTCAGGCCAGCTAGGTCTTTGTGTCCTGGCTCCTTCGCTTTGGGAGCTGTTGCTGCAGTTGGGCATGTTGGCCGGAGAGTGCTTCTCGGGCCGCGAACTGCAACCTTGCAGGATTCTCCCAGGTTCCCGGCCCAACGAAAGCCCCCAGACCCAAATGGAGAGGGGCTGCTTGGGGGCCCCCTGGGGGTCCTTCAGGCCAGCTAGGTCTTTGGGTCCTGGCTCCTTCGGTTTGGGAGCTGTTGCTGCAGTTGGGCATGTTGGCCGGAGAGTGCTTCTCGGGCCGCGAACTGTAACCTTGCAGGTACCTCTCAGGTATCCATGCCCAACGAAAGCCCCCAGACCCAAATGGAGAGGGGCTGCTTGGGGGCCCCCTGGGGGCCCTTCAGGCCAGCTAGGTCTTTGGGTCCTGGCTCCTTCGCTTTGGGAGCTGTTGCTGCAGTTGGGCATGTTGGCCGGAGAGTGCTTCTCGGGCCGCGAACTGCAACCTTGCAGGTACCTCCCAGGTTCCCGGCCCAACGAAAGCCCCCAGACCAAAATTGAGAGGGGCTGCTTGGGGGCCCCCTGGGGGCCCTTCAGGCCAGCTAGCTCTTTGGGTCCTGGCTCCTTCGGTTTGGGAGCTGTTGCTGCAGTTGGGCATGTTGGCCGGAGAGTGCTTCTTGGGCCGCGAACTGCAACCTTGCAGGATTCTCCCAGGTTCCCGGCCCAACGAAAGCCCCCAGACCCAAATGGAGAGGGGCTGCTTGGGGCCCCCCTGGGGGCCCTTCAGGCCAGCTAGGTCTTTGGGTCCTGGCTCCTTCGGTTTGGGAGCTGTTGTTGCAGTTGGGCATGTTGGCCGGAGAGTGCTTCTCGGGCCTCGAACTGCAACCTTGCAGGAATCTCCCAGGTTACATGCCCAACGAAAGCCCCCAGACCCAAATTGAGAGGGGCTGCTTGGGGGCCCCCTGGGGGCCCTTCAGGCCAGCTAGGTCTTTGGGTCCTGGCTCCTTCGGTTTGGGAGCTGTTGCTGCAGTTGGGCATGTTGGCCGGAGAGTGCTTCTCGGGCCGCGAACTGCAACTTTGCATGCATCTCCCAGGTTCCCGGCCCAACGAAAGCCCCCAGACCCAAATTGAGAGGGGCTGCTTGGGGGCCCCCTGGGGGCCCTTCAGGCCAGCTAGGTCTTTGGGTCCTGGCTCCTTCGGTTTGGGAGCTGTTGCTGCAGTTGGGCATGTTGGCCGGAGAGTGCTTCTCGGGCCGTGAACTGTAACCTTGCATGTACCTCTCAGGTATCCATGCCCAACGAAAGCCCCCAGACCCAAATTGAGAGGGGCTGCTTGGTGGCCCCCTGGGGGCCCTTCAGGCCACCTAGGTCTTTGGGTCCTGGCTCCTTCGGTTTGGGAGCTGTTGCTGCAGTTGGGCATGTTGGCCGGAGAGTGCTTCTCGGGCCGCGAACTGCAACCTTGCATGAATCTCCCAGGTTCCCGGCCCAACGAAAGCCCCCAGACCCAAATTGAGAGGGGCTGCTTGGGGGCCCCCTGGGGGCCCTTCACGCCAGCTAGGTCTTTGTGTCCTGGTTCCTTCGGTTTGGGAGCTGTTGCTGCAGTTGGGCATGTTGGCCGGAGAGTGCTTCTCGGGCCTCGAACTGCAACCTTGCAGGAATCTCCCAGGTTCCATGCCCAACAAAAGCCCCCAGACCCAAATGGAGAGGGGCTGCTTGGGGGCCCCCTGGGGGCCCTTCAGGCCAGCTAGGTCTTTGGGTCCTGGCTCCTTCGCTTTGGGAGCTGTTGCTGCAGTTGGGCATGTTGGCCGGAGAGTGCTTCTCCGGCCGCGAACTGCAACATTGCTGGTACCTCCCAGGTTCCCGGCCCAACTAAAGCCCCCAGACCCAAATGGAGAGGAGCTCCTTGGGGGCCCCATGGGGGCCCTTCAGGCCAGCTAGGTCTTTGGGTCCTGGCTCCTTCGGTTTGGGAGCTGTTGCTGCAGTTGAGCATGTTGGCCGGAGAGTGCTTCTCGGGCCGCGAACTGCAACCTTGCAGGTACCTCTCAGGTATTCATGCCCAACGAAAGCCCCCAGACCCAAATGGAGAGGGGCTGCTTGGTGGCCCCCTGGGGGCCCTTCAGGCCAGCTAGGTCTTTGGGTCCTGGCTCCTTCGCTTTGGGAGCTGTTGCTGCAGTTGGGCATGTTGGCCGGAGAGTGCTTCTCGGGCCGCGAACTGCAACCTTGCTGGTACCTCCCAGGTTCCCGGCCCAACGAAAGCCCCCAGACCCAAATTGAGAGGGGCTGCTTGGGTGCCCCCTGGGGGCCCTTCAGGCCAGCTAGGTCTTTGGGTCCTGGCTCCTTCGGTTTGGGAGCTGTTGCTGCAGTTGGGCATGTTGGCCGGAGAGTGCTTCTCGGGCCGCGAACTGCAACCTTGCAGGATTCTCCCAGGTTCCCGGCCCAACGAAAGCCCCCAGACCCAAATGGAGAGGGGCTGCTTGGGGCCCCCCTGGGGGCCCTTCAGGCCAGCTAGGTCTTTGGGTCCTGGCTCCTTCGGTTTGGGAGCTGTTGCTGCAGTTGGGCATGTTGGCCGGAGAGTGCTTCTCGGGCCGCGAACTGCAACCTTGCAGGATTCTCCCAGGTTCCCGGCCCAACGAAAGCCCCCATACCCAAATGGAGAGGGGCTGCTTTGGGCCCCCCTGGGGGCCCTTCAGGCCAGCTAGGTCTTTGGGTCCTGGCTCCTTCGGTTTGGGAGCTGTTGCTGCAGTTGGGCATGTTGGCCGGAGAGTGCTTCTCGGGCCGCGAACTGTAACCTTGCAGGTACCTCTCAGGTATCCATGCCCAACGAAAGCCCCCAGACCCAAATGGAGAGGGGCTGCTTGGTGGCCCCCTGGGGGCCCTTCAGGCCAGCTAGGTCTTTGGGTCCTGGCTCCTTCGCTTTGGGAGCTGTTGCTGCAGTTGGGCATGTTGGCCGGAGAGTGCTTCTTGGGCCGCGAACTGCAACCTTGCAGGATTCTCCCAGGTTCCCGGCCCAACTAAAGCCCCCAGACCCAAATGGAGAGGGGCTGCTTGGGGCCCCCCTGGGGGCCCTTCAGGCCAGCTAGGTCTTTGGGTCCTGGCTCCTTCGGTTTGGGAGCTGTTGCTGCAGTTGAGCATGTTGGCCGGAGAGTGCTTCTCGGGCCGAGAACTGTAACCTTGCAGGTACCTCTCAGGTATACATGCCCAACGAAAGCCCCCAGACCCAAATTGAGAGGGGCTGCTTGGTGGCCCCCTGGGGGCCCTTCAGGCCAGCTAGGTCTTTGTGTCCTGGCTCCTTCGCTTTGGGAGCTGTTGCTGCAGTTGGGCATGTTGGGCGGAGAGTGCTTCTCGGGCCGCGAACTGCAACCTTGCAGGATTCTCCCAGGTTCCCGGCCCAACGAAAGCCCCCAGACCCAAATGGAGAGGGGCTGCTTGGGGGCCCCCTGGGGGCCCTTCAGGCCAGCTAGGTCTTTGGGTCCTGGCTCCTTCGGTTTGGGAGCTGTTGCTGCAGTTGGGCATGTTGGCCGGAGAGTGCTTCTCGGGCCGCGAACTGCAACCTTGCAGGATTCTCCCAGGTTCCCGGCCCAACGAAAGCCCCCAGACCCAAATTGAGAGGGGCTGCTTGGGGGCCCCCTGGGGGCCCTTCAGGCCAGCTAGGTCTTTGGGTCCTGGCTCCTTCAGTTTGGGAGCTGTTGCTGCAGTTGGGCATGTTGGCCGGAGAGTGCTTCTCGGGCCGCGAACTGCAACCTTGCAGGAATCTCCAAGGTTCCATGCCCAACGAAAGCCCCCAGACCCAAATTGAGAGGGGCTGCTTGGGGGCCCCCTGGGGGCCCTTCAGGCCAGCTAGGTCTTTGGGTCCTGGCTCCTTCGCTTTGGGAGCTGTTGCTGCAGTTGGACATGTTGGCCGGAGAGTACTTCTCGGGCCGCGAACTGCAACTTTGCATGCATCTCCCAGGTTCCCGGCCCAACGAAAGCCCCCAGACCCAAATTGAGAGGGGCTGCTTGGGGGCCCCCTGGGGGCCCTTCAGGCCAGCTAGGTCTTTGGGTCCTGGCTCCTTCGCTTTGGGAGCTGTTGCTGCAGTTGGGCATGTTGGCCGGAGAGTGCTTCTCGGGCCGCGAACTGTAACCTTGCAGGTACCTCTCAGGTATCCATGCCCAACGAAAGCCCCCAGACCCAAATGGAGAGGGGCTGCTTGGTGGCCCCCTGGGGGCCCTTCAGGCCAGCTAGGTCTTTGGGTCCTGGCTCCTTCGGTTTGGGAGCTGTTGCTGCAGTTGGGCATGTTGGCCGGAGAGTGCTTCTCGGGCCGCGAACTGCAACCTTGAAGGAATCTCCCAGGTTCCCGGCCCAACGAAAGCCCCCAGACCCAAATTGAGAGGGGCTGCTTGGGGGCCCCCTGGGGGCCCTTCATGCCAGCTAGGTCTTTGTGTCCTGGCTCCTTCGGTTTGGGAGCTGTTGCTGCAGTTGGGCATGTTGGCCGGAGAGTGCTTCTCGGGCCTCGAACTGCAACCTTGCAGGAATCTCCCAGGTTCCATGCCCAACTAAAGCCCCCAGACCCAAATTGAGAGGGGCTGCTTGGGGGCCCCCTGGGGGCCCTTCAGGCCAGCTAGGTCTTTGGGTCCTGGCTCCTTCGCTTTGGGAGCTGTTGCTGCAGTTGGGCATGTTGGCCGGAGAGTGCTTCTCCGGCCGCGAACTGCAACCTTGCTGGTACCTCCCAGGTTCCCGGCCCAACTAAAGGCCCCAGACCCAAATGGAGAGGAGCTCCTTGGGGGCCCCATGGGGGCCCTTCAGGCCAGCTAGGTCTTTGGGTCCTGGCTCCTTCGGTTTGGGAGCTGTTGCTGCAGTTGAGCATGTTGGCCGGAGAGTGCTTCTCGGGCCGCGAACTGCAACCTTGCAGGTACCTCTCAGGTATCCATGCCCAACGAAAGCCCCCAGACCCAAATTGAGAGGGGCTGCTTGGTGGCCCCATGGGGGCCCTTCAGGCCAGCTAGGTCTTTGGGTCCTGGCTCCTTCGCTTTGGGAGCTGTTGCTGCAGTTGGGCATGTTGGCCGGAGAGTGCTTCTCGGGCCGCGAACTGCAACCTTGCAGGATTCTCCCAGGTTCCCGGCCCAACGAAAGCCCCCAGACCCAAATTGAGAGGGGCTGCTTGGGGGCCCCCTGGGGGCCCTTCAGGCCAGCTAGGTCTTTGGGTCCTGGCTCCTTCGGTTTGGGAGCTGTTGCTGCAGTTGGGCATGTTGGCCGGAGAGTGCTTCTCGGGCCACGAACTGCAACCTTGCAGGAATCTCCCAGGTTCCCGGCCCAACGAAAGCCCCCAGACCCAAATTGAGAGGGGCTGCTTGGGGGCCCCCTGGGGGCCCTTCAGGCCAGCTAGGTCTTTGGGTCCTGGCTCCTTCGCTTTGGGAGCTGTTGCTGCAGTTGGGCATGTTGGCCGGAGAGTGCTTCTCGGGCCGCAAACTGTAACCTTGCAGGATTCTCCCAGGTTCCCGGCCCAACGAAAGCCCCCAGACCCAAATTGAGAGGGGCTGCTTGGGGGCCCCCTGGGGGCCCTTCAGGCCAGCTAGGTCTTTGGGTCCTGGCTCCTTCGGTTTGGGAGCTGTTGCTGCAGTTGGGCATGTTGGCCGGAGAGTGCTTCTCGGGCCGCGAACTGTAACCTTGCAGGTACCTCTCAGGTATCCATGCCCAACGAAAGCCCCCAGACCCAAATTGAGAGGGGCTGCTTGGTGGCCCCCTGGGGGCCCTTCAGGCCAGCTAGGTCTTTGGGTCCTGGCTCCTTCGGTTTGGGAGCTGTTGCTGCAGTTGGGCATGTTGGCCGGAGAGTGCTTCTCGGGCCGCGAACTGCAACCTTGCATGAATCTCCCAGGTTCCCGGCCCAACGAAAGCCCCCAGACCCAAATTGAGAGGGGCTGCTTGGGGGCCCCCTGGGGGCCCTTCAGGCCAGCTAGGTCTTTGGGTCCTGGCTCCTTCGGTTTGGGAGCTGTTGCTGCAGTTGGGCATGTTGGCCGGAGAGTGCTTCTCGGGCCGCGAACTGCAACCTTGAAGGAATCTCCCAGGTTCCCGGCCCAACGAAAGCCCCCAGACCGAAATTGAGAGGGGCTGCTTGGGGGCCCCCTGGGGGCCCTTCATGCCAGCTAGGTCTTTGTGTCCTGGCTCCTTCGGTTTGGGAGCTGTTGCTGCAGTTGGGCATGTTGTCCGGAGAGTGCTTCTCGGGCCTCGAACTGCAACCTTGCAGGAATCTCCCAGGTTCCATGCCCAACTAAAGCCCCCAGACCCAAATTGAGAGGGGCTGCTTGGGGGCCCCCTGGGGGCCCTTCAGGCCAGCTAGGTCTTTGGGTCCTGGCTCCTTCGGTTTGGGAGCTGTTGCTGCAGTTGGGCATGTTGGCCGGAGAGTGCTTCTCGGGCCGCGAACTGTAACCTTGCAGGTACCTCTCAGGTATACATGCCCAACGAAAGCCCCCAGACCCAAATTGAGAGGGGCTGCTTGGGGGCCCCATGGGGGCCCTTCAGGCCAGCTAGGTCTTTGGGTCCTGGCTCCTTCGCTTTGGGAGCTGTTGCTGCAGTTGAGCATGTTGGCCGGAGAGTGCTTCTCGGGCCACGAACTGCAACCTTGCAGGTACCTCTCAGGTATGCATGCCCAACGAAAGCCCCCAGACCCAAATTGAGAGGGGCTGCTTGGTGGCCCCCTGGGGGCCCTTCAGGCCAGCTAGGTCTTTGGGTCCTGGCTCCTTCGGTTTGGGAGCTGTTGCTGCAGTTGGGCATGTTGGCCGGAGAGTGCTTCTCGGGCCGCGAACTGCAACCTTGCAGGTACCTCCCAGGTTCCATGCCCAACGAAAGCCCCCAGACCCAAAGTGAGAGGGGCTGCTTGGGGGCCCCCTGGGGGCCCTTCAGGCCACCTAGGTCTTTGGGTCCTGGCTCCTTCGCTTTGGGAGCTGTTGCTGCAGTTGGGCATGTTGGGCGGAGAGTGCTTCTCGGGCCGAGAACTGCAACCTTGCAGGAATCTCCCAGGTTCCCGGCCCAACGAAAGCCCCCAGACCCAAATTGAGAGGGGCTGCTTGGGGGCCCCCTGGGGGCCCTTCAGGCCAGCTAGGTCTTTGTGTCCTGGCTCATTCGGTTTGGGAGCTGTTGTTGACGTTGGGCATGTTGGCCGGAGAGTGCTTCTCGGGCCTCGAACTGCAACCTTGCAGGAATCTCCCAGGTTCCCGGCCCAACAAAAGCCCCCAGACCCAAATGGAGAGGGGCTGCTTGGGGGCCCCCTGGGGGCCCTTCAGGCCAGCTAGGTCTTTGGGTCCTGGCTCCTTCGGTTTGGGAGCTGTTGCTGCAGTTGGGCATGTTGGCCGGAGAGTGCTTCTCGGGCCGCGAACTGCAACCTTGCAGGTACCTCCCAGGTTCCCGGCCCAACGAAAGCCCCCAGACCCAAATTGAGAGGGGCTGCTTGGGGGCCCCCTGGGGGCCCTTCAGGCCAGCTAGGTCTTTGGGTCCTGGCTCCTTCGCTTTGGGAGCTGTTGCTGCAGTTGGGCATGTTGGCCGGAGAGTGCTTCTCGGGCCGCGAACTGCAACCTTGCAGGAATCTCCCAGGTTCCCGGCCCAACGAAAGCCCCCAGACCCAAATGGAGAGGGGCTGCTTGGGGGCCCCCTGGGGGCCCTTCAGGCCAGCTAGGTCTTTGGGTCCTGGCTCATTCGGTTTGGGAGCTGTTGTTGACGTTGGGCATGTTGGCCGGAGAGTGCTTCTCGGGCCTCGAACTGCAACCTTGCAGGAATCTCCCAGGTTCCCGGCCCAACAAAAGCCCCCAGACCCAAATGGAGAGGGGCTGCTTGGGGGCCCCCTGGGGGCCCTTCAGGCCAGCTAGGTCTTTGGGTCCTGGCTCCTTCGCTTTGGGAGCTGTTGCTGCAGTTGGGCATGTTGGCCGGAGAGTGCTTCTCGGGCCGCGAACTGCAACCTTGCAGGTACCTCCCAGGTTCCTGGCCCAACGAAAGCCCCCAGACCCAAATGGAGAGGGGCTGCTTGGGGACCCCCTGGGGGCACTTCACGCCAGCTAGGTCTTTGGGTCCTGGCTCCTTCGCTTTGGGAGCTGTTGCTGCAGTTGGGCATGTTGGCCGGAGAGTGCTTCTCGGGCCGCGAACTGTAACCTTGCAGGTACCTCTCAGGTATACATGCCCAACGAAAGCCCCCAGACCCAAATTGAGAGGGGCTGCTTGGGGGCCCCATGGGGGCCCTTCAGGCCAGCTAGGTCTTTGGGTCCTGGCTCCTTCGCTTTGGGAGCTGTTGCTGCAGTTGAGCATGTTGGCCGGAGAGTGCTTCTCGGGCCACGAACTGCAACCTTGCAGGTACCTCTCAGGTATGCATGCCCAACGAAAGCCCCCAGACCCAAATTGAGAGGGGCTGCTTGGTGGCCCCCTGGGGGCCCTTCAGGCCAGCTAGGTCTTTGGGTCCTGGCTCCTTCGGTTTGGGAGCTGTTGCTGCAGTTGGGCATGTTGGCCGGAGAGTGCTTCTCGGGCCGCGAACTGCAACCTTGCAGGTACCTCCCAGGTTCCATGCCCAACGAAAGCCCCCAGACCCAAAGTGAGAGGGGCTGCTTGGGGGCCCCCTGGGGGCCCTTCAGGCCACCTAGGTCTTTGGGTCCTGGCTCCTTCGCTTTGGGAGCTGTTGCTGCAGTTGGGCATGTTGGGCGGAGAGTGCTTCTCGGGCCGCGAACTGCAACCTTGCAGGAATCTCCCAGGTTCCCGGCCCAACGAAAGCCCCCAGACCCAAATTGAGAGGGGCTGCTTGGGGGCCCCCTGGGGGCCCTTCAGGCCAGCTAGGTCTTTGGGTCCTGGCTCATTCGGTTTGGGAGCTGTTGCTGCAGTTGGGCATGTTGGCCGGAGAGTGCTTCTCGGGCCGCGAACTGCAACCTTGCAGGAATCTCCCAGGTTCCCGGCCCAACAAAAGCCCCCAGACCCAAATGGAGAGGGGCTGCTTGGGGGCCCCCTGGGGGCCCTTCAGGCCAGCTAGGTCTTTGGGTCCTGGCTCCTTCGCTTTGGGAGCTGTTGCTGCAGTTGGGCATGTTGGCCGGAGAGTGCTTCTCCGGCCGCGAACTGCAACCTTGCTGGTACCTCCCAGGTTCCCGGCCCAACTAAAGCCCCCAGACCCAAATGGAGAGGATCTCCTTGGGGGCCCCATGGGGGCCCTTCAGGCCAGCTAGGTCTTTGGGTCCTGGCTCCTTCGCTTTGGGAGCTGTTGCTGCAGTTGGGCATGTTGGCCGGAGAGTGCTTCTTGGGCCTCGAACTGCAACCTTGCAGGAATCTCCCAGGTTCCATGCCCAACAAAAGCCCCCAGACCCAAATGGAGAGGGGCTGCTTGGGGGCCCCCTGGGGGCCCTTCAGGCCAGCTAGGTCTTTGGGTCCTGGCTCCTTCGCTTTGGGAGCTGTTGCTGCAGTTGGGCATGTTGGCCGGAGAGTGCTTCTCCGGCCGCGAACTTCAACATTGCTGGTACCTCCCAGGTTCCCGGCCCAACTAAAGCCCCCAGACCCAAATGGAGAGGAGCTCCTTGGGGGCCCCATGGGGGCCCTTCAGGCCAGCTAGGTCTTTGGGTCCTGGCTCCTTCGCTTTGGGAGCTGTTGCTGCAGTTGGGCATGTTGGCCGGAGAGTGCTTCTCGGGCCGCGAACTGCAACCTTGCAGGTACCATTCAGGTATGCATGCCAACGAAAGCCCCCAGACCCAAATTGAGAGGGGCTGCTTGGTGGCCCCTTGGGGGCCCTTCAGGCCAGCTAGGTCTTTGTGTCCTGGCTCCTTCGCTTTGGGAGCTGTTGCTGCAGTTGGGCATGTTGGCCGGAGAGTGCTTCTCGGGCCGCGAACTGCAACCTTGCAGGATTCTCCCAGGTTCCCGGCCCAACGAAAGCCCCCAGACCCAAATGGAGAGGGGCTGCTTGGGGGCCCCCTGGGGGTCCTTCAGGCCAGCTAGGTCTTTGGGTCCTGGCTCCTTCGGTTTGGGAGCTGTTGCTGCAGTTGGGCATGTTGGCCGGAGAGTGCTTCTCGGGCCGCGAACTGTAACCTTGCAGGTACCTCTCAGGTATCCATGCCCAACGAAAGCCCCCAGACCCAAATGGAGAGGGGCTGCTTGGGGGCCCCCTGGGGGCCCTTCAGGCCAGCTAGGTCTTTGGGTCCTGGCTCCTTCGCTTTGGGAGCTGTTGCTGCAGTTGGGCATGTTGGCCGGAGAGTGCTTCTCGGGCCGCGAACTGCAACCTTGCAGGTACCTCCCAGGTTCCCGGCCAAACGAAAGCCCCCAGACCAAAATTGAGAGGGGCTGCTTGGGGGCCCCCTGGGGGCCCTTCAGGCCAGCTAGCTCTTTGGGTCCTGGCTCCTTCGGTTTGGGAGCTGTTGCTGCAGTTGGGCATGTTGGCCGGAGAGTGCTTCTTGGGCCGCGAACTGCAACCTTGCAGGATTCTCCCAGGTTCCCGGCCCAACGAAAGCCCCCAGACCCAAATGGAGAGGGGCTGCTTGGGGCCCCCCTGGGGGCCCTTCAGGCCAGCTAGGTCTTTGGGTCCTGGCTCCTTCGGTTTGGGAGCTGTTGCTGCAGTTGGGCATGTTGGCCGGAGAGTGCTTCTCGGGCCTCGAACTGCAACCTTGCAGGAATCTCCCAGGTTCCATGCCCAACGAAAGCCCCCAGACCCAAATTGAGAGGGGCTGCTTGGGGGCCCCCTGGGGGCCCTTCAGGCCAGCTAGGTCTTTGGGTCCTGGCTCCTTCGGTTTGGGAGCTGTTGCTGCAGTTGGGCATGTTGGCCGGAGAGTGCTTCTCGGGCCGCGAACTGCAACTTTGCATGCATCTCCCAGGTTCCCGGCCCAACGAAAGCCCCCAGACCCAAATTGAGAGGGGCTGCTTGGGGGCCCCCTGGGGGCCCTTCAGGCCAGCTAGGTCTTTGGGTCCTGGCTCCTTCGGTTTGGGAGCTGTTGCTGCAGTTGGGCATGTTGGCCGGAGAGTGCTTCTCGGGCCGTGAACTGTAACCTTGCATGTACCTCTCAGGTATCCATGCCCAACGAAAGCCCCCAGACCCAAATTGAGAGGGGCTGCTTGGTGGCCCCCTGGGGGCCCTTCAGGCCAGCTAGGTCTTTGGGTCCTGGCTCCTTCGGTTTGGGAGCTGTTGCTGCAGTTGGGCATGTTGGCCGGAGAGTGCTTCTCGGGCCGCGAACTGCAACCTTGCATGAATCTCCCAGGTTCCCGGCCCAACGAAAGCCCCCAGACCCAAATTGAGAGGGGCTGCTTGGGGGCCCCCTGGGGGCCCTTCACGCCAGCTAGGTCTTTGTGTCCTGGTTCCTTCGGTTTGGGAGCTGTTGCTGCAGTTGGGCATGTTGGCCGGAGAGTGCTTCTCGGGCCTCGAACTGCAACCTTGCAGGAATCTCCCAGGTTCCATGCCCAACAAAAGCCCCCAGACCCAAATGGAGAGGGGCTGCTTGGGGGCCCCCTGGGGGCCCTTCAGGCCAGCTAGGTCTTTGGGTCCTGGCTCCTTCGCTTTGGGAGCTGTTGCTGCAGTTGGGCATGTTGGCCGGAGAGTGCTTCTCCGGCCGCGAACTGCAACATTGCTGGTACCTCCCAGGTTCCCGGCCCAACTAAAGCCCCCAGACCCAAATGGAGAGGAGCTCCTTGGGGGCCCCATGGGGGCCCTTCAGGCCAGCTAGGTCTTTGGGTCCTGGCTCCTTCGGTTTGGGAGCTGTTGCTGCAGTTGAGCATGTTGGCCGGAGAGTGCTTCTCGGGCCGCGAACTGCAACCTTGCAGGTACCTCTCAGGTATTCATGCCCAACGAAAGCCCCCAGACCCAAATGGAGAGGGGCTGCTTGGTGGCCCCCTGGGGGCCCTTCAGGCCAGCTAGGTCTTTGGGTCCTGGCTCCTTCGCTTTGGGAGCTGTTGCTGCAGTTGGGCATGTTGGCCGGAGAGTGCTTCTCGGGCCGCGAACTGCAACCTTGCTGGTACCTCCCAGGTTCCCGGCCCAACGAAAGCCCCCAGACCCAAATTGAGAGGGGCTGCTTGGGTGCCCCCTGGGGGCCCTTCAGGCCAGCTAGGTCTTTGGGTCCTGGCTCCTTCGGTTTGGGAGCTGTTGCTGCAGTTGGGCATGTTGGCCGGAGAGTGCTTCTCGGGCCGCGAACTGCAACCTTGCAGGATTCTCCCAGGTTCCCGGCCCAACGAAAGCCCCCAGACCCAAATGGAGAGGGGCTGCTTGGGGCCCCCCTGGGGGCCCTTCAGGCCAGCTAGGTCTTTGGGTCCTGGCTCCTTCGGTTTGGGAGCTGTTGCTGCAGTTGGGCATGTTGGCCGGAGAGTGCTTCTCGGGCCGCGAACTGCAACCTTGCAGGATTCTCCCAGGTTCCCGGCCCAACGAAAGCCCCCATACCCAAATGGAGAGGGGCTGCTTGGGGGCCCCCCTGGGGGCCCTTCAGGCCAGCTAGGTCTTTGGGTCCTGGCTCCTTCGGTTTGGGAGCTGTTGCTGCAGTTGGGCATGTTGGCCGGAGAGTGCTTCTCGGGCCGCGAACTGTAACCTTGCAGGTACCTCTCAGGTATCCATGCCCAACGAAAGCCCCTAGACCCAAATGGAGAGGGGCTGCTTGGTGGCCCCCTGGAGGCCCTTCAGGCCAGCTAGGTCTTTGGGTCCTGGCTCCTTCGGTTTGGGAGCTGTTGCTGCAGTTGGGCATGTTGGCCGGAGAGTGCTTCTTGGGCCGCGAACTGCAACCTTGCAGGATTCTCCCAGGTTCCCGGCCCAACTAAAGCCCCCAGACCCAAATTGAGAGGGGCTGCTTGGGGCCCCCCTGGGGGCCCTTCAGGCCAGCTAGGTCTTTGGGTCCTGGCTCCTTCGGTTTGGGAGCTGTTGCTGCAGTTGAGCATGTTGGCCGGAGAGTGCTTCTCGGGCCGAGAACTGTAACCTTGCAGGTACCTCTCAGGTATACATGCCCAACGAAAGCCCCCAGACCCAAATTGAGAGGGGCTGCTTGGTGGCCCCCTGGGGGCCCTTCAGGCCAGCTAGGTCTTTGTGTCCTGGCTCCTTCGCTTTGGGAGCTGTTGCTGCAGTTGGGCATGTTGGGCGGAGAGTGCTTCTCGGGCCGCGAACTGCAACCTTGCAGGATTCTCCCAGGTTCCCGGCCCAACGAAAGCCCCCAGACCCAAATGGAGAGGGGCTGCTTGGGGGCCCCCTGGGGGCCCTTCAGGCCAGCTAGGTCTTTGGGTCCTGGCTCCTTCGGTTTGGGAGCTGTTGCTGCAGTTGGGCATGTTGGCCGGAGAGTGCTTCTCGGGCCGCGAACTGCAACCTTGCAGGATTCTCCCAGGTTCCCGGCCCAACGAAAGCCCCCAGACCCAAATTGAGAGGGGCTGCTTGGGGGCCCCCTGGGGGCCCTTCAGGCCAGCTAGGTCTTTGGGTCCTGGCTCCTTCAGTTTGGGAGCTGTTGCTGCAGTTGGGCATGTTGGCCGGAGAGTGCTTCTCGGGCCGCGAACTGCAACCTTGCAGGAATCTCCAAGGTTCCATGCCCAACGAAAGCCCCCAGACCCAAATTGAGAGGGGCTGCTTGGGGGCCCCCTGGGGGCCCTTCAGGCCAGCTAGGTCTTTGGGTCCTGGCTCCTTCGCTTTGGGAGCTGTTGCTGCAGTTGGGCATGTTGGCCGGAGAGTGCTTCTCGGGCCGCGAACTGCAACTTTGCATGCATCTCCCAGGTTCCCGGCCCAACGAAAGCCCCCAGACCCAAATTGAGAGGGGCTGCTTGGGGGCCCCCTGGGGGCCCTTCATGCCAGCTAGGTCTTTGTGTCCTGGCTCCTTCGGTTTGGGAGCTGTTGCTGCAGTTGGGCATGTTGGCCGGAGAGTGCTTCTCGGGCCTCGAACTGCAACCTTGCAGGAATCTCCCAGGTTCCATGCCCAACTAAAGCCCCCAGACCCAAATTGAGAGGGGCTGCTTGGGGGCCCCCTGGGGGCCCTTCAGGCCAGCTAGGTCTTTGGGTCCTGGCTCCTTCGCTTTGGGAGCTGTTGCTGCAGTTGGGCATGTTGGCCGGAGAGTGCTTCTCCGGCCGCGAACTGCAACCTTGCTGGTACCTCCCAGGTTCCCGGCCCAACTAAAGGCCCCAGACCCAAATTGAGAGGAGCTCCTTGGGGGCCCCATGGGGGCCCTTCAGGCCAGCTAGGTCTTTGGGTCCTGGCTCCTTCGGTTTGGGAGCTGTTGCTGCAGTTGAGCATGTTGGCCGGAGAGTGCTTCTCGGGCCGCGAACTGCAACCTTGCAGGTACCTCTCAGGTATCCATGCCCAACGAAAGCCCCCAGACCCAAATTGAGAGGGGCTGCTTGGTGGCCCCATGGGGGCCCTTCAGGCCAGCTAGGTCTTTGGGTCCTGGCTCCTTCGCTTTGGGAGCTGTTGCTGCAGTTGTGCATGTTGGCCGGAGAGTGCTTCTCGGGCCGCGAACTGCAACCTTGCAGGATTCTCCCAGGTTCCCGGCCCAACGAAAGCCCCCAGACCCAAATTGAGAGGGGCTGCTTGGGGGCCCCCTGGGGGCCCTTCAGGCCAGCTAGGTCTTTGGGTCCTGGCTCCTTCGGTTTGGGAGCTGTTGCTGCAGTTGGGCATGTTGGCCGGAGAGTGCTTCTCGGGCCACGAACTGCAACCTTGCAGGAATCTCCCAGGTTCCCGGCCCAACGAAAGCCCCCAGACCCAAATTGAGAGGGGCTGCTTGGGGGCCCCCTGGGGGCCCTTCAGGCCAGCTAGGTCTTTGGGTCCTGGCTCCTTCGCTTTGGGAGCTGTTGCTGCAGTTGGGCATGTTGGCCGGAGAGTGCTTCTCGGGCCGCAAACTGTAACCTTGCAGGATTCTCCCAGGTTCCCGGCCCAACGAAAGCCCCCAGACCCAAATTGAGAGGGGCTGCTTGGGGGCCCCCTGGGGGCCCTTCAGGCCAGCTAGGTCTTTGGGTCCTGGCTCCTTCGGTTTGGGAGCTGTTGCTGCAGTTGGGCATGTTGGCCGGAGAGTGCTTCTCGGGCCGCGAACTGTAACCTTGCAGGTACCTCTCAGGTATCCATGCCCAACGAAAGCCCCCAGACCCAAATTGAGAGGGGCTGCTTGGTGGCCCCCTGGGGGCCCTTCAGGCCAGCTAGGTCTTTGGGTCCTGGCTCCTTCGGTTTGGGAGCTGTTGCTGCAGTTGGGCATGTTGGCCGGAGAGTGCTTCTCGGGCCGCGAACTGCAACCTTGCATGAATCTCCCAGGTTCCCGGCCCAACGAAAGCCCCCAGACCCAAATTGAGAGGGGCTGCTTGGGGGCCCCCTGGGGGCCCTTCAGGCCAGCTAGGTCTTTGGGTCCTGGCTCCTTCGGTTTGGGAGCTGTTGCTGCAGTTGGGCATGTTGGCCGGAGAGTGCTTCTCGGGCCGCGAACTGCAACCTTGAAGGAATCTCCCAGGTTCCCGGCCCAACGAAAGCCCCCAGACCGAAATTGAGAGGGGCTGCTTGGGGGCCCCCTGGGGGCCCTTCATGCCAGCTAGGTCTTTGTGTCCTGGCTCCTTCGGTTTGGGAGCTGTTGCTGCAGTTGGGCATGTTGTCCGGAGAGTGCTTCTCGGGCCTCGAACTGCAACCTTGCAGGAATCTCCCAGGTTCCATGCCCAACTAAAGCCCCCAGACCCAAATTGAGAGGGGCTGCTTGGGGGCCCCCTGGGGGCCCTTCAGGCCAGCTAGGTCTTTGGGTCCTGGCTCCTTCGCTTTGGGAGCTGTTGCTGCAGTTGGGCATGTTGGCCGGAGAGTGCTTCTCGGGCCGCGAACTGCAACCTTGCATGAATCTCCCAGGTTCCCGGCCCAACGAAAGCCCCCAGACCCAAATTGAGAGGGGCTGCTTGGGGGCCCCCTGGGGGCCCTTCAGGCCAGCTAGGTCTTTGTGTCCTGGCTCCTTCGGTTTGGGAGCTGTTGCTGCAGTTGGGCATGTTGGCCGGAGAGTGCTTCTCGGGCCTCGAACTGCAACCTTGCAGGAATCTCCCAGGTTCCATGCCCAACAAAAGCCCCCCGACCCAAATGGAGAGGGGCTGCTTGGGGGCCCCCTGGGGGCCCTTCAGGCCAGCTAGGTCTTTGGGTCCTGGCTCCTTCGCTTTGGGAGCTGTTGCTGCAGTTGGGCATGTTGGCCGGAGAGTGCTTCTCCGGCCGCGAACTGCAACATTGCTGGTACCCCCCAGGTTCCCGGCCCAACGAAAGCCCCAAGACCCAAATGGAGAGGAGCTCCTTGGGGGCCCCCTGGGGGCCCTTCAGGCCAGCTAGGTCTTTGGGTCCTGGCTCCTTCGTTTTGGGAGCTGTTGCTGCAGTTGAGCATGTTGGCCGGAGAGTGCTTCTCGGGCCGCGAACTGCAACTTTGCAGGTACCTCTCAGGTATCCATGCCCAACGAAAGCCCCCAGACCCAAATTGAGAGGGGCTGCTTGGGGGCCCCCTGGGGGCCCTTCAGGCCAGCTAGGTCTTTGGGTCCTGGCTCCTTCGGTTTGGGAGCTGTTGCTGCAGTTGGGCATGTTGGCCGGAGAGTGCTTCTTGGGCCGCGAACTGCAACCTTGCAGGATTCTCCCAGGTTCCCGGCCCAACGAAAGCCCCCAGACCCAAATTGAGAGGGGCTGCTTGGGGCCCCCCTGGGGGCCCTTCAGGCCAGCTAGGTCTTTGGGTCCTGGCTCCTTCGGTTTGGGAGCTGTTGCTGCAGTTGGGCATGTTGGGCGGAGAGTGCTTCTCGGGCCGCGAACTGCAACTTTGCATGAATCTCCCAGGTTCCCGGCCCAACGAAAGCCCCCAGACCCAAATTGAGAGGGGCTGCTTGGGGGCCCCCTGGGGGTCCTTCAGGCCAGCTAGGTCTTTGGGTCCTGGCTCCTTCGGTTTGGGAGCTGTTGCTGCAGTTGGGCATGTTGGCCGGAGAGTGCTTCTCGGGCCGCGAACTGTAACCTTGCAGGTACCTCTCAGGTATCCATGCCCAACGAAAGCCCCCAGACCCAAATTGAGAGGGGCTGCTTGGGGGCCCCCTGGGGGCCCTTCAGGCCAGCTAGGTCTTTGGGTCCTGGCTCCTTCGCTTTGGGAGCTGTTGCTGCAGTTGGGCATGTTGGCCGGAGAGTGCTTCTCGGGCCGCGAACTGTAACCTTGCAGGTACCTCTCAGGTATCCATGCCCAACGAAAGCCCCCAGACCCAAATGGAGAGGGGCTGCTTGGGGGCCCCCTGGGGGCCCTTCAGGCCAGATAGGTCTTTGTGTCCTGGCTCCTTCGGTTTGGGAGCTGTTGCTGCAGTTGGGCATGTTGGCCGGAGAGTGCTTCTCGGGCCTCGAACTGCAACCTTGCAGGAATCTCCCAGGTTCCATGCCCAACAAAAGCCCCCAGACCCAAATGGAGAGGGGCTGCTTGGGGGCCCCCTGGGGGCCCTTCAGGCCAGCTAGGTCTTTGGGTCCTGGCTCCTTCGGTTTGGGAGCTGTTGCTGCAGTTGGGCATGTTGGCCGGAGAGTGCTTCTCGGGCCGCGAACTACAACTTTGCATGAATCTCCCAGGTTCCCGGCCCAACGAAAGCCCCCAGACCCAAATTGAGAGGGGCTGCTTGGGGGCCCCCTGGGGGTCCTTCAGGCCAGCTAGGTCTTTGGGTCCTGGCTCCTTCGGTTTGGGAGCTGTTGCTGCAGTTGGGCATGTTGGCCGGAGAGTGCTTCTCGGGCCGCGAACTGTAACCTTGCAGGTACCTCTCAGGTATCCATGCCCAACGAAAGCCCCCAGACCCAAATTGAGAGGGGCTGCTTGGGGGCCCCCTGGGGGCCCTTCAGGCCAGCTAGGTCTTTGGGTCCTGGCTCCTTCGCTTTGGGAGCTGTTGCTGCAGTTGGGCATGTTGGCCGGAGAGTGCTTCTCGGGCCGCGAACTGCAACCTTGCAGGATTCTCCCAGGTTCCCGGCCCAACGAAAGCCCCCAGACCCAAATGGAGAGGGGCTGCTTGGGGCCCCCCTGGGGGCCCTTCAGGCCAGCTAGGTCTTTGGGTCCTGGCTCCTTCGGTTTGGGAGCTGTTGCTGCAGTTGGGCATGTTGGCCGGAGAGTGCTTCTCGGGCCTCGAACTGCAACCTTGCAGGAATCTCCCAGGTTCCATGCCCAACGAAAGCCCCCAGACCCAAATTGAGAGGGGCTGCTTGGGGGCCCCCTGGGGGCCCTTCAGGCCAGCTAGGTCTTTGGGTCCTGGCTCCTTCGCTTTGGGAGCTGTTGCTGCAGTTGGGCATGTTGGCCGGAGAGTGCTTCTCGGGCCGCGAACTGCAACCTTGCATGAATCTCCCAGGTTCCCGGCCCAACGAAAGCCCCCAGACCCAAATTGAGAGGGGCTGCTTGGGGGCCCCCTGGGGGCCCTTCAGGCCAGCTAGGTCTTTGTGTCCTGGCTCCTTCGGTTTGGGAGCTGTTGCTGCAGTTGGGCATGTTGGCCGGAGAGTGCTTCTCGGGCCTCGAACTGCAACCTTGCAGGAATCTCCCAGGTTCCATGCCCAACGAAAGCCCCCAGACCCAAATGGAGAGGGGCTGCTTGGGGGCCCCCTGGGGGCCCTTCAGGCCAGCTAGGTCTTTGGGTCCTGGCTCCTTCGGTTTGGGAGCTGTTGCTGCAGTTGGGCATGTTGGCCGGAGAGTGCTTCTCCGGCCGCGAACTGCAACATTGCTGGTACCTCCCAGGTTCCCGGCCCAACTAAAGCCCCCAGAACCAAATGGAGAGGAGCTCCTTGGGGGCCCCCTGGGGGCCCTTCAGGCCAGCTAGGTCTTTGGGTCCTGGCTCCTTCGCTTTGGGAGCTGTTGCTGCAGTTGAGCATGTTGGCCGGAGAGTGCTTCTCGGGCCGCGAACTGCAACCTTGCAGGTACCTCTCAGGTATCCATGCCCAACGAAAGCCCCCAGACCCAAATTGAGAGGGGCTGCTTGGTGGCCCCCTGGGGGCCCTTCAGGCCAGCTAGGTCTTTGGGTCCTGGCTCCTTCGGTTTGGGAGCTGTTGCTGCAGTTGGGCATGTTGGCCGGAGAGTGCTTCTCGGGCCGAGAACTGCAACCTTGCTGGTACCTCCCAGGTTCCCGGCCCAACGAAAGCCCCCAGACCCAAATTGAGAGGGGCTGCTTGGGGGCCCCCTGGGGGCCCTTCAGGCCAGCTAGGTCTTTGGGTCCTGGCTCCTTCGCTTTGGGAGCTGTTGCTGCAGTTGGGCATGTTGGCCGGAGAGTGCTTCTCGGGCCGCGAACTGCAACCTTGCAGGATTCTCCCAGGTTCCCGGCCCAACGAAAGCCCCCAGACCCAAATGGAGAGGGGCTGCTTGGGGCCCCCCTGGGGGCCCTTCAGGCCAGCTAGGTCTTTGGGTCCTGGCTCCTTCGGTTTGGGAGCTGTTGCTGCAGTTGGGCATGTTGGGCGGAGAGTGCTTCTCGGGCCGCGAACTGCAACCTTGCAGGATTCTCCCAGGTTCCCGGCCCAACGAAAGCCCCCAGACCCAAATGGAGAGGGGCTGCTTGGGGCCCCCCTGGGGGCCCTTCAGGCCAGCTAGGTCTTTGGGTCCTGGCTCCTTCGGTTTGGGAGCTGTTGCTGCAGTTGGGCATGTTGGCCGGAGAGTGCTTCTCGGGCCGCGAACTGTAACCTTGCAGGTACCTCTCAGGTATCCATGCCCAACGAAAGCCCCCAGACCCAAATTGAGAGGGGCTGCTTGGGGGCCCCCTGGGGGCCCTTCAGGCCAGCTAGGTCTTTGGGTCCTGGCTCCTTCGCTTTGGGAGCTGTTGCTGCAGTTGGGCATGTTGGCCGGAGAGTGCTTCTCGGGCCGCGAAGTGCAACCTTGCATGAATCTCCCAGGTTCCCGGCCCAACGAAAGCCCCCAGACCCAAATTGAGAGGGGCTGCTTGGGGGCCCCCTGGGGGCCCTTCAGGCCAGCTAGGTCTTTGTGTCCTGGCTCCTTCGGTTTGGGAGCTGTTGCTGCAGTTGGGCATGTTGGCCGGAGAGTGCTTCTCGGGCCTCGAACTGCAACCTTGCAGGAATCTCCCAGGTTCCATGCCCAACAAAAGCCCCCAGACCCAAATGGAGAGGGGCTGCTTGGGGGCCCCCTGGGGGCCCTTCAGGCCAGCTAGGTCTTTGGGTCCTGGCTCCTTCGCTTTGGGAGCTGTTGCTGCAGTTGGGCATGTTGGCCGGAGAGTGCTTCTCCGGCCGCGAACTGCAACATTGCTGGTACCTCCCAGGTTCCCGGCCCAACGAAAGCCCCCAGACCCAAATGGAGAGGAGCTCCTTGGGGGCCCCCTGGGGGCCCTTCAGGCCAGCTAGGTCTTTGGGTCCTGGCTCCTTCGGTTTGGGAGCTGTTGCTGCAGTTGAGCATGTTGGCCGGAGAGTGCTTCTCGGGCCGCGAACTGCAACCTTGCAGGTACCTCTCAGGTATCCATGCCCAACGAAAGCCCCCAGACCCAAATTGAGAGGGGCTGCTTGGTGGCCCCCTGGGGGCCCTTCAGGCCAGCTAGGTCTTTGGGTCCTGGCTCCTTCGGTTTGGGAGCTGTTGCTGCAGTTGGGCATGTTGGCCGGAGAGTGCTTCTTGGGCCGCGAACTGCAACCTTGCAGGATTCTCCCAGGTTCCCGGCCCAACGAAAGCCCCCAGACCCAAATTGAGAGGGGCTGCTTGGGGCCCCCCTGGGGGCCCTTCAGGCCAGCTAGGTCTTTGGGTCCTGGCTCCTTCGGTTTGGGAGCTGTTGCTGCAGTTGGGCATGTTGGCCGGAGAGTGCTTCTCGGGCCGCGAATTGCAACCTTGCAGGAATCTCCCAGGTTCCATGCCCAACGAAAGCCCCCAGACCCAAATTGAGAGGGGCTGCTTGGGGGCCCCCTGGGGGCCCTTCAGGCCAGCTAGGTCTTTGGGTCCTGGCTCCTTCGGTTTGGGAGCTGTTGCTGCAGTTGAGCATGTTGGCCGGAGAGTGCTTCTCGGGCCGAGAACTGTAACCTTGCAGGTACCTCTCAGGTATACATGCCCAACGAAAGCCCCCAGACCCAAATTGAGAGGGGCTGCTTGGTGGCCCCCTGGGGGCCCTTCAGGCCAGCTAGGTCTTTGGGTCCTGGCTCCTTCGCTTTGGGAGCTGTTGCTGCAGTTGGGCATGTTGGGCGGAGAGTGCTTCTCGGGCCGCGAACTGCAACCTTGCAGGATTCTCCCAGGTTCCCGGCCCAACGAAAGCCCCCAGACCCAAATGGAGAGGGGCTGCTTGGGGGCCCCCTGGGGGCCCTTCAGGCCAGCTAGGTCTTTGGGTCCTGGCTCCTTCGGTTTGGGAGCTGTTGCTGCAGTTGGGCATGTTGGCCGGAGAGTGCTTCTTGGGCCGCGAACTGCAACCTTGCAGGATTCTCCCAGGTTCCCGGCCCAACGAAAGCCCCCAGACCCAAATTGAGAGGGGCTGCTTGGGGGCCCCCTGGGGGCCCTTCAGGCCAGCTAGGTCTTTGGGTCCTGGCTCCTTCGGTTTGGGAGCTGTTGCTGCAGTTGGGCATGTTGGCCGGAGAGTGCTTCTCGGGCCGCGAACTGCAACCTTGCAGGAATCTCCAAGGTTCCATGCCCAACGAAAGCCCCCAGACCCAAATTGAGAGGGGCTGCTTGGGGGCCCCCTGGGGGCCCTTCAGGCCAGCTAGGTCTTTGGGTCCTGGCTCCTTCGGTTTGGGAGCTGTTGCTGCAGTTGGGCATGTTGGCCGGAGAGTGCTTCTCGGGCCGAGAACTGCAACTTTGCAGGAATCTCCCAGGTTCCCGGCCCAACGAAAGCCCCCAGACGCAAATTGAGAGGGGCTGCTTGGGGGCCCCCTGGGGGCCCTTCAGGCCAGCTAGGTCTTTGGGTCCTGGCTCCTTCGGTTTGGGAGCTGTTGCTGCAGTTGGGCATGTTGGCCGGAGAGTGCTTCTCGGGCCGCGAACTGTAACCTTGCAGGTACCTCTCAGGTATCCATGCCCAACGAAAGCCCCCAGACCCAAATTGAGAGGGGCTGCTTGGGGGCCCCCTGGGGGCCCTTCAGGCCAGCTAGGTCTTTGGGTCCTGGCTCCTTCGCTTTGGGAGCTGTTGCTGCAGTTGGGCATGTTGGCCGGAGAGTGCTTCTCGGGCCGCGAACTGCAACTTTGCATGCATCTCCCAGGTTCCCGGCCCAACGAAAGCCCCCAGACCCAAATTGAGAGGGGCTGCTTGGGGGCCCCCTGGGGGCCCTTCAGGCCAGCTAGGTCTTTGTGTCCTGGCTCCTTCGGTTTGGGAGCTGTTGCTGGAGTTGGGCATGTTGGCCGGAGAGTGCTTCTCGGGCCTCGAACTGCAACCTTGCAGGAATCTCCCAGGTTCCATGCCCAACAAAAGCCCCCAGACCCAAATGGAGAGGGGCTGCTTGGGGGCCCCCTGGGGGCCCTTCAGGCCAGCTAGGTCTTTGGGTCCTGGCTCCTTCGCTTTGGGAGCTGTTGCTGCAGTTGGGCATGTTGGCCGGAGAGTGCTTCTCGGGCCGCGAACTGCAACCTTGCATGAATCTCCCAGGTTCCCGGCCCAACGAAAGCCCCCAGACCCAAATTGAGAGGGGCTGCTTGGGGGCCCCCTGGGGGCCCTTCAGGCCAGCTAGGTCTTTGTGTCCTGGCTCCTTCGGTTTGGGAGCTGTTGCTGCAGTTGTGCATGTTGGCCGGAGAGTGCTTCTCGGGCCTTGAACTGCAACCTTGCAGGAATCTCCCAGGTTCCCGGCCCAACAAAAGCCCCCAGACCCAAATGGAGAGGGGCTGCTTGGGGGCCCCCTGGGAGCCCTTCAGGCCAGCTAGGTCTTTGGGTCCTGGCTCCTTCGGTTTGGGAGCTGTTGCTGCAGTTGGGCATGTTGGCCGGAGAGTGCTTCTCGGGCCGCGAACTGCAACCTTCCAGGTACCTCCAAGGATCCCGGCCCAAATAAAGCCCCCAGACCCAAATGGAGAGGAGCTGCTTGGGGGCCCCATGGGGGCCCTTCAGGCCAGCTAGGTCTTTGGGTCCTGGCTCCTTCGGTTTGGGAGCTGTTGCTGCAGTTGGGCATGTTGGCCGGAGAGTGCTTCTCGGGCCGCGAACTGCAACCTTGCTGGTATCTCCCAGGTTCTCAGCATAAAGAAAGCCCCCAGACCCAAATGGAGAGGGTCTGCTTGGGGACCCCTTGGGGGCCCTTCAGGCCAGCTAGGTCTTTGGGTCCTGGCTCCTTCGCTTTGGGAGCTGTTGCTGCAGTTGGGCATGTTGGGCGGAGAGTGCTTCTCGGGCCGCGAACTGCAACCTTGAAGGAATCTCCCAGGTTCCCGGCCCAACGAAAGCCCCCAGACCCAAATTGAGAGGGGCTGCTTGGGGGCCCCCTGGGGGCCCTTCAGGCCAGCTAGGTCTTTGTGTCCTGGCTCCTTCGGTTTGGGAGCTGTTGCTGCAGTTGGGCATGTTGGGCGGAGAGTGCTTCTCGGGCCGCGAACTGCAACCTTCCAGGTACCTCCAAGGTTCCCGGCCCAAATAAAGCCACCAGACCCAAATGGAGAGGAGCTGCTTGGGGGCCCCCTGGGGGCCCTTCAGGCCAGCTAGGTCTTTGGGTCCTGGCTCCTTCGGTTTGGGAGCTGTTGCTGCAGTTGGGCATGTTGGCCGGAGAGTGCTTCTCGGGCCGCGAACTGTAACATTGCAGGTACCTCTCAGGTATCCATGCCCAACGAAAGCCCCCAGACCCAAATTGAGAGGGGCTGCTTGGGGGCCCCCTGGGGGCCCTTCAGGCCAGCTAGGTCTTTGTCTCCTGGCTCATTCGGTTTGGGAGCTGTTGCTGCAGTTGGGCATGTTGGCCGGAGAGTGCTTCTCGGGCCGCGAACTGCAACCTTGCAGGAATCTCCCAGGTTCCATGCCCAAGGAAAGCCCCCAGACCCAAATTGAGAGGGGCTGCTTGGGGGCCCCCTGGGGGCCCTTCAGACCAGCTAGCTCTTTGGGTCCTGGCTCCTTCGCTTTGGGAGCTGTTGCTGCAGTTGGGCATGTTGGCCGGAGAGTGCTTCTCGGGCCGCGAACTGTAACCTTGCAGGTACCTCTCAGGTATCCATGCCCAACGAAAGCCCCCAGACCCAAATTGAGAGGGGCTGCTTGGGGGCCCCCTGGGGGCCCTTCAGGCCAGCTAGGTCTTTGGGTCCTGGCTCCTTCGCTTTGGGAGCTGTTGCTGCAGTTGGGCATGTTGGCCGGAGACTGCTTCTCGGGCCGCGAACTGCAACCTTGCAGGATTCTCCCAGGTTCCCGGCCCAACGAAAGCCCCCAGACCCAAATTGAGAGGGGCTGCTTGGGGGCCCTCTGGGGGCCCTTCAGGCCAGCTAGGTCTTTGGGTCCTGGCTCCTTCGGTTTGGGAGCTGTTGCTGCAGTTGGGCATATTGGCCGGAGAGTGCTTCTCGGGCCGCGAACTGCAACCTTGCAGGATTCTCCCAGGTTCCCGGCCCAACGAAAGCCCCCAGACCCAAATGGAGAGGGGCTGCTTGGGGGCCCCCTGGGGGCCCTTCAGGCCAGCTAGGTCTTTGGGTCCTGGCTCCTTCGCTTTGGGAGCTGTTGCTGCAGTTGGGCATGTTGGCCGGAGAGTGCTTCTCGGGCCGCGAACTGCAACCTTGCAGGATTCTCCCAGGTTCCCGGCCCAACGGAAGACCCCAGACCCAAATTGAGAGGGGCTGCTTGGGGGCCCCCTGGGGGCCCTTCAGGCCAGCTAGGTCTTTGGGTCCTGGCTCCTTCGGTTTGGGAGCTGTTGCTGCAGTTGGGCATGTTGGCCGGAGAGTGCTTCTCGGGCCGCGAACTGTAACCTTGCAGGTACCTCCCAGGTTCCCGGCCCAACGAAAGCCCCCAGACCCAAATGGAGAGGGGCTGCTTGGCGACCCCTGGGGGCCCTTCAGGCCAGCTAGCTCTTTGGGTCCTGGCTCCTTCGGTTTGGGAGCTGTTGCTGCAGTTGAGCATGTTGGCCGGAGAGTGCTTCTCGGGCCGCGAACTGTAACCTTGCAGGTACCTCTCAGGTATACATGCCCAACGAAAGCCCCCAGACCCAAATTGAGAGGGGCTGCTTGGTGGCCCCCTGGGGGCCCTTCAGGCCAGCTAGGTCTTTGTGTCCTGGCTCCTTCGGTTTGGGAGCTGTTGCTGCAGTTGGGCATGTTGGCCGGAGAGTGCTTTTCGGGCCGCGAACTGCAACCTTGCAGGATTCTCCCAGGTTCCCGGCCCAACGACAGCCCCCAGACCCAAATGGAGAGGGGCTGCTTGGGGGCCCCCTGGGGGCCCTTCAGGCCAGCTAGCTCTTTGGGTCCTGGCTCCTTCGCTTTGGGAGCTGTTGCTGCAGTTGGGCATGTTGGCCGGAGAGTGCTTCTCGGGCCGCGAACTGCAACCTTGCAGGAATCTCCAAGGTTCCATGCCCAACGAAAGCCCCCAGACCCAAATGGAGAGGGGCTGCTTGGGGGCCCCCTGGGGGCCCTTCAGGCCAGCTAGGTCTTTGGGTCCTGGCTCCTTCGCTTTGGGAGCTGTTGCTGCAGTTGGGCATGTTGGGCGGAGAGTGCTTCTCAGGCCGCGAACTGCAACCTTGCAGGTACCTCTCAGGTATCCATGCCCAACGAAAGCCCCCAGACCCAAATTGAGAGGGGCTGCTTGGGGGCCCCCTGGGGGCCCTTCAGGCCAGCTAGGTCTTTGGGTCCTGGCTCCTTCGGTTTGGGAGCTGTTGCTGCAGTTGGGCATGTTGGGCGGAGAGTGCTTCTCAGGCCGCGAACTGCAACCTTGCAGGATTCTCCCAGGTTCCCGGCCCAACGAAAGCCCCCAGACCCAAATTGAGAGGGGCTGCTTGGGGGCCCCCTGGGGGCCCTTCAGGCCAGCTAGGTCTTTGGGTCCTGGCTCCTTCGCTTTGGGAGCTGTTGCTGCAGTTGGGCATGTTGGCCGGAGAGTGCTTCTCGGGCCGCGAACTGCAACCTTGAAGGAATCTCCCAGGTTCCCGGCCCAACGAAAGCCCCCAGACCCAAATTGAGAGGGGCTGCTTGGGGGCCCCCTGGGGGCCCTTCAGGCCAGCTAGGTCTTTGTGTCCTGGCTCCTTCGGTTTGGGAGCTGTTGCTGCAGTTGGGCATGTTGGGCGGAGAGTGCTTCTCGGGCCGCGAACTGCAACCTTCCAGGTACCTCCAAGGTTCCCGGCCCAAATAAAGCCACCAGACCCAAATGGAGAGGAGCTGCTTGGGGGCCCCCTGGGGGCCCTTCAGGCCAGCTAGGTCTTTGGGTCCTGGCTCCTTCGGTTTGGGAGCTGTTGCTGCAGTTGGGCATGTTGGCCGGAGAGTGCTTCTCGGGCCGCGAACTGTAACATTGCAGGTACCTCTCAGGTATCCATGCCCAACGAAAGCCCCCAGACCCAAATTGAGAGGGGCTGCTTGGGGGCCCCCTGGGGGCCCTTCAGGCCAGCTAGGTCTTTGTCTCCTGGCTCATTCGGTTTGGGAGCTGTTGCTGCAGTTGGGCATGTTGGCCGGAGAGTGCTTCTCGGGCCGCGAACTGCAACCTTGCAGGAATCTCCCAGGTTCCATGCCCAAGGAAAGCCCCCAGACCCAAATTGAGAGGGGCTGCTTGGGGGCCCCCTGGGGGCCCTTCAGACCAGCTAGCTCTTTGGGTCCTGGCTCCTTCGCTTTGGGAGCTGTTGCTGCAGTTGGGCATGTTGGCCGGAGAGTGCTTCTCGGGCCGCGAACTGTAACCTTGCAGGTACCTCTCAGGTATCCATGCCCAACGAAAGCCCCCAGACCCAAATTGAGAGGGGCTGCTTGGGGGCCCCCTGGGGGCCCTTCAGGCCAGCTAGGTCTTTGGGTCCTGGCTCCTTCGCTTTGGGAGCTGTTGCTGCAGTTGGGCATGTTGGCCGGAGACTGCTTCTCGGGCCGCGAACTGCAACCTTGCAGGATTCTCCCAGGTTCCCGGCCCAACGAAAGCCCCCAGACCCAAATTGAGAGGGGCTGCTTGGGGGCCCTCTGGGGGCCCTTCAGGCCAGCTAGGTCTTTGGGTCCTGGCTCCTTCGGTTTGGGAGCTGTTGCTGCAGTTGGGCATATTGGCCGGAGAGTGCTTCTCGGGCCGCGAACTGCAACCTTGCAGGATTCTCCCAGGTTCCCGGCCCAACGAAAGCCCCCAGACCCAAATGGAGAGGGGCTGCTTGGGGGCCCCCTGGGGGCCCTTCAGGCCAGCTAGGTCTTTGGGTCCTGGCTCCTTCGCTTTGGGAGCTGTTGCTGCAGTTGGGCATGTTGGCCGGAGAGTGCTTCTCGGGCCGCGAACTGCAACCTTGCAGGATTCTCCCAGGTTCCCGGCCCAACGGAAGACCCCAGACCCAAATTGAGAGGGGCTGCTTGGGGGCCCCCTGGGGGCCCTTCAGGCCAGCTAGGTCTTTGGGTCCTGGCTCCTTCGGTTTGGGAGCTGTTGCTGCAGTTGGGCATGTTGGCCGGAGAGTGCTTCTCGGGCCGCGAACTGTAACCTTGCAGGTAGCTCCCAGGTTCCCGGCCCAACGAAAGCCCCCAGACCCAAATGGAGAGGGGCTGCTTGGCGACCCCTGGGGGCCCTTCAGGCCAGCTAGCTCTTTGGGTCCTGGCTCCTTCGGTTTGGGAGCTGTTGCTGCAGTTGAGCATGTTGGCCGGAGAGTGCTTCTCGGGCCGCGAACTGTAACCTTGCAGGTACCTCTCAGGTATACATGCCCAACGAAAGCCCCCAGACCCAAATTGAGAGGGGCTGCTTGGTGGCCCCCTGGGGGCCCTTCAGGCCAGCTAGGTCTTTGTGTCCTGGCTCCTTCGGTTTGGGAGCTGTTGCTGCAGTTGGGCATGTTGGCCGGAGAGTGCTTCTCGGGCCGCGAACTGCAACCTTGCAGGATTCTCCCAGGTTCCCGGCCCAACGACAGCCCCCAGACCCAAATGGAGAGGGGCTGCTTGGGGGCCCCCTGGGGGCCCTTCAGGCCAGCTAGCTCTTTGGGTCCTGGCTCCTTCGGTTTGGGAGCTGTTGCTGCAGTTGGGCATGTTGGCCGGAGAGTGCTTCTCGGGCCGCGAACTGCAACCTTGCAGGAATCTCCAAGGTTCCATGCCCAACGAAAGCCCCCAGACCCAAATGGAGAGGGGCTGCTTGGGGGCCCCCTGGGGGCCCTTCAGGCCAGCTAGGTCTTTGGGTCCTGGCTCCTTCGCTTTGGGAGCTGTTGCTGCAGTTGGGCATGTTGGGCGGAGAGTGCTTCTCAGGCCGCGAACTGCAACCTTGCAGGTACCTCTCAGGTATCCATGCCCAACGAAAGCCCCCAGACCCAAATTGAGAGGGGCTGCTTGGTGGCCCCCTGGGGGCCCTTCAGGCCAGCTAGGTCTTTGGGTCCTGGCTCCTTCGGTTTGGGAGCTGTTGCTGCAGTTGGGCATGTTGGGCGGAGAGTGCTTCTCAGGCCGCGAACTGCAACCTTGCAGGATTCTCCCAGGTTCCCGGCCCAACGAAAGCCCCCAGACCCAAATTGAGAGGGGCTGCTTGGGGGCCCCCTGGGGGCCCTTCAGGCCAGCTAGGTCTTTGGGTCCTGGCTCCTTCGCTTTGGGAGCTGTTGCTGCAGTTGGGCATGTTGGCCGGAGAGTGCTTCTCGGGCCGCGAACTGCAACCTTGAAGGAATCTCCCAGGTTCCCGGCCCAACGAAAGCCCCCAGACCCAAATTGAGAGGGGCTGCTTGGGGGCCCCCTGGGGGCCCTTCAGGCCAGCTAGCTCTTTGGTCCTGGCTCCTTCGGTTTGGGAGCTGTTGCTGCAGTTGGGCATGTTGGCCGGAGAGTGCTTCTCGGGCCTCGAACTGCAACCTTGCAGGAATCTCCCAGGTTCCATGCCCAACGAAAGCCCCCAGAACCAAATGGAGAGGAGCTCCTTGGGGGCCCCATGGGGGCCCTTCAGGCCAGCTAGGTCTTTGGGTCCTGGCTCCTTCGCTTTGGGAGCTGTTGCTGCAGTTGAGCATGTTGGCCGGAGAGTGCTTCTCGGGCCGCGAACTGCAACCTTGCTGGTACCTCCCAGGTTCCCGGCCCAACTAAAGCCCCCAGACCCAAATGGAGAGGAGCTCCTTGGGGGCCCCATGGGGGCCCTTCAGGCCAGCTAGGTCTTTGTGTCCTGGCTCCTTCGCTTTGGGAGCTGTTGCTGCAGTTGGGCATGTTGGCCGGAGAGTTCTTCTCGGGCCGCGAACTGCAACCTTGCAGGATTCTCCCAGGTTCCCGGCCCAAGGAAAGCCCCCAGACCCAAATGGAGAGGGGCTGCTTGGGGGCCCCCTGGGGGCCCTTCAGGCCAGCTAGGTCTTTGGGTCCTGGCTCCTTCGCTTTGGGAGCTGTTGCTGCAGTTGAGCATGTTGGCCGGAGAGTGCTTCTCGGGCCGCGAACTGCAACCTTGCAGGTACCTCTCAGGTATCCATGCCCAACGAAAGCCCCCAGACCCAAATTGAGAGGGGCTGCTTGGTGGCCCCCTGGGGGCCCTTCAGGCCAGCTAGGTCTTTGGGTCCTGGCTCCTTCGCTTTGGGAGCTGTTGCTGCAGTTGGGCATGTTGGGCGGAGAGTGCTTCTCGGGCCGCGAACTGCAACCTTGCAGGATTCTCCCAGGTTCCCGGCCCAACGAAAGCCCCCAGACCCAAATTGAGAGGGGCTGCTTGGGGGCCCCCTGGGGGCCCTTCAGGCCAGCTAGGTCTTTGGGTCCTGGCTCCTTCGGTTTGGGAGCTGTTGCTGGACGTTGGGCATGTTGGCCGGAGAGTGCTTCTCGGGCCACGAACTGCAACCTTGCAGGAATCTCCCAGGTTCCATGCCCAACGAAAGACCCAAGACCCAAATTGAGAGGGGCTGCTTGGGGGCCCCCTGGGGGCCCTTCAGGCCAGCTAGGTCTTTGGGTCCTGGCTCCTTCGGTTTGGGAGCTGTTGCTGCAGTTGGGCATGTTGGCCGGAGAGTTCTTCTCGGGCCGCGAACTGCAACCTTCCAGGATTCTCCCAGGTTCCCGGCCCAAGGAAAGCCCCAGACCCAAATTGAGAGGGGCTGCTTGGGGGCCCCCTGGGGGCCCTTCAGGCCAGCTAGGTCTTTGGGTCCTGGCTCCTTCGGTTTGGGAGCTGTTGCTGCAGTTGGGCATGTTGGCCGGAGAGTGCTTCTCGGGCCGCGAACTGTAACCTTGCAGGTACCTCTCAGGTATCCATGCCCAACGAAAGCCCCCAGACCCAAATTAAGAGGGGCTGCTTGGGGGCCCCCTGGGGGCCCTTCAGGCCAGCTAGGTCTTTGGGTCCTGGCTCCTTCGGTTTGGGAGCTGTTGCTGCAGTTGGGCATGTTGGCCGGAGAGTGCTTCTTGGGCCGCGAACTGCAACCTTGCAGGAATCTCCCAGGTTCCATGCCCAAGGAAAGCCCCCAGACCCAAATTGAGAGGGGCTGCTTGGGGGCCCCCTGGGGGCCCTTCAGGCCAGCTAGGTCTTTGGGTCCTGGCTCCTTCGGTTTGGGAGCTGTTGCTGCAGTTGGGCATGTTGGCCGGAGAGTGCTTCTCGGGCCGCGAACTGTAACCTTGCAGGTACCTCTCAGGTATCCATGCCCAACGAAAGCCCCCAGACCCAAATTGAGAGGGGCTGCTTGGGGGCCCCCTGGGGGCCCTTCAGGCCAGCTAGGTCTTTGTGTCCTGGCTCCTTCGCTTTGGGAGCTGTTGCTGCAGTTGGGCATGTTGGCCGGAGAGTGCTTCTCGGGCCGCGAACTGCAACCTTGCAGGATTCTCCCAGGTTCCCGGCCCAACGAAAGCCCCCAGACCCAAATGGAGAGGGGCTGCTTGGGGGCCCCCTGGGGGCCCTTCAGGCCAGCTAGGTCTTTGGGTCCTGGCTCCTTCGCTTTGGGAGCTGTTGCTGCAGTTGGGCATGTTGGCCGGAGAGTGCTTCTCGGGCCGCGAACTGCAACCTTGCAGGATTCTCCCAGGTTCCCGGCCCAACAAAAGCCCCCAGACCCAAATTGAGAGGGGCTGCTTGGGGGCCCCCTGGGGGCCCTTCAGGCCAGCTAGGTCTTTGGGTCCTGGCTCCTTCGCTTTGGGAGCTGTTGCTGCAGTTGGGCATGTTGGCCGGAGAGTGCTTCTCGGGCCGCGAACTGCAACCTTGCAGGAATCTCCCAGGTTCCATGCCCAAGGAAAGCCCCCAGACCCAAATTGAGAGGGGCTGCTTGGGGGCCCCCTGGGGGCCCTTCAGGCCAGCTAGGTCTTTGGGTCCTGGCTCCTTCGCTTTGGGAGCTGTTGCTGCAGTTGGGCATGTTGGCCGGAGAGTGCTTCTCGGGCCGCGAACTGCAACCTTGCAGGATTCTCCCAGGTTCCCGGCCCAACGAAAGCCCCCAGACCCAAATGGAGAGGGGCTGCTTGGGGGCCCCCTGGGGGCCCTTCAGGCCAGCTAGGTCTTTGGGTCCTGGCTCCTTCGGTTTGGGAGCTGTTGCTGCAGTTGGGCATGTTGGCCGGAGAGTGCTTCTCGGGCCGCGAACTGCAACCTTGCAGGATTCTCCCAGGTTCCCGGCCCAACAAAAGCCCCCAGACCCAAATGGAGAGGGGCTGCTTGGGGGCCCCCTGGGGGCCCTTCAGGCCAGCTAGGTCTTTGGGTCCTGGCACCTTCGGTTTGGGAGCTGTTGCTGCAGTTGGGCATGTTGGCCGGAGAGTGCTTCTCGGGCCGCGAACTGCAACCTTGCAGGATTCTCCCAGGTTCCCGGCCCAACGAAAGCCCCCAGACCCAAATTGAGAGGGGCTGCTTGGGGGCCCCCTGGGGGCCCTTCAGGCCAGCTAGGTCTTTGGGTCCTGGCTCCTTCGGTTTGGGAGCTGTTGCTGCAGTTGGGCATGTTGGCCGGAGAGTGCTTCTCGGGCCGCGAACTGTAACCTTGCAGGTACCTCCCAGGTTCCCGGCCCAACGAAAGCCCCCAGACCCAAATGGAGAGGGGCTGCTTGGGGGCCCCCTGGGGGCCCTTCAGGCCAGCTAGCTCTTTGGGTCCTGGCTCCTTCGCTTTGGGAGCTGTTGCTGCAGTTGGGCATGTTGGGCGGAGAGTGCTTCTCCGGCCGCGAACTGTAATTTGCAGGAACCTCTCAGGTATACATGCCCAACGAAAGCCCCCAGACCCAAATGGAGAGGGGCTGCTTGGGGGCCCCCTGGGGGCCCTTCAGGCCAGCTAGGTCTTTGGGTCCTGGCTCCTTCGCTTTGGGAGCTGTTGCTGCAGTTGGGCATGTTGGCCGGAGAGTGCTTCTCGGGCCGCGAACTGCAACCTTGCAGGAATCTCCCAGGTTCCCGGCCCAACGAAAGCCCCCAGACCCAAATGGAGAGGGGCTGCTTGGGGGCCCCCTGGGGGCCCTTCAGGCCAGCTAGGTCTTTGGGTCCTGGCTCCTTCGCTTTGGGAGCTGTTGCTGCAGTTGGGCATGTTGGCCGGAGAGTGCTTCTCGGGCCGCGAACTGCAACCTTGCAGGTACCTCTCAGGTATCCATGCCCAACGAAAGCCCCCAGACCCAAATTGAGAGGGGCTGCTTGGTGGCCCCCTGGGGGCCCTTCAGGCCAGCTAGGTCTTTGGGTCCTGGCTCCTTCGCTTTGGGAGCTGTTGCTGCAGTTGGGCATGTTGGCCGGAGAGTGCTTCTCGGGCCGCGAACTGCAACCTTGCAGGATTCTCCCAGGTTCCCGGCCCAACGAAAGCCCCCAGACCCAAATTGAGAGGGGCTGCTTGGGGGCCCCCTGGGGGCCCTTCAGGCCAGCTAGGTCTTTGGGTCCTGGCTCATTCGGTTTGGGAGCTGTTGCTGCAGTTGGGCATGTTGGCCGGAGAGTGCTTCTCGGGCCGCGAACTGCAACCTTGCAGGAATCTTTCAGGTTCCCGGCCCAACAAAAGCCCCCAGACCCAAATGGAGAGGGGCTGCTTGGGGGCCCCCGGGGGCCCTTCAGGCCAGCTAGGTCTTTGGGTCCTGGCTCCTTCGCTTTGGGAGCTGTTGCTGCAGTTGGGCATGTTGGCCGGAGAGTGCTTCTCCGGCCGAGAACTGCAACCTTGCAGGTACCTCCCAGGTTCCCGGCCCAACGAAAGCCCCCAGACCCAAATTGAGAGGGGCTGTTTGGGGGCCCCATGGGGGCCCTTCAGGCCAGCTAGGTCTTTGGGTCCTGGCTCCTTCGGTTTGGGAGCTGTTGCTGCAGTTGGGCATGTTGGCCGGAGAGTGCTTCTCGGGCCGCGAACTGCAACCTCGCAGGAATCTCCCAGGTTACCGGCCCAACGAAAGGCCCCAGACCCAAATTGAGAGGGGCTGCTTGGGGGCCCCCTGGGGGCCCTTCAGGCCAGCTAGGTCTTTGGGTCCTGGCTCCTTCGGTTTGGGAGCTGTTGCTGCAGTTGGGCATGTTGGCCGGAGAGTGCTTCTCGGGCCGCGAACTGCAACGTTGCAGGATTCTCCCAGGTTCCCGGCCCAACAAAAGCCCCCAGACCCAAATTGAGAGGGACTGCTTTGGGCCCCCCTGGGGGCCCTTCAGGCCAGCTAGGTCTTTGGGTCCTGGCTCCTTCGGTTTGGGAGCTGTTGCTGCAGTTGGGCATGTTGGCCGGAGAGTGCTTCTCGGGCCGCGAACTGCAACCTTGCAGGAATCTCCCAGGTTCCATGCCCAACGAAAGCCCCCAGACCCAAATTGAGAGGGGCTGCTTGGGGGCCCCCTGGGGGCCCTTCAGGCCAGCTAGGTCTTTGGGTCCTGGCTCCTTCGGTTTGGGAGCTGTTGCTGCAGTTGGGCATGTTGGCCGGAGAGTGCTTCTCGGGCCGCGAACTGCAACCTTGCATGAATCTCCCAGGTTCCCGGCCCAACGAAAGCCCCCAGACCCAAATGGAGAGGGGCTGCTTGGGGGCCCCCTGGGGGCCCTTCAGGCCAGCTAGGTCTTTGGGTCCTGGCTCCTTCGGTTTGGGAGCTGTTGCTGCAGTTGGGCATGTTGGCCGGAGAGTGCTTCTCGGGCCACGAACTGCAACCTTGCATGAATCTCCCAGGTTCCCGGCCCAACGAAAGCCCCCAGACCCAAATGGAGAGGGGCTGCTTGGGGGACCCCTGGGGGCCCTTCAGGCCAGCTAGGTCTTTGGGTCCTGGCTCCTTCGCTTTGGGAGCTGTTGCTGCAGTTGAGCATGTTGGCCGGAGAGTGCTTCTCGGGCCGCGAACTGTAACCTTGCAGGTACCTCTCAGGTATCCATGCCCAACGAAAGCCCCCAGACCCAAATTGAGAGGGGCTGCTTGGTGGCCCCCTGGGGGCCCTTCAGGCCAGCTAGGTCTTTGGGTCCTGGCTCCTTCGGTTTGGGAGCTGTTGCTGCAGTTGGGCATGTTGGCCGGAGAGTGCTTCTCGGGCCGCGAACTGCAACCTTGCAGGATTCTCCCAGGTTCCCGGCCCAACGAAAGCCCCCAGACCCAAATGGAGAGGGGCTGCTTGGGGGCCCCCTGGGGGCCCTTCAGGCCAGCTAGGTCTTTGGGTCCTGGCTCCTTCGGTTTGGGAGCTGTTGCTGCAGTTGGGCATGTTGGCCGGAGAGTGCTTCTCGGGCCGCGAACTGCAACCTTGCAGGAATCTCCCAGGTTCCATGCCCAACGAAAGCCCCCAGACCCAAATTGAGAGGGGCTGCTTGGGGGCCCCCTGGGGGCCCTTCAGGCCAGCTAGGTCTTTGGGTCCTGGCTCCTTCGGTTTGGGAGCTGTTGCTGCAGTTGGGCATGTTGGCCGGAGAGTGCTTCTCGGGCCGCGAACTGCAACCTTGCATGAATCTCCCAGGTTCCCGGCCCAACGAAAGCCCCCAGACCCAAATTGAGAGGGGCTGCTTGGTGGCCCCCTGGGGGCCCTTCAGGCCAGCTAGGTCTTTGGGTCCTGGCTCCTTCGGTTTGGGAGCTGTTGCTGCAGTTGGGCATGTTGGCCGGAGAGTGCTTCTCGGGCCGCGAACTGCACCCTTGCAGGATTCTCCCAGGTTCCATGCCCAACGAAAGCCCCCAGACCCAAATGGAGAGGGGCTGCTTGGGGGCCCCCTGGGGGCCCTTCAGGCCAGCTAGGTCTTTGGGTCCTGGCTCCTTCGGTTTGGGAGCTGTTGCTGCAGTTGGGCATGTTGGCCGGAGAGTGCTTCTCGGGCCGCGAACTGCAACCTTGCAGGAATCTCCCAGGTTCCATGCCCAACGAAAGCCCCCAGACCCAAATTGAGAGGGGCTGCTTGGGGGCCCCCTGGGGGCCCTTCAGGCCAGCTAGGTCTTTGGGTCCTGGCTCCTTCGGTTTGGGAGCTGTTGCTGCAGTTGGGCATGTTGGCCGGAGAGTGCTTCTCGGGCCGCGAACTGCAACCTTGCATGAATCTCCCAGGTTCCCGGCCCAACGAAAGCCCCCAGACCCAAATTGAGAGGGGCTGCTTGGTGGCCCCCTGGGGGCCCTTCAGGCCAGCTAGGTCTTTGGGTCCTGGCTCCTTCGCTTTGGGAGCTGTTGCTGCAGTTGGGCATGTTGGCCGGAGAGTGCTTCTCGGGCCGCGAACTGTAACCTTGCAGGTACCTCTCAGGTATCCATGCCCAACGAAAGCCCCCAGACCCAAATGGAGAGGGGCTGCTTGGGGGCCCCCTGGGGGCCCTTCAGGCCAGCTAGGTCTTTGGGTCCTGGCTCATTCGGTTTGGGAGCTGTTGCTGCAGTTGGGCATGTTGGCCGGAGAGTGCTTCTCGGGCCGCGAACTGCAACCTTGCAGGAATCTTTCAGGTTCCCGGCCCAACAAAAGCCCCCAGACCCAAATGGAGAGGGGCTGCTTGGGGGCCCCCGGGGGCCCTTCAGGCCAGCTAGGTCTTTGGGTCCTGGCTCCTTCGCTTTGGGAGCTGTTGCTGCAGTTGGGCATGTTGGCCGGAGAGTGCTTCTCCGGCCGAGAACTGCAACCTTGCAGGTACCTCCCAGGTTCCCGGCCCAACGAAAGCCCCCAGACCCAAATTGAGAGGGGCTGTTTGGGGGCCCCATGGGGGCCCTTCAGGCCAGCTAGGTCTTTGGGTCCTGGCTCCTTCGGTTTGGGAGCTGTTGCTGCAGTTGGGCATGTTGGCCGGAGAGTGCTTCTCGGGCCGCGAACTGCAACCTCGCAGGAATCTCCCAGGTTACCGGCCCAACGAAAGGCCCCAGACCCAAATTGAGAGGGGCTGCTTGGGGGCCCCCTGGGGGCCCTTCAGGCCAGCTAGGTCTTTGGGTCCTGGCTCCTTCGGTTTGGGAGCTGTTGCTGCAGTTGGGCATGTTGGCCGGAGAGTGCTTCTCGGGCCGCGAACTGCAACGTTGCAGGATTCTCCCAGGTTCCCGGCCCAACAAAAGCCCCCAGACCCAAATTGAGAGGGACTGCTTTGGGCCCCCCTGGGGGCCCTTCAGGCCAGCTAGGTCTTTGGGTCCTGGCTCCTTCGGTTTGGGAGCTGTTGCTGCAGTTGGGCATGTTGGCCGGAGAGTGCTTCTCGGGCCGCGAACTGCAACCTTGCAGGAATCTCCCAGGTTCCATGCCCAACGAAAGCCCCCAGACCCAAATTGAGAGGGGCTGCTTGGGGGCCCCCTGGGGGCCCTTCAGGCCAGCTAGGTCTTTGGGTCCTGGCTCCTTCGGTTTGGGAGCTGTTGCTGCAGTTGGGCATGTTGGCCGGAGAGTGCTTCTCGGGCCGCGAACTGCAACCTTGCATGAATCTCCCAGGTTCCCGGCCCAACGAAAGCCCCCAGACCCAAATGGAGAGGGGCTGCTTGGGGGCCCCCTGGGGGCCCTTCAGGCCAGCTAGGTCTTTGGGTCCTGGCTCCTTCGGTTTGGGAGCTGTTGCTGCAGTTGGGCATGTTGGCCGGAGAGTGCTTCTCGGGCCACGAACTGCAACCTTGCATGAATCTCCCAGGTTCCCGGCCCAACGAAAGCCCCCAGACCCAAATGGAGAGGGGCTGCTTGGGGGACCCCTGGGGGCCCTTCAGGCCAGCTAGGTCTTTGGGTCCTGGCTCCTTCGCTTTGGGAGCTGTTGCTGCAGTTGGGCATGTTGGCCGGAGAGTGCTTCTCGGGCCGCGAACTGTAACCTTGCAGGTACCTCTCAGGTATCCATGCCCAACGAAAGCCCCCAGACCCAAATTGAGAGGGGCTGCTTGGTGGCCCCCTGGGGGCCCTTCAGGCCAGCTAGGTCTTTGGGTCCTGGCTCCTTCGGTTTGGGAGCTGTTGCTGCAGTTGGGCATGTTGGCCGGAGAGTGCTTCTCGGGCCGCGAACTGCAACCTTGCAGGATTCTCCCAGGTTCCCGGCCCAACGAAAGCCCCCAGACCCAAATGGAGAGGGGCTGCTTGGGGGCCCCCTGGGGGCCCTTCAGGCCAGCTAGGTCTTTGGGTCCTGGCTCCTTCGCTTTGGGAGCTGTTGCTGCAGTTGGGCATGTTGGCCGGAGAGTGCTTCTCGGGCCGCGAACTGCAACCTTGCAGGAATCTCCCAGGTTCCATGCCCAACGAAAGCCCCCAGACCCAAATTGAGAGGGGCTGCTTGGGGGCCCCCTGGGGGCCCTTCAGGCCAGCTAGGTCTTTGGGTCCTGGCTCCTTCGGTTTGGGAGCTGTTGCTGCAGTTGGGCATGTTGGCCGGAGAGTGCTTCTCGGGCCGCGAACTGCAACCTTGCATGAATCTCCCAGGTTCCCGGCCCAACGAAAGCCCCCAGACCCAAATTGAGAGGGGCTGCTTGGTGGCCCCCTGGGGGCCCTTCAGGCCAGCTAGGTCTTTGGGTCCTGGCTCCTTCGGTTTGGGAGCTGTTGCTGCAGTTGGGCATGTTGGCCGGAGAGTGCTTCTCGGGCCGCGAACTGCAACCTTGCAGGATTCTCCCAGGTTCCATGCCCAACGAAAGCCCCCAGACCCAAATGGAGAGGGGCTGCTTGGGGGCCCCCTGGGGGCCCTTCAGGCCAGCTAGGTCTTTGGGTCCTGGCTCCTTCGCTTTGGGAGCTGTTGCTGCAGTTGGGCATGTTGGCCGGAGAGTGCTTCTCGGGCCGCGAACTGCAACCTTGCAGGAATCTCCCAGGTTCCATGCCCAACGAAAGCCCCCAGACCCAAATTGAGAGGGGCTGCTTGGGGGCCCCCTGGGGGCCCTTCAGGCCAGCTAGGTCTTTGGGTCCTGGCTCCTTCGGTTTGGGAGCTGTTGCTGCAGTTGGGCATGTTGGCCGGAGAGTGCTTCTCGGGCCGCGAACTGCAACCTTGCAGGTACCTCCCAGGTTCCCGGCCCAACGAAAGCCCCCAGACCCAAATGGAGAGGGGCTGCTTGGGGGCCCCCTGGGGGCCCTTCAGGCCAGCTAGGTCTTTGGGTCCTGGCTCCTTCGGTTTGGGAGCTGTTGCTGCAGTTGGGCATGTTGGCCGGAGAGTGCTTCTCGGGCCGCGAACTGCAACCTTGCATGAATCTCCCAGGTTCCCGGCCCAACGAAAGCCCCCAGACCCAAATTGAGAGGGGCTGCTTGGTGGCCCCCTGGGGGCCCTTCAGGCCAGCTAGGTCTTTGGGTCCTGGCTCCTTCGGTTTGGGAGCTGTTGCTGCAGTTGGGCATGTTGGCCGGAGAGTGCTTCTCGGGCCGCGAACTGTAACCTTGCAGGTACCTCTCAGGTAGCCATGCCCAACGAAAGCCCCCAGACCCAAATTGAGAGGGGCTGCTTGGGGGCCCCCTGGGGGCCCTTCAGGCCAGCTAGGTCTTTGGGTCCTGGCTCCTTCGGTTTGGGAGCTGTTGCTGCAGTTGGGCATGTTGGCCGGAGAGTGCTTCTCGGGCCGCGAACTGCAACGTTGCAGGATTCTCCCAGGTTCCCGGCCCAACAAAAGCCCCCAGACCCAAATTGAGAGGGACTGCTTTGGGCCCCCCTGGGGGCCCTTCAGGCCAGCTAGGTCTTTGGGTCCTGGCTCCTTCGGTTTGGGAGCTGTTGCTGCAGTTGGGCATGTTGGCCGGAGAGTGCTTCTCGGGCCGCGAACTGCAACCTTGCAGGAATCTCCCAGGTTCCATGCCCAACGAAAGCCCCCAGACCCAAATTGAGAGGGGCTGCTTGGGGGCCCCCTGGGGGCCCTTCAGGCCAGCTAGGTCTTTGGGTCCTGGCTCCTTCGGTTTGGGAGCTGTTGCTGCAGTTGGGCATGTTGGCCGGAGAGTGCTTCTCGGGCCGCGAACTGCAACCTTGCATGAATCTCCCAGGTTCCCGGCCCAACGAAAGCCCCCAGACCCAAATGGAGAGGGGCTGCTTGGGGGCCCCCTGGGGGCCCTTCAGGCCAGCTAGGTCTTTGGGTCCTGGCTCCTTCGGTTTGGGAGCTGTTGCTGCAGTTGGGCATGTTGGCCGGAGAGTGCTTCTCGGGCCACGAACTGCAACCTTGCATGAATCTCCCAGGTTCCCGGCCCAACGAAAGCCCCCAGACCCAAATGGAGAGGGGCTGCTTGGGGGACCCCTGGGGGCCCTTCAGGCCAGCTAGGTCTTTGGGTCCTGGCTCCTTCGCTTTGGGAGCTGTTGCTGCAGTTGGGCATGTTGGCCGGAGAGTGCTTCTCGGGCCGCGAACTGTAACCTTGCAGGTACCTCTCAGGTATCCATGCCCAACGAAAGCCCCCAGACCCAAATTGAGAGGGGCTGCTTGGTGGCCCCCTGGGGGCCCTTCAGGCCAGCTAGGTCTTTGGGTCCTGGCTCCTTCGCTTTGGGAGCTGTTGCTGCAGTTGGGCATGTTGGCCGGAGAGTGCTTCTCGGGCCGCGAACTGCAAACTTGCAGGATTCTCCCAGGTTCCCGGCCCAACGAAAGCCCCCAGACCCAAATGGAGAGGGGCTGCTTGGGGGCCCCCTGGGGGCCCTTCAGGCCAGCTAGGTCTTTGGGTCCTGGCTCCTTCGGTTTGGGAGCTGTTGCTGCAGTTGGGCATGTTGGCCGGAGAGTGCTTCTCGGGCCGCGAACTGCAACCTTGCAGGAATCTCCCAGGTTCCATGCCCAACGAAAGCCCCCAGACCCAAATTGAGAGGGGCTGCTTGGGGGCCCCCTGGGGGCCCTTCAGGCCAGCTAGGTCTTTGGGTCCTGGCTCCTTCGGTTTGGGAGCTGTTGCTGCAGTTGGGCATGTTGGCCGGAGAGTGCTTCTCGGGCCGCGAACTGCAACCTTGCATGAATCTCCCAGGTTCCCGGCCCAACGAAAGCCCCCAGACCCAAATTGAGAGGGGCTGCTTGGTGGCCCCCTGGGGGCCCTTCAGGCCAGCTAGGTCTTTGGGTCCTGGCTCCTTCGGTTTGGGAGCTGTTGCTGCAGTTGGGCATGTTGGCCGGAGAGTGCTTCTCGGGCCGCGAACTGCAACCTTGCAGGATTCTCCCAGGTTCCATGCCCAACGAAAGCCCCCAGACCCAAATGGAGAGGGGCTGCTTGGGGGCCCCCTGGGGGCCCTTCAGGCCAGCTAGGTCTTTGGGTCCTGGCTCCTTCGCTTTGGGAGCTGTTGCTGCAGTTGGGCATGTTGGCCGGAGAGTGCTTCTCGGGCCGCGAACTGCAACCTTGCAGGAATCTCCCAGGTTCCATGCCCAACGAAAGCCCCCAGACCCAAATTGAGAGGGGCTGCTTGGGGGCCCCCTGGGGGCCCTTCAGGCCAGCTAGGTCTTTGGGTCCTGGCTCCTTCGGTTTGGGAGCTGTTGCTGCAGTTGGGCATGTTGGCCGGAGAGTGCTTCTCGGGCCGCGAACTGCAACCTTGCATGAATCTCCCAGGTTCCCGGCCCAACGAAAGCCCCCAGACCCAAATGGAGAGGGGCTGCTTGGGGGCCCCCTGGGGGCCCTTCAGGCCAGCTAGGTCTTTGGGTCCTGGCTCCTTCGGTTTGGGAGCTGTTGCTGCAGTTGGGCATGTTGGCCGGAGAGTGCTTCTCGGGCCGCGAACTGCAACCTTGCATGAATCTCCCAGGTTCCCGGCCCAACGAAAGCCCCCAGACCCAAATTGAGAGGGGCTGCTTGGTGGCCCCCTGGGGGCCCTTCAGGCCAGCTAGGTCTTTGGGTCCTGGCTCCTTCGCTTTGGGAGCTGTTGCTGCAGTTGGGCATGTTGGCCGGAGAGTGCTTCTCGGGCCGCGAACTGTAACCTTGCAGGTACCTCTCAGGTAGCCATGCCCAACGAAAGCCCCCAGACCCAAATGGAGAGGGGCTGCTTGGGGGCCCCCTGGGGGCCCTTCAGGCCAGCTAGGTCTTTGGGTCCTGGCTCCTTCGGTTTGGGAGCTGTTGCTGCAATTGAGCATGTTGGCCGGAGAGTGCTTCTCGGGCCGCGAACTGCAACCTTGCAGGTACCTCTCAGGTATGCATGCCCAACGAAAGCCCCCAGACCCAAATTGAGAGGGGCTGCTTGGGGGCCCCCTGGGGGCCCTTCAGGCCAGCTAGGTCTTTGGGTCCTGGCTCCTTCGGTTTGGGAGCTGTTGCTGCAGTTGGGCATGTTGGCCGGAGAGTGCTTCTCGGGCCGCGAACTGCAACCTTGCAGGTACCTCCCAGGTTCCATGCCCAACGAAAGCCCCCAGACCCAAAGTGAGAGGGGCTGCTTGGGGGCCCCCTGGGGGCCCTTCAGGCCAGCTAGGTCTTTGGGTCCTGGCTCCTTCGCTTTGGGAGCTGTTGCTGCAGTTGGGCATGTTGGCCGGAGAGTGCTTCTCGGGCCGCGAACTGCAACCTTGCAGGAATCTCCCAGGTTCCCGGCCCAACGAAAGCCCCCAGACCCAAATTGAGAGGGGCTGCTTGGGGGCCCCCTGGGGGCCCTTCAGGCCAGCTAGGTCTTTGTGTCCTGGCTCATTCGGTTTGGGAGCTGTTGCTGCAGTTGGGCATGTTGGCCGGAGAGTGCTTCTCGGGCCGCGAACTGCAACCTTGCAGGAATCTCCCAGGTTCCCGGCCCAACAAAAGCCCCCAGACCCAAATGGAGAGGGGCTGCTTGGGGGCCCCCTGGGGGCCCTTCAGGCCAGCTAGGTCTTTGGGTCCTGGCTCCTTCGCTTTGGGAGCTGTTGCTGCAGTTGGGCATGTTGGCCGGAGAGTGCTTCTCCGGCCGCGAACTGCAACCTTGCTGGTACCTCCCAGGTTCCCGGCCCAACTAAAGCCCCCAGACCCAAATGGAGAGGATCTCCTTGGGAGCCCCATGGGGGCCCTTCAGGCCAGCTAGGTCTTTGGGTCCTGGCTCCTTCGCTTTGGGAGCTGTTGCTGCAGTTGGGCATGTTGGCCGGAGAGTGCTTCTTGGGCCTCGAACTGCAACCTTGCAGGAATCTCCCAGGTTCCATGCCCAACAAAAGCCCCCAGACCCAAATGGAGAGGGGCTGCTTGGGGGCCCCCTGGGGGCCCTTCAGGCCAGCTAGGTCTTTGGGTCCTGGCTCCTTCGCTTTGGGAGCTGTTGCTGCAGTTGGGCATGTTGGCCGGAGAGTGCTTCTCCGGCCGCGAACTGCAACATTGCTGGTACCTCCCAGGTTCCCGGCCCAACTAAAGCCCCCAGACCCAAATGGAGAGGAGCTCCTTGGGGGCCCCATGGGGGCCCTTCAGGCCAGCTAGGTCTTTGGGTCCTGGCTCCTTCGCTTTGGGAGCTGTTGCTGCAGTTGGGCATGTTGGCCGGAGAGTGCTTCTCGGGCCGCGAACTGCAACCTTGCAGGTACCATTCAGGTATGCATGCCAACGAAAGCCCCCAGACCCAAATTGAGAGGGGCTGCTTGGTGGCCCCCTGGGGGCCCTTCAGGCCAGCTAGGTCTTTGTGTCCTGGCTCCTTCGCTTTGGGAGCTGTTGCTGCAGTTGGGCATGTTGGCCGGAGAGTGCTTCTCGGGCCGCGAACTGCAACCTTGCAGGATTCTCCCAGGTTCCCGGCCCAACGAAAGCCCCCAGACCCAAATGGAGAGGGGCTGCTTGGGGGCCCCCTGGGGGTCCTTCAGGCCAGCTAGGTCTTTGGGTCCTGGCTCCTTCGGTTTGGGAGCTGTTGCTGCAGTTGGGCATGTTGGCCGGAGAGTGCTTCTCGGGCCGCGAACTGTAACCTTGCAGGTACCTCTCAGGTATCCATGCCCAACGAAAGCCCCCCGACCCAAATGGAGAGGGGCTGCTTGGGGGCCCCCTGGGGGCCCTTCAGGCCAGCTAGGTCTTTGGGTCCTGGCTCCTTCGCTTTGGGAGCTGTTGCTGCAGTTGGGCATGTTGGCCGGAGAGTGCTTCTCGGGCCGCAAACTGCAACCTTGCAGGTACCTCCCAGGTTCCCGGCCCAACGAAAGCCCCCAGACCCAAATTGAGAGGGGCTGCTTGGGGGCCTTCTGGGGGCCCTTCAGGCCAGCTAGCTCTTTGGGTCCTGGCTCCTTCGGTTTGGGAGCTGTTGCTGCAGTTGGGCATGTTGGCCGGAGAGTGCTTCTTGGGCCGCGAACTGCAACCTTGCAGGTTTCTCCCAGGTTCCCGGCCCAACGAAAGCCCCCAGACCCAAATGGAGAGGGGCTGCTTGGGGCCCCCCTGGGGGCCCTTCAGGCCAGCTAGGTCTTTGGGTCCTGGCTCCTTCGGTTTGGGAGCTGTTGCTGCAGTTGGGCATGTTGGCCGGAGAGTGCTTCTCGGGCCTCGAACTGCAACCTTGCTGGTACCTCCCAGGTTCCCGGCCCAACGAAAGCCCCCAGACCCAAATTGAGAGGGCCTGCTTGGGGGCCCCCTGGGGGCCCTTCAGGCCAGCTAGGTCTTTGGGTCCTGGCTCCTTCGGTTTGGGAGCTGTTGCTGCAGTTGGGCATGTTGGCCGGAGAGTGCTTCTCGGGCCGCGAACTGTAATCTTGCAGGTACCTCTCAGGTATCCATGCCCAACGAAAGCCCCCAGACCCAAATTGAGAGGGGCTGCTTGGGGCCCCCCTGGGGGCCCTTCAGGCCAGCTAGGTCTTTGGGTCCTGGCTCCTTCGGTTTGGGAGCTGTTGCTGCAGTTGGGCATGTTGGCCGGAGAGTGCTTCTCGGGCCGCAAACTGCAAACTTGCATGAATCTCCCAGGTTCCCGGCCCAACGAAAGCCCCCAGACCCAAATGGAGAGGGGCTGCTTGGGGGCCCCCTGGGGGCCCTTCAGGCCAGCTAGGTCTTTGGGTCCTGGCTCCTTCGGTTTGGGAGCTGTTGCTGCAGTTGGGCATGTTGGCCGGAGAGTGCTTCTCCGGCCGCGAACTGCAACCTTGCAGGAATCTCCCAGGTTCCATGCCCAACGAAAGCCCCCAGACCCAAATAGAGAGGGGCTGCTTGGGGGCCCCCTGGGGGCCCTTCAGGCCAGCTAGGTCTTTGGGTCCTGGCTCCTTCGCTTTGGGAGCTGTTGCTGCAGTTGGGCATGTTGGCCGGAGAGTGCTTCTCCGGCCGCGAACTGCAACATTGCTGGTACCTCCCAGGTTCCCGGCCCAACTAAAGCACCCAGACCCAAATGGAGAGGGTCTGCTTGGGGACCCCTTGGGGGCCCTTCAGGCCAGCTAGGTCTTTGGGTCCTGGCTCCTTCGCTTTGGGAGCTGTTGCTGCAGTTGGGCATGTTGGCCGGAGAGTGCTTCTCGGGCCGCGAACTGCAACCTTGCTGGTACCTCCCAGGTTCCCGGCCCAACGAAAGCCCCCAGACCCAAATTGAGAGGGGCTGCTTGGGGGCCCCCTGGGGGCCCTTCAGGCCAGCTAGGTCTTTGGGTCCTGGCTCCTTCGGTTTGGGAGCTGTTGCTGCAGTTGGGCATGTTGGCCGGAGAGTGCTTCTCGGGCCGCGAACTGCAACCTTGCAGGATTCTCCCAGGTTCCCGGCCCAACGAAAGCCCCCAGACCCAAATGGAGAGGGGCTGCTTGGGGCCCCCCTGGGGGCCCTTCAGGCCAGCTAGGTCTTTGGGTCCTGGCTCCTTCGGTTTGGGAGCTGTTGCTGCAGTTGGGCATGTTGGCCGGAGAGTGCTTCTCGGGCCGCGAACTGCAACCTTGAAGGAATCTCCCAGGTTCCATGCCCAACGAAAGCCCCCAGACCCAAATTGAGAGGGGCTGCTTGGGGGCCCCCTGGGGGCCCTTCAGGCCAGCTAGGTCTTTGGGTCCTGGCTCCTTCGGTTTGGGAGCTGTTGCTGCAGTTGGGCATGTTGGCCGGAGAGTGCTTCTCGGGCCGCGAACTGCAACTTTGCATGCATCTCCCAGGTTCCCGGCCCAACGAAAGCCCCCAGACCCAAATTGAGACGGGCTGCTTGGGGGCCCCCTGGGGGCCCTTCAGGCCAGCTAGGTCTTTGGGTCCTGGCTCCTTCGGTTTGGGAGCTGTTGCTTCAGTTGGGCATGTTGGCCGGAGAGTGCTTCTCGGGCCGCGGACTGTAACCTTGCAGGTACCTCTCAGGTATCCATGCCCAACGAAAGCCCCCAGACCCAAATTGAGAGGGGCTGCTTGGGGGCCCCCTGGGGGCACTTCAGGCCAGCTAGGTCTTTGGGTCCTGGCTCCTTCGCTTTGGGAGCTGTTGCTGCAGTTGGGCATGTTGGCCGGAGAGTGCTTCTCGGGCCGCGAACTGCAACCTTCCTGGTACCTCCCAGGTTCCCGGCCCAACGAAAGCCCCCAGACCCAAATTGAGAGGGGCTGCTTGGGGGCCCCCTGGGGGCCCTTCAGGCCAGCTAGGTCTTTGGGTCCTGGCTCCTTCGGTTTGGGAGCTGTTGCTGCAGTTGGGCATGTTGGCCGGAGAGTGCTTCTCGGGCCGCGAACTGCAACCTTGCAGGATTCTCCCAGGTTCCCGGCCCAACGAAAGCCCCCAGACCCAAATGGAGAGGGGCTGCTTGGGGCCCCCCTGGGGGCCCTTCATGCCAGCTAGGTCTTTGGGTCCTGGCTCCTTCGGTTTGGGAGCTGTTGCTGCAGTTGGGCATGTTGGCCGGAGAGTGCTTCTCGGGCCTCGAACTGCAACCTTGTAGGAATCTCCCAGGTTCCATGCCCAACGAAAGCCCCCAGACCCAAATGGAGAGGGGCTGCTTGGGGGCCCCCTGGGGGCCCTTCAGGCCAGCTAGGTCTTTGGGTCCTGGCTCCTTCGGTTTGGGAGCTGTTGCTGCAGTTGGGCATGTTGGCCGGAGAGTGCTTCTCGGGCCGCGAACTGTAACATTGCAGGTACCTCTCAGGTATCCATGCCCAACGAAAGCCCCCAGACCCAAATTGAGAGGGGCTGCTTGGGGGCCCCCTGGGGGCCCTTCAGGCCAGCTAGGTCTTTGTGTCCTGGCTCCTTCGGTTTGGGAGCTGTTGCTGCAGTTGGGCATGTTGGCCGGAGAGTGCTTCTCGGGCCTCGAACTGCAACCTTGCAGGAATCTCCCAGGTTCCATGCCCAACAAAAGCCCCCAGACCCAAATGGAGAGGGGCTGCTTGGTGGCCCCCTGGGGGCCCTTCAGGCCAGCTAGGTCTTTGGGTCCTGGCTCCTTCGCTTTGGGAGCTGTTGCTGCAGTTGGGCATGTTGGCCGGAGAGTGCTTCTCGGGCCGCGAACTGCAACCTTGCAGGATTCTCCCAGGTTCCCGGCCCAACGAAAGCCCCCAGACCCAAATGGAGAGGGGCTGCTTGGGGGCCCCCTGGGGGTCCTTCAGGCCAGCTAGGTCTTTGGGTCCTGGCTCCTTCGGTTTGGGAGCTGTTGCTGCAGTTGGGCATGTTGGCCGGAGAGTGCTTCTCGGGCCGCGAACTGTAACCTTGCAGGTACCTCTCAGGTATCCATGCCCAACGAAAGCCCCCCGACCCAAATGGAGAGGGGCTGCTTGGGGGCCCCCTGGGGGCCCTTCAGGCCAGCTAGGTCTTTGGGTCCTGGCTCCTTCGCTTTGGGAGCTGTTGCTGCAGTTGGGCATGTTGGCCGGAGAGTGCTTCTCGGGCCGCGAACTGCAACCTTGCAGGTACCTCCCAGGTTCCCGGCCCAACGAAAGCCCCCAGACCCAAATTGAGAGGGGCTGCTTGGGGGCCTTCTGGGGGCCCTTCAGGCCAGCTAGCTCTTTGGGTCCTGGCTCCTTCGGTTTGGGAGCTGTTGCTGCAGTTGGGCATGTTGGCCGGAGAGTGCTTCTTGGGCCGCGAACTGCAACCTTGCAGGATTCTCCCAGGTTCCCGGCCCAACGAAAGCCCCCAGACCCAAATGGAGAGGGGCTGCTTGGGGCCCCCCTGGGGGCCCTTCAGGCCAGCTAGGTCTTTGGGTCCTGGCTCCTTCGGTTTGGGAGCTGTTGCTGCAGTTGGGCATGTTGGCCGGAGAGTGCTTCTCGGGCCGCGAACTGTAACCTTGCAGGTACCTCTCAGGTATCCATGCCCAACGAAAGCCCCCAGACCCAAATTGAGAGGGGCTGCTTGGGGCCCCCCTGGGGGCCCTTCAGGCCAGCTAGGTCTTTGGGTCCTGGCTCCTTCGGTTTGGGAGCTGTTGCTGCAGTTGGGCATGTTGGCCGGAGAGTGCTTCTCGGGCAGCAAACTGCAACCTTGCATGAATCTCCCAGGTTCCCGGCCCAACGAAAGCCCCCAGACCCAAATGGAGAGGGGCTGCTTGGGGGCCCCCTGGGGGCCCTTCAGGCCAGCTAGGTCTTTGGGTCCTGGCTCCTTCGGTTTGGGAGCTGTTGCTGCAGTTGGGCATGTTGGGCGGAGAGTGCTTCTCCGGCCGCGAACTGCAACCTTGCAGGAATCTCCCAGGTTCCATGCCCAACGAAAGCCCCCAGACCCAAATGGAGAGGGGCTGCTTGGGGGCCCCCTGGGGGCCCTTCAGGCCAGCTAGGTCTTTGGGTCCTGGCTCCTTCGCTTTGGGAGCTGTTGCTGCAGTTGGGCATGTTGGCCGGAGAGTGCTTCTCCGGCCGCGAACTGCAACATTGCTGGTACCTCCCAGGTTCCCGGCCCAACTAAAGCCCCCAGACCCAAATGGAGAGGAGCTCCTTGGGGGCCCCATGGGGGCACTTCAGGCCAGCTAGGTCTTTGGGTCCTGGCTCCTTCGCTTTGGGAGCTGTTGCTGCAGTTGGGCATGTTGGCCGGAGAGTGCTTCTCGGGCCGCGAACTGCAACCTTGCAGGTACCATTCAGGTATGCATGCCAACGAAAGCCCCCAGACCCAAATTGAGAGGGGCTGCTTGGGGGCCCCCTGGGGGCCCTTCAGGCCAGCTAGCTCTTTGGGTCCTGGCTCCTTCGGTTTGGGAGCTGTTGCTGCAGTTGGGCATGTTGGCCGGAGAGTGCTTCTTGGGCCGCGAACTGCAACCTTGCAGGATTCTCCCAGGTTCCCGGCCCAACGAAAGCCCCCAGACCCAAATGGAGAGGGGCTGCTTGGGGCCCCCCTGGGGGCCCTTCAGGCCAGCTAGGTCTTTGGGTCCTGGCTCCTTCGGTTTGGGAGCTGTTGCTGCAGTTGGGCATGTTGGCCGGAGAGTGCTTCTCGGGCCTCGAACTGCAACCTTGCAGGAATCTCCCAGGTTCCATGCCCAACGAAAGCCCCCAGACCCAAATTGAGAGGGGCTGCTTGGGGGCCCCCTGGGGGCCCTTCAGGCCAGCTAGGTCTTTGGGTCCTGGCTCCTTCGCTTTGGGAGCTGTTGCTGCAGTTGGGCATGTTGGCCGGAGAGTGCTTCTCGGGCCGCGAACTGCAACTTTGCATGCATCTCCCAGGTTCCCGGCCCAACGAAAGCCCCCAGACCCAAATTGAGAGGGGCTGCTTGGGGGCCCCCTGGGGGCCCTTCAGGCCAGCTAGGTCTTTGTGTCCTGGCTCCTTCGCTTTGGGAGCTGTTGCTGCAGTTGGGCATGTTGGCCGGAGAGTGCTTCTCGGGCCGTGAACTGTAACCTTGCATGTACCTCTCAGGTATCCATGCCCAACGAAAGCCCCCAGACCCAAATTGAGAGGGGCTGCTTGGTGGCCCCCTGGGGGCCCTTCAGGCCAGCTAGGTCTTTGGGTCCTGGCTCCTTCGGTTTGGGAGCTGTTGCTGCAGTTGGGCATGTTGGCCGGAGAGTGCTTCTCGGGCCGCGATCTGCAACCTTGCATGAATCTCCCAGGTTCCCGGCCCAACGAAAGCCCCCAGACCCAAATTGAGAGGGGCTGCTTGGGGGCCCCCTGGGGGCCCTTCAGGCCAGCTAGGTCTTTGGGTCCTGGCTCCTTCGGTTTGGGAGCTGTTGCTGCAGTTGGGCATGTTGGCCGGAGAGTGCTTCTCGGGCCTCGAACTGCAACCTTGCAGGAATCTCCCAGGTTCCATGCCCAACAAAAGCCCCCAGACCCAAATGGAGAGGGGCTGCTTGGGGGCCCCCTGGGGGCCCTTCAGGCCAGCTAGGTCTTTGGGTCCTGGCTCCTTCGCTTTGGGAGCTGTTGCTGCAGTTGGGCATGTTGGCCGGAGAGTGCTTCTCCGGCCGCGAACTGCAACATTGCTGGTACCTCCCAGGTTCCCGGCCCAACTAAAGCCCCCAGACCCAAATGGAGAGGAGCTCCTTGGGGGCCCCATGGGGGCCCTTCAGGCCAGCTAGGTCTTTGGGTCCTGGCTCCTTCGCTTTGGGAGCTGTTGCTGCAGTTGAGCATGTTGGCCGGAGAGTGCTTCTCGGGCCGCGAACTGCAACCTTGCAGGTACCTCTCAGGTATTCATGCCCAACGAAAGCCCCCAGACCCAAATGGAGAGGGGCTGCTTGGTGGCCCCCTGGGGGCCCTTCAGGCCAGCTAGGTCTTTGGGTCCTGGCTCCTTCGGTTTGGGAGCTGTTGCTGCAGTTGGGCATGTTGGCCGGAGAGTGCTTCTCGGGCCGCGAACTGCAACCTTGCTGGTACCTCCCAGGTTCCCGGCCCAACGAAAGCCCCCAGACCCAAATTGAGAGGGGCTGCTTGGGGGCCCCCTGGGGGCCCTTCAGGCCAGCTAGGTCTTTGGGTCCTGGCTCCTTCGGTTTGGGAGCTGTTGCTGCAGTTGGGCATGTTGGCCGGAGAGTGCTTCTCGGGCCGCGAACTGCAACCTTGCAGGTACCTCCCAGGTTCCCGGCCCAACGAAAGCCCCCAGACCCAAATTGAGAGGGGCTGCTTGGGGCCCCCCTGGGGGCCCTTCAGGCCAGCTAGGTCTTTGTGTCCTGGCTCCTTCGGTTTGGGAGCTGTTGCTGCAGTTGGGCATGTTGGCCGGAGAGTGCTTCTCGGGCCTCGAACTGCAACCTTGCAGGATTCTCCCAGGTTCCCGGCCCAACGAAAGCCCCCATACCCAAATGGAGAGGGGCTGCTTGGGGCCCCCCTGGGGACCCTTCAGGCCAGCTAGGTCTTTGGGTCCTGGCTCCTTCGGTTTGGGAGCTGTTGCTGCAGTTGGGCATGTTGGCCGGAGAGTGCTTCTCGGGCCGCGAACTGTAACCTTGCAGGTACCTCTCAGGTATCCATGCCCAACGAAAGCCCCCAGACCCAAATGGAGAGGGGCTGCTTGGTGGCCCCCTGGGGGCCCTTCAGGCCAGCTAGGTCTTTGGGTCCTGGCTCCTTCGCTTTGGGAGCTGTTGCTGCAGTTGAGCATGTTGGCCGGAGAGTGCTTCTTGGGCCGCGAACTGCAACCTTGCAGGATTCTCCCAGGTTCCCGGCCCAACTAAAGCCCCCAGACCCAAATTGAGAGGGGCTGCTTGGGGCCCCCCTGGGGGCCCTTCAGGCCAGCTAGGTCTTTGGGTCCTGGCTCCTTCGGTTTGGGAGCTGTTGCTGCAGTTGGGCATGTTGGCCGGAGAGTGCTTCTCGGGCCGCGAACTGCAACCTTGCAGGTACCTCTCAGGTATCCATGCCCAACGAAAGCCCCCAGACCCAAATTGAGAGGGGCTGCTTGGTGGCCCCCTGGGGGCCCTTCAGGCCAGCTAGGTCTTTGGGTCCTGGCTCCTTCGGTTTGGGAGCTGTTGCTGCAGTTGGGCATGTTGGCCGGAGAGTGCTTCTTGGGCCGCGAACTGCAACCTTGCAGGATTCTCCCAGGTTCCCGGCCCAACTAAAGCCCCCAGACCCAAATTGAGAGGGGCTGCTTGGGGCCCCCCTGGGGGCCCTTCAGGCCAGCTAGGTCTTTGGGTCCTGGCTCCTTCGGTTTGGGAGCTGTTGCTGCAGTTGAGCATGTTGGCCGGAGAGTGCTTCTCGGGCCGAGAACTGTAACCTTGCAGGTACCTCTCAGGTATACATGCCCAACTAAAGCCCCCAGACCCAAATTGAGAGGGGCTGCTTGGTGGCCCCCTGGGGGCCCTTCAGGCCAGCTAGGTCTTTGGGTCCTGGCTCCTTCGCTTTGGGAGCTGTTGCTGCAGTTGGGCATGTTGGCCGGAGAGTGCTTCTCGGGCCGCGAACTGCAACCTTGCAGGATTCTCCCAGGTTCCCGGCCCAACGAAAGCCCCCAGACCCAAATTGAGAGGGGCTGCTTGGTGGCCCCCTGGGGGCCCTTCAGGCCAGCTAGGTCTTTGGGTCCTGGCTCCTTCAGTTTGGGAGCTGTTGCTGCAGTTGGGCATGTTGGCCGGAGAGTGCTTCTCGGGCCGCGAACTGCAACCTTGCAGGAATCTCCAAGGTTCCATGCCCAACGAAAGCCCCCAGACCCAAATTGAGAGGGGCTGCTTGGGGGCCCCCTGGGGGCCCTTCAGGCCAGCTAGGTCTTTGGGTCCTGGCTCCTTCGCTTTGGGAGCTGTTGCTGCAGTTGGGCATGTTGGCCGGAGAGTGCTTCTCGGGCCGCGAACTGCAACTTTGCATGCATCTCCCAGGTTCCCGGCCCAACGAAAGCCCCCAGACCCAAATTGAGAGGGGCTGCTTGGGGGCCCCCTGGGGGCCCTTCAGGCCAGCTAGGTCTTTGGGTCCTGGCTCCTTCGGTTTGGGAGCTGTTGCTGCAGTTGGGCATGTTGGCCGGAGAGTGCTTCTCGGGCCGCGAACTGTAACCTTGCAGGTACCTCTCAGGTATCCATGCCCAACGAAAGCGCCCAGACCCAAATTGAGAGGGGCTGCTTGGGGGCCCCCTGGGGGCCCTTCAGGCCAGCTAGGTCTTTGTGTCCTGGCTCATTCGGTTTGGGAGCTGTTGCTGCAGTTGGGCATGTTGGCCGGAGAGGGCTTCTCGGGCCGCGAACTGCAAACTTGCAGGTACCTCCCAGGTTCCCGGCCCAACGAAAACCCCCAGACCCAAATGGAGAGGGGCTGCTTGGGGGCCCCATGGGGGCCCTTCAGACCAGCTAGGTCTTTGGGTCCTGGCTCCTTCGGTTTGGGAGCTGTTGCTGCAGTTGGGCATGTTGGCAGGAGAGTGCTTTTCGGGCCGCGAACTGTAACTTGCAGGTACCTCTCAGGTATACATGCCCAACGAAAGCCCCCAGACCCAAATGGAGAGGGGCTGCTTGGTGGCCTTCTGGGGGCACTTCAGGCCAGCTAGGTCTTTGGGTCCTGGCTCCTTCGCTTTGGGAGCTGTTGCTGGATATTGGGCATGTTGGCCGGAGAGTGCTTCTCGGGCCGCGAACTGCAACCTTGCTGGTATCTCCCAGGTTCTCAGCCTAAAGAAAGCCCCCAGACCCAAATGGAGAGGGGCTGCTTGGGGGCCCCCTGGGGGCACTTCAGGCCAGCTAGGTCTTTGTGTCCTGGCTCATTCGGTTTGGGAGCTGTTGTTGACGTTGGGCATGTTGGCCGGAGAGTGCTTCTCGGGCCTCGAACTGCAACCTTGCAGGAATCTCCCAGGTTCCCGGCCCAACAAAAGCCCCCAGACCCAAATGGAGAGGGGCTGCTTGGGGGCCCCCTGGGGGCCCTTCAGGCCAGCTAGGTCTTTGGGTCCTGGCTCCTTCGGTTTGGGAGCTGTTGCTGCAGTTGGGCATGTTGGCCGGAGAGTGCTTCTCGGGCCGCGAACTGCAACCTTGCAGGTACCTCCCAGGTTCCCGGCCCAACGAAAGCCCCCAGACCCAAATTGAGAGGGGCTCCTTGGGGGCCCCCTGGGGGCCCTTCAGGCCAGCTAGGTCTTTGGGTCCTGGCTCCTTCGCTTTGGGAGCTGTTGCTGCAGTTGGGCATGTTGGCCGGAGAGTGCTTCTCGGGCCGCGAACTGCAACCTTGCAGGATTCTCCCAGGTTCCCGGCCCAACGAAAGCCCCCAGACCCAAATGGAGAGGGGCTGCTTGGGGGCCCCCTGGGGGCCCTTCAGGCCAGCTAGGTCTTTGGGTCCTGGCTCATTCGGTTTGGGAGCTGTTGTTGACGTTGGGCATGTTGGCCGGAGAGTGCTTCTCGGGCCTCGAACTGCAACCTTGCAGGAATCTCCCAGGTTCCCGGCCCAACAAAAGCCCCCAGACCCAAATGGAGAGGGGCTGCTTGGGGGCCCCCTGGGGGCCCTTCAGGCCAGCTAGGTCTTTGGGTCCTGGCTCCTTCGCTTTGGGAGCTGTTGCTGCAGTTGGGCATGTTGGCCGGAGAGTGCTTCTCGGGCCGCGAACTGCAACCTTGCAGGTACCTCCCAGGTTCCTGGCCCAACGAAAGCCCCCAGACCCAAATGGAGAGGGGCTGCTTGGGGACCCCCTGGGGGCACTTCACGCCAGCTAGGTCTTTGGGTCCTGGCTACTTCGCTTTGGGAGCTGTTGCTGCAGTTGGGCATGTTGGCCGGAGAGTGCTTCTCGGGCCGCGAACTGTAACCTTGCAGGTACCTCTCAGGTATACATGCCCAACGAAAGCCCCCAGACCCAAATTGAGAGGGGCTGCTTGGGGGCCCCATGGGGGCCCTTCAGGCCAGCTAGGTCTTTGGGTCCTGGCTCCTTCGCTTTGGGAGCTGTTGCTGCAGTTGAGCATGTTGGCCGGAGAGTGCTTCTCGGGCCGCGAACTGCAACCTTGCAGGTACCTCTCAGGTATGCATGCCCAACGAAAGCCCCCAGACCCAAATTGAGAGGGGCTGCTTGGTGGCCCCCTGGGGGCCCTTCAGGCCAGCTAGGTCTTTGGGTCCTGGCTCCTTCGCTTTGGGAGCTGTTGCTGCAGTTGGGCATGTTGGGCGGAGAGTGCTTCTCGGGCCGCGAACTGCAACCTTGCAGGAATCTCCCAGGTTCCCGGCCCAACGAAAGCCCCCAGACCCAAATTGAGAGGGGCTGCTTGGGGGCCCCCTGGGGGCCCTTCAGGCCAGCTAGGTCTTTGTGTCCTGGCTCATTCGGTTTGGGAGCTGTTGCTGCAGTTGGGCATGTTGGCCGGAGAGTGCTTCTCGGGCCGCGAACTGCAACCTTGCAGGAATCTCCCAGGTTCCCGGCCCAACAAAAGCCCCCAGACCCAAATGGAGAGGGGCTGCTTGGGGGCCCCCTGGGGGCCCTTCAGGCCAGCTAGGTCTTTGGGTCCTGGCTCCTTCGCTTTGGGAGCTGTTGCTGCAGTTGGGCATGTTGGCCGGAGAGTGCTTCTCCGGCCGCGAACTGCAACCTTGCTGGTACCTCCCAGGTTCCCGGCCCAACTAAAGCCCCCAGACCCAAATGGAGAGGATCTCCTTGGGGGCCCCATGGGGGCCCTTCAGGCCAGCTAGGTCTTTGGGTCCTGGCTCCTTCGCTTTGGGAGCTGTTGCTGCAGTTGGGCATGTTGGCCGGAGAGTGCTTCTTGGGCCTCGAACTGCAACCTTGCAGGAATCTCCCAGGTTCCATGCCCAACAAAAGCCCCCAGACCCAAATGGAGAGGGGCTGCTTGGGGGCCCCCTGGGGGCCCTTCAGGCCAGCTAGGTCTTTGGGTCCTGGCTCCTTCGCTTTGGGAGCTGTTGCTGCAGTTGGGCATGTTGGCCGGAGAGTGCTTCTCCGGCCGCGAACTGCAACATTGCTGGTACCTCCCAGGTTCCCGGCCCAACTAAAGCCCCCAGACCCAAATGGAGAGGAGCTCCTTGGGGGCCCCATGGGGGCCCTTCAGGCCAGCTAGGTCTTTGGGTCCTGGCTCCTTCGCTTTGGGAGCTGTTGCTGCAGTTGGGCATGTTGGCCGGAGAGTGCTTCTCGGGCCGCGAACTGCAACCTTGCAGGTACCATTCAGGTATGCATGCCAACGAAAGCCCCCAGACCCAAATTGAGAGGGGCTGCTTGGTGGCCCCTTGGGGGCCCTTCAGGCCAGCTAGGTCTTTGTGTCCTGGCTCCTTCGCTTTGGGAGCTGTTGCTGCAGTTGGGCATGTTGGCCGGAGAGTGCTTCTCGGGCCGCGAACTGCAACCTTGCAGGATTCTCCCAGGTTCCCGGCCCAACGAAAGCCCCCAGACCCAAATGGAGAGGGGCTGCTTGGGGGCCCCCTGGGGGTCCTTCAGGCCAGCTAGGTCTTTGGGTCCTGGCTCCTTCGGTTTGGGAGCTGTTGCTGCAGTTGGGCATGTTGGCCGGAGAGTGCTTCTCGGGCCGCGAACTGCAACCTTGCAGGTACCTCTCAGGTATCCATGCCCAACGAAAGCCCCCAGACCCAAATGGAGAGGGGCTGCTTGGGGGCCCCCTGGGGGCCCTTCAGGCCAGCTAGGTCTTTGGGTCCTGGCTCCTTCGCTTTGGGAGCTGTTGCTGCAGTTGGGCATGTTGGCCGGAGAGTGCTTCTCGGGCCGCGAACTGCAACCTTGCAGGTACCTCCCAGGTTCCCGGCCCAACGAAAGCCCCCAGACCCAAATTGAGAGGGGCTGCTTGGGGGCCCCCTGGGGGCCCTTCAGGCCAGCTAGCTCTTTGGGTCCTGGCTCCTTCGGTTTGGGAGCTGTTGCTGCAGTTGGGCATGTTGGCCGGAGAGTGCTTCTTGGGCCGCGAACTGCAACCTTGCAGGATTCTCCCAGGTTCCCGGCCCAACGAAAGCCCCCAGACCCAAATGGAGAGGGGCTGCTTGGGGCCCCCCTGGGGGCCCTTCAGGCCAGCTAGGTCTTTGGGTCCTGGCTCCTTCGGTTTGGGAGCTGTTGCTGCAGTTGGGCATGTTGGCCGGAGAGTGCTTCTCGGGCCTCGAACTGCAACCTTGCAGGAATCTCCCAGGTTCCATGCCCAACGAAAGCCCCCAGACCCAAATTGAGAGGGGCTGCTTGGGGGCCCCCTGGGGGCCCTTCAGGCCAGCTAGGTCTTTGGGTCCTGGCTCCTTCGGTTTGGGAGCTGTTGCTGCAGTTGGGCATGTTGGCCGGAGAGTGCTTCTCGGGCCGCGAACTGCAACCTTGCATGAATCTCCCAGGTTCCCGGCCCAACGAAAGCCCCCAGACCCAAATTGAGAGGGGCTGCTTGGGGGCCCCCTGGGGGCCCTTCAGGCCAGCTAGGTCTTTGTGTCCTGGCTCCTTCGGTTTGGGAGCTGTTGCTGCAGTTGGGCATGTTGGCCGGAGAGTGCTTCTCGGGCCTCGAACTGCAACCTTGCAGGAATCTCCCAGGTTCCATGCCCAACAAAAGCCCCCAGACACAAATGGAGAGGGGCTGCTTGGGGGCCCCCTGGGGGCCCTTCAGGCCAGCTAGGTCTTTGGGTCCTGGCTCCTTCGCTTTGGGAGCTGTTGCTGCAGTTGGGCATGTTGGCCGGAGAGTGCTTCTCCGGCCGCGAACTGCAACATTGCTGGTACCTCCCAGGTTCCCGGCCCAACTAAAGCCCCCAGACCCAAATGGAGAGAAGCTCCTTGGGGGCCCCAAGGGGGCCCTTCAGGCCAGCTAGGTCTTTGGGTCCTGGCTCCTTCGCTTTGGGAGCTGTTGCTGCAGTTGAGCATGTTGGCCGGAGAGTGCTTCTCGGGCCGCGAACTGCAACCTTGCAGGTACCTCTCAGGTATTCATGCCCAACAAAAGCCCCCAGACCCAAATGGAGAGGGGCTGCTTGGTGGCCCCCTGGGGGCCCTTCAGGCCAGCTAGGTCTTTGGGTCCTGGCTCCTTCGCTTTGGGAGCTGTTGCTGCAGTTGGGCATGTTGGCCGGAGAGTGCTTCTCGGGCCGCGAACTGCAACCTTGCTGGTACCTCCCAGGTTCCCGGCCCAACGAAAGCCCCCAGACCCAAATTGAGAGGGGCTGCTTGGGTGCCCCCTGGGGGCCCTTCAGGCCAGCTAGGTCTTTGGGTCCTGGCTCCTTCGGTTTGGGAGCTGTTGCTGCAGTTGGGCATGTTGGCCGGAGAGTGCTTCTCGGGCCGCGAACTGCAACCTTGCAGGATTCTCCTAGGTTCCCGGCCCAACGAAAGCCCCCAGACCCAAATGGAGAGGGGCTGCTTGGGGCCCCCCTGGGGGCCCTTCAGGCCAGCTAGGTCTTTGGGTCCTGGCTCCTTCGGTTTGGGAGCTGTTGCTGCAGTTGGGCATGTTGGCCGGAGAGTGCTTCTCGGGCCGCGAACTGCAACCTTGCAGGATTCTCCCAGGTTCCCGGCCCAACGAAAGCCCCCATACCCAAATGGAGAGGGGCTGCTTGGGGCCCCCCTGGGGGCCCTTCAGGCCAGCTAGGTCTTTGGGTCCTGGCTCCTTCGGTTTGGGAGCTGTTGCTGCAGTTGGGCATGTTGGCCGGAGAGTGCTTCTCGGGCCGCGAACTGTAACCTTGCAGGTACCTCTCAGGTATCCATGCCCAACGAAAGCCCCCAGACCCAAATGGAGAGGGGCTGCTTGGTGGCCCCCTGGGGGCCCTTCAGGCCAGCTAGGTCTTTGGGTCCTGGCTCCTTCGCTTTGGGAGCTGTTGCTGCAGTTGGGCATGTTGGGCGGAGAGTGCTTCTCGGGCCGCGAACTGCAACCTTGCAGGATTCTCCCAGGTTCCCGGCCCAACGAAAGCCCCCAGACCCAAATGGAGAGGGGCTGCTTGGGGGCCCCCTGGGGGCCCTTCAGGCCAGCTAGGTCTTTGGGTCCTGGCTCCTTCGGTTTGGGAGCTGTTGCTGCAGTTGGGCATGTTGGCCTGAGAGTGCTTCTCGGGCCGCGAACTGCAACCTTGCAGGATTCTCCCAGGTTCCCGGCCCAACGAAAGCCCCCAGACCCAAATTGAGAGGGGCTGCTTGGGGGCCCCCTGGGGGCCCTTCAGGCCAGCTAGGTCTTTGGGTCCTGGCTCCTTCAGTTTGGGAGCTGTTGCTGCAGTTGGGCATGTTGGCCGGAGAGTGCTTCTCGGGCCGCGAACTGCAACCTTGCAGGAATCTCCAAGGTTCCATGCCCAACGAAAGCCCCCAGACCCAAATTGAGAGGGGCTGCTTGGGGGCCCCCTGGGGGCCCTTCAGGCCAGCTAGGTCTTTGGGTCCTGGCTCCTTCGCTTTGGGAGCTGTTGCTGCAGTTGGGCATGTTGGCCGGAGAGTGCTTCTCGGGCCGCGAACTGCAACCTTGCATGAATCTCCCAGGTTCCCGGCCCAACGAAAGCCCCCAGACCCAAATTGAGAGGGGCTGCTTGGGGGCCCCCTGGGGGCCCTTCAGGCCAGCTAGGTCTTTGGGTCCTGGCTCCTTCGGTTTGGGAGCTGTTGCTGCAGTTGGGCATGTTGGCCGGAGAGTGCTTCTCGGGCCGCGAACTGTAACCTTGCAGGTACCTCTCAGGTATCCATGCCCAACGAAAGCCCCCAGACCCAAATGGAGAGGGGCTGCTTGGTGGCCCCCTGGGGGCCCTTCAGGCCAGCTAGGTCTTTGGGTCCTGGCTCCTTCGCTTTGGGAGCTGTTGCTGCAGTTGGGCATGTTGGCCGGAGAGTGCTTCTCGGGCCGCGAACTGCAACCTTGAAGGAATCTCCCAGGTTCCCGGCCCAACGAAAGCCCCCAGACCCAAATTGAGAGGGGCTGCTTGGGGGCCCCCTGGGGGCCCTTCATGCCAGCTAGGTCTTTGTGTCCTGGCTCCTTCGGTTTGGGAGCTGTTGCTGCAGTTGGGCATGTTGGCCGGAGAGTGCTTCTCGGGCCTCGAACTGCAACCTTGCAGGAATCTCCCAGGTTCCATGCCCAACTAAAGCCCCCAGACCCAAATTGAGAGGGGCTGCTTGGGGGCCCCCTGGGGGCCCTTCAGGCCAGCTAGGTCTTTGGGTCCTGGCTCCTTCGCTTTGGGAGCTGTTGCTGCAGTTGGGCATGTTGGCCGGAGAGTGCTTCTCCGGCCGCGAACTGCAACCTTGCTGGTACCTCCCAGGTTCCCGGCCCAACTAAAGGCCCCAGACCCAAATGGAGAGGAGCTCCTTGGGGGCCCCATGGGGGCCCTTAAGGCCAGCTAGGTCTTTGGGTCCTGGCTCCTTCGGTTTGGGAGCTGTTGCTGCAGTTGAGCATGTTGGCCGGAGAGTGCTTCTCGGGCCGCGAACTGCAACCTTGCAGGTACCTCTCAGGTATCCATGCCCAACGAAAGCCCCCAGACCCAAATTGAGAGGGGCTGCTTGGTGGCCCCATGGGGGCCCTTCAGGCCAGCTAGGTCTTTGGGTCCTGGCTCCTTCGCTTTGGGAGCTGTTGCTGCAGTTGGGCATGTTGGCCGGAGAGTGCTTCTCGGGCCGCGAACTGCAACCTTGCAGGATTCTCCCAGGTTCCCGGCCCAACGAAAGCCCCCAGACCCAAATTGAGAGGGGCTGCTTGGGGGCCCCCTGGGGGCCCTTCAGGCCAGCTAGGTCTTTGGGTCCTGGCTCCTTCGGTTTGGGAGCTGTTGCTGCAGTTGGGCATGTTGGCCGGAGAGTGCTTCTCGGGCCGCGAACTGCAACCTTGCAGGAATCTCCCAGGTTCCCGGCCCAACGAAAGCCCCCAGACCCAAATTGAGAGGGGCTGCTTGGGGGCCCCCTGGGGGCCCTTCAGGCCAGCTAGGTCTTTGGGTCCTGGCTCCTTCGCTTTGGGAGCTGTTGCTGCAGTTGGGCATGTTGGCCGGAGAGTGCTTCTCGGGCCGCAAACTGTAACCTTGCAGGATTCTCCCAGGTTCCCGGCCCAACGAAAGCCCCCAGACCCAAATTGAGAGGGGCTGCTTGGGGGCCCCCTGGGGGCCCTTCAGGCCAGCTAGGTCTTTGGGTCCTGGCTCCTTCGGTTTGGGAGCTGTTGCTGCAGTTGGGCATGTTGGCCGGAGAGTGCTTCTCGGGCCGCGAACTGTAACCTTGCAGGTACCTCTCAGGTATCCATGCCCAACGAAAGCCCCCAGACCCAAATTGAGAGGGGCTGCTTGGGGGCCCCCTGGGGGCCCTTCAGGCCAGCTAGGTCTTTGGGTCCTGGCTCCTTCGGTTTGGGAGCTGTTGCTGCAGTTGGGCATGTTGGCCGGAGAGTGCTTCTCGGGCCGCGAACTGCAACCTTGCATGAATCTCCCAGGTTCACGGCCCAACGAAAGCCCCCAGACCCAAATGGAGAGGGGCTGCTTGGGGGCCCCCTGGGGGCCCTTCAGGCCAGCTAGGTCTTTGGGTCCTGGCTCCTTCGGTTTGGGAGCTGTTGCTGCAGTTGGGCATGTTGGCCGGAGAGTGCTTCTCGGGCCGCGAACTGCAACCTTGCAGGATTCTCCCAGGTTCCCGGCCCAACGAAAGGCCCCCGACCCAAATGGAGAGGGGCTGCTTGGGGGCCCCCTGGGGGCCCTTCAGGCCAGCTAGGTCTTTGGGTCCTGGCTCCTTCGGTTTGGGAGCTGTTGCTGCAGTTGGGCATGTTGGGCGGAGAGTGCTTCTCGGTCCGCGAACTGCAACCTTGAAGGAATCTCCCAGGTTCCCGGCCCAACGAAAGCCCCCAGACCCAAATTGAGAGGGGCTGCTTGGGGGACCCCTGGGGGCCCTTCAGGCCAGCTAGGTCTTTGTGTCCTAGCTCATTCGCTTTGGGAGCTGTTGCTGCAGTTGGGCATGTTGGCCGGAGAGTGCTTCTCGGGCCTTGAACTGCAACCTTGCAGGAATCTCCCAGGTTCCCGGCCCAACAAAAGCCCCCAGACCCAAATGGAGAGGGGCTGCTTGGGGGGCCCCCTGGGGGCCCTTCAGGCCAGCTAGGTCTTTGTGTCCTGGCTCCTTCGGTTTGGGAGCTGTTGCTGCAGTTGGGCATGTTGGCCGGAGAGTGCTTCTCGGGCCGCGAACTGCAACCTTGCAGGTACCTACAAGGTTCCCGGCCCAACTAAAGCCCCCAGACCCAAATGGAGAGGAGCTCCTTGGGGGACCCATGGGGGCCCTTCAGGCCAGCTAGGTCTTTGGGTCCTGGCTCCTTCGGTTTGGGAGCTGTTGCTGCAGTTGGGCATGTTGGCCGGAGAGTGCTTCTCGGGCCGCGAACTGCAACCTTGCTGGTATCTCCCAGGTTCTCAGCATAAAGAAAGCCCCCAGACCCAAATTGAGAGGGGCTGCTTGGGGGCCCCCTGGGGGCCCTTCAGGCCAGCTAGGTCTTTGGGTCCTGGCTCCTTCGCTTTGGGAGCTGTTGCTGCAGTTGGGCATGTTGGCCGGAGAGTGCTTCTCGGGCCGCGAACTGCAACCTTGAAGGAATCTCCCAGGTTCCCGGCCCAACGAAAGCCCCCAGACCCAAATTGAGAGGGGCTGCTTGGGGGCCCCCTGGGGGCCCTTCAGGCCAGCTAGGTCTTTGTGTCCTGGCTCCTTCGGTTTGGGAGCTGTTGCTGCAGTTGGGCATGTTGGGCGGAGAGTGCTTCTCGGGCCGCGAACTGCAACCTTGCAGGATTCTCCCAGGTTCCCGGCCCAACGAAAGCCCCCAGACCCAAATGGAGAGGGGCTGCTTGGGGGCCCCCTGGGGGCCCTTCAGGCCAGCTAGGTCTTTGGGTCCTGGCTCCTTCGGTTTGGGAGCTGTTGCTGCAGTTGGGCATGTTGGGCGGAGAGTGCTTCTCGGGCCGCGAACTGCAACCTTGCAGGTACCTCTCAGGTATCCATGCCCAACGAAAGCCCCCAGACCCAAATTGAGAGGGGCTGCTTGGTGGCACCCTGGGGGCCCTTCAGGCCAGCTAGGTCTTTGGGTCCTGGCTCCTTCGCTTTGGGAGCTGTTGCTGCAGTTGGGCATGTTGGCCGGAGAGTGCTTCTCGGGCCGCGAACTGCAACCTTGCAGGAATCTCCCAGGTTCCCGGCCCAACGAAAGCCCCCAGACCCAAATTGAGAGGGGCTGCTTGGGGGCCCCCTGGGGGCCCTTCAGGCCAGCTAGGTCTTTGGGTCCTGGCTCCTTCGGTTTGGGAGCTGTTGCTGCAGTTGGGCATGTTGGCCGGAGAGTGCTTCTCGGGCCGCGAACTGCAACCTTGCAGGATTCTCCCAGGTTCCCGGCCCAACGAAAGCCCCCAGACCCAAATGGAGAGGGGCTGCTTGGGGGCCCTCTGGGGGCCCTTCAGGCCAGCTAGGTCTTTGGGTCCTGGCTCCTTCGCTTTGGGAGCTGTTGCTGCAGTTGGGCATATTGGCCGGAGAGTGCTTCTCGGGCCGCGAACTGCAACCTTGCAGGATTCTCCCAGGTTCCCGGCCCAACGAAAGCCCCCAGACCCAAATTGAGAGGGGCTGCTTGGGGGCCCCCTGGGGGCCCTTCAGGCCAGCTAGGTCTTTGGGTCCTGGCTCCTTCGCTTTGGGAGCTGTTGCTGCAGTTGGGCATGTTGGCCGGAGAGTGCTTCTCGGGCCGCGAACTGCAACCTTGCATGAATCTCCCAGGTTCCCGGCCCAACGAAAGCCCCCAGACCCAAATTGAGAGGGGCTGCTTGGGGGCCCCCTGGGGGCCCTTCAGGCCAGCTAGGTCTTTGTGTCCTGGCTCCTTCGGTTTGGGAGCTGTTGCTGCAGTTGGGCATGTTGGCCGGAGAGTGCTTCTCGGGCCTCGAACTGCAACCTTGCAGGAATCTCCAAGGTTCCATGCCCAACAAAAGCCCCCCGACCCAAATGGAGAGGGGCTGCTTGGGGGCCCCCTGGGGGCCCTTCAGGCCAGCTAGGTCTTTGGGTCCTGGCTCCTTCGCTTTGGGAGCTGTTGCTGCAGTTGGGCATGTTGGCCGGAGAGTGCTTCTCCGGCCGCGAACTGCAACATTGCTGGTACCCCCCAGGTTCCCGGCCCAACGAAAGCCCCAAGACCCAAATGGAGAGGAGCTCCTTGGGGGCCCCCTGGGGGCCCTTCAGGCCAGCTAGGTCTTTGGGTCCTGGCTCCTTCGCTTTGGGAGCTGTTGCTGCAGTTGAGCATGTTGGCCGGAGAGTGCTTCTCGGGCCGCGAACTGCAACTTTGCAGGTACCTCTCAGGTATCCATGCCCAACGAAAGCCCCCAGACCCAAATTGAGAGGGGCTGCTTGGGGGCCCCCTGGGGGCCCTTCAGGCCAGCTAGGTCTTTGGGTCCTGGCTCCTTCGGTTTGGGAGCTGTTGCTGCAGTTGGGCATGTTGGCCGGAGAGTGCTTCTTGGGCCGCGAACTGCAACCTTGCAGGATTCTCCCAGGTTCCCGGCCCAACGAAAGCCCCCAGACCCAAATTGAGAGGGGCTGCTTGGGGCCCCCCTGGGGGCCCTTCAGGCCAGCTAGGTCTTTGGGTCCTGGCTCCTTCGGTTTGGGAGCTGTTGCTGCAGTTGGGCATGTTGGCCGGAGAGTGCTTCTCGGGCCGCGAACTGCAACCTTGCTGGTATCTCCCAGGTTCTCAGCATAAAGAAAGCCCCCAGACCCAAATTGAGAGGGGCTGCTTGGGGGCCCCCTGGGGGCCCTTCAGGCCAGCTAGGTCTTTGGGTCCTGGCTCCTTCGCTTTGGGAGCTGTTGCTGCAGTTGGGCATGTTGGCCGGAGAGTGCTTCTCGGGCCGCGAACTGCAACCTTGAAGGAATCTCCCAGGTTCCCGGCCCAACGAAAGCCCCCAGACCCAAATTGAGAGGGGCTGCTTGGGGGCCCCCTGGGGGCCCTTCAGGCCAGCTAGGTCTTTGTGTCCTGGCTCCTTCGGTTTGGGAGCTGTTGCTGCAGTTGGGCATGTTGGGCGGAGAGTGCTTCTCGGGCCGCGAACTGCAACCTTGCAGGATTCTCCCAGGTTCCCGGCCCAACGAAAGCCCCCAGACCCAAATGGAGAGGGGCTGCTTGGGGGCCCCCTGGGGGCCCTTCAGGCCAGCTAGGTCTTTGGGTCCTGGCTCCTTCGGTTTGGGAGCTGTTGCTGCAGTTGGGCATGTTGGGCGGAGAGTGCTTCTCGGGCCGCGAACTGCAACCTTGCAGGTACCTCTCAGGTATCCATGCCCAACGAAAGCCCCCAGACCCAAATTGAGAGGGGCTGCTTGGTGGCACCCTGGGGGCCCTTCAGGCCAGCTAGGTCTTTGGGTCCTGGCTCCTTCGCTTTGGGAGCTGTTGCTGCAGTTGGGCATGTTGGCCGGAGAGTGCTTCTCGGGCCGCGAACTGCAACCTTGCAGGAATCTCCCAGGTTCCCGGCCCAACGAAAGCCCCCAGACCCAAATTGAGAGGGGCTGCTTGGGGGCCCCCTGGGGGCCCTTCAGGCCAGCTAGGTCTTTGGGTCCTGGCTCCTTCGGTTTGGGAGCTGTTGCTGCAGTTGGGCATGTTGGCCGGAGAGTGCTTCTCGGGCCGCGAACTGCAACCTTGCAGGATTCTCCCAGGTTCCCGGCCCAACGAAAGCCCCCAGACCCAAATGGAGAGGGGCTGCTTGGGGGCCCTCTGGGGGCCCTTCAGGCCAGCTAGGTCTTTGGGTCCTGGCTCCTTCGCTTTGGGAGCTGTTGCTGCAGTTGGGCATATTGGCCGGAGAGTGCTTCTCGGGCCGCGAACTGCAACCTTGCAGGATTCTCCCAGGTTCCCGGCCCAACGAAAGCCCCCAGACCCAAATTGAGAGGGGCTGCTTGGGGGCCCCCTGGGGGCCCTTCAGGCCAGCTAGGTCTTTGGGTCCTGGCTCCTTCGGTTTGGGAGCTGTTGCTGCAGTTGGGCATGTTGGCCGGAGAGTGCTTCTCGGGCCGCGAACTGCAACCTTGCATGAATCTCCCAGGTTCCCGGCCCAACGAAAGCCCCCAGACCCAAATTGAGAGGGGCTGCTTGGGGGCCCCCTGGGGGCCCTTCAGGCCAGCTAGGTCTTTGTGTCCTGGCTCCTTCGGTTTGGGAGCTGTTGCTGCAGTTGGGCATGTTGGCCGGAGAGTGCTTCTCGGGCCTCGAACTGCAACCTTGCAGGAATCTCCAAGGTTCCATGCCCAACAAAAGCCCCCCGACCCAAATGGAGAGGGGCTGCTTGGGGGCCCCCTGGGGGCCCTTCAGGCCAGCTAGGTCTTTGGGTCCTGGCTCCTTCGCTTTGGGAGCTGTTGCTGCAGTTGGGCATGTTGGCCGGAGAGTGCTTCTCCGGCCGCGAACTGCAACATTGCTGGTACCCCCCAGGTTCCCGGCCCAACGAAAGCCCCAAGACCCAAATGGAGAGGAGCTCCTTGGGGGCCCCCTGGGGGCCCTTCAGGCCAGCTAGGTCTTTGGGTCCTGGCTCCTTCGCTTTGGGAGCTGTTGCTGCAGTTGAGCATGTTGGCCGGAGAGTGCTTCTCGGGCCGCGAACTGCAACTTTGCAGGTACCTCTCAGGTATCCATGCCCAACGAAAGCCCCCAGACCCAAATTGAGAGGGGCTGCTTGGGGGCCCCCTGGGGGCCCTTCAGGCCAGCTAGGTCTTTGGGTCCTGGCTCCTTCGGTTTGGGAGCTGTTGCTGCAGTTGGGCATGTTGGCCGGAGAGTGCTTCTTGGGCCGCGAACTGCAACCTTGCAGGATTCTCCCAGGTTCCCGGCCCAACGAAAGCCCCCAGACCCAAATTGAGAGGGGCTGCTTGGGGCCCCCCTGGGGGCCCTTCAGGCCAGCTAGGTCTTTGGGTCCTGGCTCCTTCGGTTTGGGAGCTGTTGCTGCAGTTGGGCATGTTGGCCGGAGAGTGCTTCTCGGGCCGCGAACTGCAACTTTGCATGAATCTCCCAGGTTCCCGGCCCAACGAAAGCCCCCAGACCCAAATTGAGAGGGGCTGCTTGGGGGCCCCCTGGGGGTCCTTCAGGCCAGCTAGGTCTTTGGGTCCTGGCTCCTTCGGTTTGGGAGCTGTTGCTGCAGTTGGGCATGTTGGCCGGAGAGTGCTTCTCGGGCCGCGAACTGTAACCTTGCAGGTACCTCTCAGGTATCCATGCCCAACGAAAGCCCCCAGACCCAAATTGAGAGGGGCTGCTTGGGGGCCCCCTGGGGGCCCTTCAGGCCAGCTAGGTCTTTGGGTCCTGGCTCCTTCGCTTTGGGAGCTGTTGCTGCAGTTGGGCATGTTGGCCGGAGAGTGCTTCTCGGGCCGCGAACTGCAACCTTGCTGGTACCTCCCAGGTTCCCGGCCCAACGAAAGCCCCCAGACCCAAATTGAGAGGGGCTGCTTGGGGGCCCCCTGGGGGCCCTTCAGGCCAGCTAGGTCTTTGGGTCCTGGCTCCTTCGCTTTGGGAGCTGTTGCTGCAGTTGGGCATGTTGGCTGGAGAGTGCTTCTCGGGCCGCGAACTGCAACTTTGCAGGATTCTCCCAGGTTCCCGGCCCAACGAAAGCCCCCAGACCCAAATTGAGAGGGGCTGCTTGGGGGCCCCCTGGGGGCCCTTCAGGCCAGCTAGGTCTTTGGGTCCTGGCTCCTTCGGTTTGGGAGCTGTTGCTGCAGTTGGGCATGTTGGCCGGAGAGTGCTTCTCGGGCCGCGAACTGTAACCTTGCAGGTACCTCTCAGGTATCCATGCCCAACGAAAGCCCCCAGACCCAAATGGAGAGGGGCTGCTTGGGGGGCCCCTGGGGGCCCTTCAGGCCAGATAGGTCTTTGTGTCCTGGCTCCTTCGGTTTGGGAGCTGTTGCTGCAGTTGGGCATGTTGGCCGGAGAGTGCTTCTCGGGCCTCGAACTGCAACCTTGCAGGAATCTCCCAGGTTCCATGCCCAACAAAAGCCCCCAGACCCAAATGGAGAGGGGCTGCTTGGGGGCCCCCTGGGGGCCCTTCAGGCCAGCTAGGTCTTTGGGTCCTGGCTCCTTCGGTTTGGGAGCTGTTGCTGCAGTTGGGCATGTTGGCCGGAGAGTGCTTCTCGGGCCGCGAACTACAACTTTGCATGAATCTCCCAGGTTCCCGGCCCAACGAAAGCCCCCAGACCCAAATTGAGAGGGGCTGCTTGGGGGCCCCCTGGGGGTCCTTCAGGCCAGCTAGGTCTTTGGGTCCTGGCTCCTTCGGTTTGGGAGCTGTTGCTGCAGTTGGGCATGTTGGCCGGAGAGTGCTTCTCGGGCCGCGAACTGTAACCTTGCAGGTACCTCTCAGGTATCCATGCCCAACGAAAGCCCCCAGACCCAAATTGAGAGGGGCTGCTTGGGGGCCCCCTGGGGGCCCTTCAGGCCAGCTAGGTCTTTGGGTCCTGGCTCCTTCGCTTTGGGAGCTGTTGCTGCAGTTGGGCATGTTGGCCGGAGAGTGCTTCTCGGGCCGCGAACTGCAACCTTGCAGGATTCTCCCAGGTTCCCGGCCCAACGAAAGCCCCCAGACCCAAATGGAGAGGGGCTGCTTGGGGCCCCCCTGGGGGCCCTTCAGGCCAGCTAGGTCTTTGGGTCCTGGCTCCTTCGGTTTGGGAGCTGTTGCTGCAGTTGGGCATGTTGGCCGGAGAGTGCTTCTCGGGCCTCGAACTGCAACCTTGCAGGAATCTCCCAGGTTCCCGGCCCAACGAAAGCCCCCAGACCCAAATTGAGAGGGGCTGCTTGGGGGCCCCCTGGGGGCCCTTCAGGCCAGCTAGGTCTTTGGGTCCTGGCTCCTTCGCTTTGGGAGCTGTTGCTGCAGTTGGGCATGTTGGCCGGAGAGTGCTTCTCGGGCCGCGAAGTGCAACCTTGCATGAATCTCCCAGGTTCCCGGCCCAACGAAAGCCCCCAGACCCAAATTGAGAGGGGCTGCTTGGGGGCCCCCTGGGGGCCCTTCAGGCCAGCTAGGTCTTTGGGTCCTGGCTCCTTCGGTTTGGGAGCTGTTGCTGCAGTTGGGCATGTTGGCCGGAGAGTGCTTCTCGGGCCTCGAACTGCAACCTTGCAGGAATCTCCCAGGTTCCATGCCCAACAAAAGCCCCCAGACCCAAATGGAGAGGGGCTGCTTGGGGGCCCCCTGGGGGCCCTTCAGGCCAGCTAGGTCTTTGGGTCCTGGCTCCTTCGGTTTGGGAGCTGTTGCTGCAGTTGGGCATGTTGGCCGGAGAGTGCTTCTCCGGCCGCGAACTGCAACATTGCTGGTACCTCCCATGTTCCCGGCCCAACTAAAGCCCCCAGACCCAAATGGAGAGGAGCTCCTTGGGGGCCCCCTGGGGGCCCTTCAGGCCAGCTAGGTCTTTGGGTCCTGGCTCCTTCGCTTTGGGAGCTGTTGCTGCAGTTGAGCATGTTGGCCGGAGAGTGCTTCTCGGGCCGCGAACTGCAACCTTGCAGGTACCTCTCAGGTATCCATGCCCAACGAAAGCCCCCAGACCCAAATTGAGAGGGGCTGCTTGGTGGCCCCCTGGGGGCCCTTCAGGCCAGCTAGGTCTTTGGGTCCTGGCTCCTTCGGTTTGGGAGCTGTTGCTGCAGTTGGGCATGTTGGCCGGAGAGTGCTTCTCGGGCCGAGAACTGCAACCTTGCTGGTACCTCCCAGGTTCCCGGCCCAACGAAAGCCCCCAGACCCAAATTGAGAGGGGCTGCTTGGGGGCCCCCTGGGGGCCCTTCAGGCCAGCTAGGTCTTTGGGTCCTGGCTCCTTCGCTTTGGGAGCTGTTGCTGCAGTTGGGCATGTTGGCCGGAGAGTGCTTCTCGGGCCGCGAACTGCAACCTTGCAGGATTCTCCCAGGTTCCCGGCCCAACGAAAGCCCCCAGACCCAAATGGAGAGGGGCTGCTTGGGGCCCCCCTGGGGGCCCTTCAGGCCAGCTAGGTCTTTGGGTCCTGGCTCCTTCGGTTTGGGAGCTGTTGCTGCAGTTGGGCATGTTGGCCGGAGAGTGCTTCTCGGGCCGCGAACTGCAACCTTGCAGGATTCTCCCAGGTTCCCGGCCCAACGAAAGCCCCCAGACCCAAATGGAGAGGGGCTGCCTGGGGCCCCCCTGGGGGCCCTTCAGGCCAGCTAGGTCTTTGGGTCCTGGCTCCTTCGGTTTGGGAGCTGTTGCTGCAGTTGGGCATGTTGGCCGGAGAGTGCTTCTCGGGCCGCGAACTGCAACCTTGCAGGTACCTCTCAGGTATCCATGCCCAACGAAAGCCCCCAGACCCAAATTGAGAGGGGCTGCTTGGTGGCCCCCTGGGGGCCCTTCAGGCCAGCTAGGTCTTTGGGTCCTGGCTCCTTCGGTTTGGGAGCTGTTGCTGCAGTTGGGCATGTTGGCCGGAGAGTGCTTCTCGGGCCGCGAAGTGCAACCTTGCATGAATCTCCCAGGTTCCCGGCCCAACGAAAGCCCCCAGACCCAAATTGAGAGGGGCTGCTTGGGGGCCCCCTGGGGGCACTTCAGGCCAGCTAGGTCTTTGTGTCCTGGCTCCTTCGGTTTGGGAGCTGTTGCTGCAGTTGGGCATGTTGGCCGGAGAGTGCTTCTCGGGCCTCGAACTGCAACCTTGCAGGAATCTCCCAGGTTCCATGCCCAACAAAAGCCCCCAGACCCAAATGGAGAGGGGCTGCTTGGGGGCCCCCTGGGGGCCCTTCAGGCCAGCTAGGTCTTTGGGTCCTGGCTCCTTCGCTTTGGGAGCTGTTGCTGCAGTTGGGCATGTTGGCCGGAGAGTGCTTCTCGGGCCGCGAACTGCAACATTGCTGGTACCTCCCAGGTTCCCGGCCCAACGAAAGCCCCCAGACCCAAATGGAGAGGAGCTCCTTGGGGGCCCCCTGGGGGCCCTTCAGGCCAGCTAGGTCTTTGGGTCCTGGCTCCTTCGGTTTGGGAGCTGTTGCTGCAGTTGAGCATGTTGGCCGGAGAGTGCTTCTCGGGCCGCGAACTGCAACCTTGCAGGTACCTCTCAGGTATCCATGCCCAACGAAAGCCCCCAGACCCAAATTGAGAGGGGCTGCTTGGGGGCCCCCTGGGGGCCCTTCAGGCCAGCTAGGTCTTTGGGTCCTGGCTCCTTCGGTTTGGGAGCTGTTGCTGCAGTTGGGCATGTTGGCCGGAGAGTGCTTCTTGGGCCGCGAACTGCAACCTTGCAGGATTCTCCCAGGTTCCCAGCCCAACTAAAGCCCCCAGACCCAAATTGAGAGGGGCTGCTTGGGGCCCCCCTGGGGGCCCTTCAGGCCAGCTAGGTCTTTGGGTCCTGGCTCCTTCGGTTTGGGAGCTGTTGCTGCAGTTGGGCATGTTGGCCGGAGAGTGCTTCTCGGGCCGCGAATTGCAACCTTGCAGGAATCTCCCAGGTTCCATGCCCAACGAAAGCCCCCAGACCCAAATTGAGAGGGGCTGCTTGGGGGCCCCCTGGGGGCCCTTCAGGCCAGCTAGGTCTTTGGGTCCTGGCTCCTTCGCTTTGGGAGCTGTTGCTGCAGTTGGGCATGTTGGCCGGAGAGTGCTTCTCGGGCCGCGAACTGCAACCTTGCAGGATTCTCCCAGGTTCCCGGCCCAACGAAAGCCCCCAGACCCAAATGGAGAGGGGCTGCTTGGGGGCCCCCTGGGGGCCCTTCAGGCCAGCTAGGTCTTTGGGTCCTGGCTCCTTCGGTTTGGGAGCTGTTGCTGCAGTTGGGCATGTTGGCCGTTGAGTGCTTCTTGGGCCGCGAACTGCAACCTTGCAGGATTCTCCCAGGTTCCCGGCCCAACGAAAGCCCCCAGACCCAAATTGAGAGGGGCTGCTTGGGGGCCCCCTGGGGGCCCTTCAGGCCAGCTAGGTCTTTGGGTCCTGGCTCCTTCGGTTTGGGAGCTGTTGCTGCAGTTGGGCATGTTGGGCGGAGAGTGCTTCTCGGGCCGCGAACTGCAACCTTGCAGGTACCTCTCAGGTATCCATGCCCAACGAAAGCCCCCAGACCCAAATTGAGAGGGGCTGCTTGGTGGCCCCCTGGGGGCCCTTCAGGCCAGCTAGGTCTTTGGGTCCTGGCTCCTTCGGTTTGGGAGCTGTTGCTGCAGTTGGGCATGTTGGCCGGAGAGTGCTTCTCGGGCCGAGAACTGCAACCTTGCTGGTACCTCCCAGGTTCCCGGCCCAACGAAAGCCCCCAGACCCAAATTGAGAGGGGCTGCTTGGGGGCCCCCTGGGGGCCCTTCAGGCCAGCTAGGTCTTTGGGTCCTGGCTCCTTCGCTTTGGGAGCTGTTGCTGCAGTTGGGCATGTTGGCCGGAGAGTGCTTCTCGGGCCGCGAACTGCAACCTTGCAGGATTCTCCCAGGTTCCCGGCCCAACGAAAGCCCCCAGACCCAAATGGAGAGGGGCTGCTTGGGGCCCCCCTGGGGGCCCTTCAGGCCAGCTAGGTCTTTGGGTCCTGGCTCCTTCGGTTTGGGAGCTGTTGCTGCAGTTGGGCATGTTGGCCGGAGAGTGCTTCTCGGGCCGCGAACTGCAACCTTGCAGGTACCTCTCAGGTATCCATGCCCAACGAAAGCCCCCAGACCCAAATTGAGAGGGGCTGCTTGGTGGCCCCCTGGGGGCCCTTCAGGCCAGCTAGGTCTTTGGGTCCTGGCTCCTTCGGTTTGGGAGCTGTTGCTGCAGTTGGGCATGTTGGCCGGAGAGTGCTTCTCGGGCCGCGAAGTGCAACCTTGCAGGATTCTCCCAGGTTCCCGGCCCAACGAAAGCCCCCAGACCCAAATTGAGAGGGGCTGCTTGGGGGCCCCCTGGGGGCCCTTCAGGCCAGCTAGGTCTTTGGGTCCTGGCTCCTTCGCTTTGGGAGCTGTTGCTGCAGTTGGGCATGTTGGCCGGAGAGTGCTTCTCCGGCCGCGAACTGCAACATTGCTGGTACCTCCCAGGTTCCCGGCCCAACGAAAGCCCCCAGACCCAAATGGAGAGGAGCTCCTTGGGGGCCCCCTGGGGGCCCTTCAGGCCAGCTAGGTCTTTGGGTCCTGGCTCCTTCGGTTTGGGAGCTGTTGCTGCAGTTGAGCATGTTGGCCGGAGAGTGCTTCTCGGGCCGCGAACTGCAACCTTGCAGGTACCTCTCAGGTATCCATGCCCAACGAAAGCCCCCAGACCCAAATTGAGAGGGGCTGCTTGGTGGCCCCCTGGGGGCCCTTCAGGCCAGCTAGGTCTTTGGGTCCTGGCTCCTTCGCTTTGGGAGCTGTTGCTGCAGTTGGGCATGTTGGCCGGAGAGTGCTTCTCGGGCCGCGAACTGCAACCTTGCAGGATTCTCCCAGGTTCCCGGCCCAACGAAAGCCCCCAGACCCAAATGGAGAGGGGCTGCTTGGGGGCCCCCTGGGGGCCCTTCAGGCCAGCTAGGTCTTTGGGTCCTGGCTCCTTCGGTTTGGGAGCTGTTGCTGCAGTTGGGCATGTTGGCCGGAGAGTGCTTCTTGGGCCGCGAACTGCAACCTTGCAGGATTCTCCCAGGTTCCCGGCCCAACGAAAGCCCCCAGACCCAAATTGAGAGGGGCTGCTTGGGGGCCCCCTGGGGGCCCTTCAGGCCAGCTAGGTCTTTGGGTCCTGGCTCCTTCGGTTTGGGAGCTGTTGCTGCAGTTGGGCATGTTGGGCGGAGAGTGCTTCTCGGGCCGCGAACTGCAACCTTGAAGGAATCTCCCAGGTTCCCGGCCCAACGAAAGCCCCCAGACCCAAATTGAGAGGGGCTGCTTGGGGGCCCCCTGGGGGCCCTTCAGGCCAGCTAGGTCTTTGGGTCCTGGCTCCTTCGCTTTGGGAGCTGTTGCTGCAGTTGGGCATGTTGGCCGGAGAGTGCTTCTCGGGCCTCGAACTGCAACCTTGCAGGAATCTCCCAGGTTCCATGCCCAACGAAAGCCCCCAGACCCAAATGGAGAGGGGCTGCTTGGGGGCCCCCTGGGGGCCCTTCAGGCCAGCTAGGTCTTTGGGTCCTGGCTCCTTCGCTTTGGGAGCTGTTGCTGCAGTTGGGCATGTTGGCCGGAGAGTGCTTCTCCGGCCGCGAACTGCAACCTTGCTGGTACCTCCCAGGTTCCCGGCCCAACTAAAGGCCCCAGACCCAAATGGAGAGGAGCTCCTTGGGGGCCCCATGGGGGCCCTTCAGGCCAGCTAGGTCTTTGGGTCCTGGCTCCTTCGGTTTGGGAGCTGTTGCTGCAGTTGAGCATGTTGGCCGGAGAGTGCTTCTCGGGCCGCGAACTGCAACCTTGCAGGAACCTCTCAGGTATCCATGCCCAACGAAAGCCCCCAGACCCAAATTGAGAGGGGCTGCTTGGTGGCCCCCTGGGGGCCCTTCAGGCCAGCTAGGTCTTTGGGTCCTGGCTCCTTCGCTTTGGGAGCTGTTGCTGCAGTTGGGCATGTTGGCCGGAGAGTGCTTCTCGGGCCGCGAACTGCAACCTTGCAGGATTCTCCCAGGTTCCCGGCCCAACGAAAGCCCCCAGACCCAAATTGAGAGGGGCTGCTTGGTGGCCCCCTGGGGGCCCTTCAGGCCAGCTAGGTCTTTGGGTCCTGGCTCCTTCGGTTTGGGAGCTGTTGCTGCAGTTGTGCATGTTGGCCGGAGAGTGCTTCTCGGGCCGCGAACTGCAACCTTGCAGGATTCTCCCAGGTTCCCGGCCCAACGAAAGCCCCCAGACCCAAATTGAGAGGGGCTGCTTGGGGGCCCCCTGGGGGCCCTTCAGGCCAGCTAGGTCTTTGGGTCCTGGCTCCTTCACTTTGGGAGCTGTTGCTGCAGTTGGGCATGTTGGCCGGAGAGTGCTTCTCGGGCCGCGAACTGTAACCTTGCAGTATTCTCCCAGGTTCCCGGCCCAACGAAAGCCCCCAGACCCAAATTGAGAGGGGCTGCTTGGGGGCCCCCTGGGGGCCCTTCAGGCCAGCTAGGTCTTTGGGTCCTGGCTCCTTCGGTTTGGGAGCTGTTGCTGCAGTTGGGCATGTTGGCCGGAGAGTGCTTCTCGGGCCGCGAACTGTAACCTTGCAGGTACCTCTCAGGTATCCATGCCCAACGAAAGCCCCCAGACCCAAATGGAGAGGGGCTGCTTGGTGGCCCCCTGGGGGCCCTTCAGGCCAGCTAGGTCTTTGGGTCCTGGCTCCTTCGGTTTGGGAGCTGTTGCTGCAGTTGGGCATGTTGGCCGGAGAGTGCTTCTCGGGCCGCGAACTGCAACCTTGCATGAATCTCCCAGGTTCCCGGCCCAACGAAAGCCCCCAGACCCAAATTGAGAGGGGCTGCTTGGGGGCCCCCTGGGGGCCCTTCAGGCCAGCTAGGTCTTTGGGTCCTGGCTCCTTCGGTTTGGGAGCTGTTGCTGCAGTTGGGCATGTTGGCCGGAGAGTGCTTCTCGGGACGCGAACTGCAACCTTGAAGGAATCTCCCAGGTTCCCGGCCCAACGAAAGCCCCCAGACCCAAATTGAGAGGGGCTGCTTGGGGGCCCTCTGGGGGCCCTTCAGGCCAGCTAGGTCTTTGTGTCCTGGCTCCTTCGGTTTGGGAGCTGTTGCTGCAGTTGTGCATGTTGGCCGGAGAGTGCTTCTCGGGCCTTGAACTGCAACCTTGCAGGAATCTCCCAGGTTCCCGGCCCAACAAAAGCCCCCAGACCCAAATGGAGAGGGGCTGCTTGGGGGCCCCCTGGGGGCCCTTCAGGCCAGCTAGGTCTTTGTGTCCTGGCTCCTTCGGTTTGGGAGCTGTTGCTGCAGTTGGGCATGTTGGCCGGAGAGTGCTTCTCCGGCCGCGAACTGCAACCTTCCAGGTACCTCCAAGGTTCCCGGCCCAAATAAAGCCCCCAGACCCAAATGGAGAGGAGCTGCTTGGGGGCCCCATGGGGGCCCTTCAGGCCAGCTAGGTCTTTGGGTCCTGGCTCCTTCGGTTTGGGAGCTGTTGCTGCAGTTGGGCATGTTGGCCGGAGAGTGCTTCTCGGGCCGCGAACTGCAACCTTGCTGGTATCTCCCAGGTTCTCAGCATAAAGAAAGCCCCCAGACCCAAATGGAGAGGGTCTGCTTGGGGACCCCTTGGGGGCCCTTCAGGCCAGCTAGGTCTTTGGGTCCTGGCTCCTTCGCTTTGGGAGCTGTTGCTGCAGTTGGGCATGTTGGCCGGAGAGTGCTTCTCGGGCCGCGAACTGCAACCTTGAAGGAATCTCCCAGGTTCCCGGCCCAACGAAAGCCCCCAGACCCAAATTGAGAGGGGCTGCTTGGGGGCCCCCTGGGGGCCCTTCAGGCCAGCTAGGTCTTTGTGTCCTGGCTCCTTCGGTTTGGGAGCTGTTGCTGCAGTTGGGCATGTTGGGCGGAGAGTGCTTCTTGGGCCGCGAACTGCAACCTTCCAGGTACCTCCAAGGTTCCCGGCCCAAATAAAGCCCCCAGACCCAAATGGAGAGGAGCTGCTTGGGGGCCCCATGGGGGCCCTTCAGGCCAGCTAGGTCTTTGGGTCCTGGCTCCTTCGCTTTGGGAGCTGTTGCTGCAGTTGGGCATGTTGGCCGGAGAGTGCTTCTCGGGCCGCGAACTGCAACCTTGCTGGTATCTCCCAGGTTCTCAGCATAAAGAAAGCCCCCAGACCCAAATGGAGAGGGTCTGCTTGGGGACCCCCTGGGGGCCCTTCAGGCCAGCTAGGTCTTTGGGTCCTGGCTCCTTCGCTTTGGGAGCTGTTGCTGCAGTTGGGCATGTTGGGCGGAGAGTGCTTCTCGGGCCGCGAACTGCAACCTTGAAGGAATCTCCCAGGTTCCCGGCCCAACGAAAGCCCCCAGACCCAAATTGAGAGGGGCTGCTTGGGGGTCCCCTGGGGGCCCTTCAGGCCAGCTAGGTCTTTGTGTCCTGGCTCCTTCGGTTTGGGAGCTGTTGCTGCAGTTGGGCATGTTGGGCGGAGAGTGCTTCTCGGGCCGCGAACTGCAACCTTGCAGGATTCTCCCAGGTTCCCGGCCCAACGAAAGCCCCCAGACCCAAATTGAGAGGGGCTGCTTGGTGGCCCCCTGGGGGCCCTTCAGGCCAGCTAGGTCTTTGGGTCCTGGCTCCTTCGGTTTGGGAGCTGTTGCTGCAGTTGGGCATGTTGGCCGGAGAGTGCTTCTCGGGCCGCGAACTGTAACCTTGCAGGTACCTCTCAGGTATCCATGCCCAACGAAAGCCCCCAGACCCAAATTGAGAGGGGCTGCTTGGTGGCCCCCTGGGGGCCCTTCAGGCCAGCTAGGTCTTTGGGTCCTGGCTCCTTCGCTTTGGGAGCTGTTGCTGCAGTTGGGCATGTTGGCCGGAGAGTGCTTCTCGGGCCGCGAACTGCAACCTTGCATGAATCTCCCAGGTTCCCGGCCCAACGAAAGCCCCCAGACCCAAATGGAGAGGGGCTGCTTGGGGGCCCCCTGGGGGCCCTTCAGGCCAGCTAGGTCTTTGGGTCCTGGCTCCTTCGGTTTGGGAGCTGTTGCTGCAGTTGGGCATGTTGGCCGGAGAGTGCTTCTCGGGCCGCGAACTGCAACCTTGCAGGTACCTCTCAGGTATCCATGCCCAACGAAAGCCCCCAGACCCAAATTGAGAGGGGCTGCTTGGTGGACCCCTGGGGGCCCTTCAGGCCAGCTAGGTCTTTGGGTCCTGGCTCCTTCGCTTTGGGAGCTGTTGCTGCAGTTGGGCATGTTGGCCGGAGAGTGCTTCTCGGGCCGCGAACTGCAACCTTGCAGGATTCTCCCAGGTTCCCGGCCCAACGAAAGCCCCCAGACCCAAATTGAGAGGGGCTGCTTGGGGGCCCCCTGGGGGCCCTTCAGGCCAGCTAGGTCTTTGTGTCCTGGCTCCTTCGGTTTGGGAGCTGTTGCTGCAGTTGGGCATGTTGGCCGGAGAGTGCTTCTCGGGCCTCGAACTGCAACCTTGCAGGAATCTCCCAGGTTCCATGCCCAACAAAAGCCCCCAGACCCAAATGGAGAGGGGCTGCTTGGGGGCCCCCTGGGGGCCCTTCAGGCCAGCTAGGTCTTTGGGTCCTGGCTCCTTCGGTTTGGGAGCTGTTGCTGCAGTTGGGCATGTTGGCCGGAGAGTGCTTCTCCGGCCGCGAACTGCAACATTGCTGGTACCTCCCAGGTTCCCGGCCCAACTAAAGCCCCCAGACCCAAATGGAGAGGAGCTCCTTGGGGGCCCCCTGGGGGCCCTTCAGGCCAGCTAGGTCTTTGGGTCCTGGCTCCTTCGCTTTGGGAGCTGTTGCTGCAGTTGAGCATGTTGGCCGGAGAGTGCTTCTCGGGCCGCGAACTGCAACCTTGCAGGTACCTCTCAGGTATCCATGCCCAACGAAAGCCCCCAGACCCAAATTGAGAGGGGCTGCTTGGTGGCCCCCTGGGGGCCCTTCAGGCCAGCTAGGTCTTTGGGTCCTGGCTCCTTCGGTTTGGGAGCTGTTGCTGCAGTTGGGCATGTTGGCCGGAGAGTGCTTCTCGGGCCTTGAACTGCAACCTTGCTGGTACCTCCCAGGTTCCCGGCCCAACGAAAGCCCCCAGACCCAAATTGAGAGGGGCTGCTTGGGGGCCCCCTGGGGGCCCTTCAGGCCAGCTAGGTCTTTGGGTCCTGGCTCCTTCGCTTTGGGAGCTGTTGCTGCAGTTGGGCATGTTGGCCGGAGAGTGCTTCTCGGGCCGCGAACTGCAACCTTGCAGGATTCTCCCAGGTTCCCGGCCCAACGAAAGCCCCCAGACCCAAATGGAGAGGGGCTGCTTGGGGCCCCCCTGGGGGCCCTTCAGGCCAGCTAGGTCTTTGGGTCCTGGCTCCTTCGGTTTGGGAGCTGTTGCTGCAGTTGGGCATGTTGGCCGGAGAGTGCTTCTCGGGCCGCGAACTGCAACCTTGCAGGATTCTCCCAGGTTCCCGGCCCAACGAAAGCCCCCAGACCCAAATGGAGAGGGGCTGCTTGGGGCCCCCCTGGGGGCCCTTCAGGCCAGCTAGGTCTTTGGGTCCTGGCTCCTTCGGTTTGGGAGCTGTTGCTGCAGTTGGGCATGTTGGCCGGAGAGTGCTTCTCGGGCCGCGAACTGTAACCTTGCAGGTACCTCTCAGGTATCCATGCCCAACGAAAGCCCCCAGACCCAAATTGAGAGGGGCTGCTTGGGGGCCCCCTGGGGGCCCTTCAGGCCAGCTAGGTCTTTGGGTCCTGGCTCCTTCGGTTTGGGAGCTGTTGCTGCAGTTGGGCATGTTGGCCGGAGAGTGCTTCTCGGGCCGCGAAGTGCAACCTTGCATGAATCTCCCAGGTTCCCGGCCCAACGAAAGCCCCCAGACCCAAATTGAGAGGGGCTGCTTGGGGGCCCCCTGGGGGCCCTTCAGGCCAGCTAGGTCTTTGTGTCCTGGCTCCTTCGGTTTGGGAGCTGTTGCTGCAGTTGGGCATGTTGGCCGGAGAGTGCTTCTCGGGCCTCGAACTGCAACCTTGCAGGAATCTCCCAGGTTCCATGCCCAACAAAAGCCCCCAGACCCAAATGGAGAGGGGCTGCTTGGGGGCCCCCTGGGGGCCCTTCAGGCCAGCTAGGTCTTTGGGTCCTGGCTCCTTCGCTTTGGGAGCTGTTGCTGCAGTTGGGCATGTTGGCCGGAGAGTGCTTCTCCGGCCGCGAACTGCAACATTGCTGGTACCTCCCAGGTTCCCGGCCCAACGAAAGCCCCCAGACCCAAATGGAGAGGAGCTCCTTGGGGGCCCCCTGGGGGCCCTTCAGGCCAGCTAGGTCTTTGGGTCCTGGCTCCTTCGGTTTGGGAGCTGTTGCTGCAGTTGAGCATGTTGGCCGGAGAGTGCTTCTCGGGCCGCGAACTGCAACCTTGCAGGTACCTCTCAGGTATCCATGCCCAACGAAAGCCCCCAGACCCAAATTGAGAGGGGCTGCTTGGTGGCCTTCTGGGGGCCCTTCAGGCCAGCTAGGTCTTTGGGTCCTGGCTCCTTCGGTTTGGGAGCTGTTGCTGCAGTTGGGCATGTTGGCCGGAGAGTGCTTCTTGGGCCGCGAACTGCAACCTTGCAGGATTCTCCCAGGTTCCCAGCCCAACTAAAGCCCCCAGACCCAAATTGAGAGGGGCTGCTTGGGGCCCCCCTGGGGGCCCTTCAGGCCAGCTAGGTCTTTGGGTCCTGGCTCCTTCGGTTTGGGAGCTGTTGCTGCAGTTGGGCATGTTGGCCGGAGAGTGCTTCTCGGGCCGCGAATTGCAACCTTGCAGGAATCTCCCAGGTTCCATGCCCAACGAAAGCCCCCAGACCCAAATTGAGAGGGGCTGCTTGGGGGCCCCCTGGGGGCCCTTCAGGCCAGCTAGGTCTTTGGGTCCTGGCTCCTTCGGTTTGGGAGCTGTTGCTGCAGTTGAGCATGTTGGCCGGAGAGTGCTTCTCGGGCCGAGAACTGTAACCTTGCAGGTACCTCTCAGGTATACATGCCCAACGAAAGCCCCCAGACCCAAATTGAGAGGGGCTGCTTGGTGGCCCCCTGGGGGCCCTTCAGGCCAGCTAGGTCTTTGGGTCCTGGCTCCTTCGCTTTGGGAGCTGTTGCTGCAGTTGGGCATGTTGGCCGGAGAGTGCTTCTCGGGCCGCGAACTGCAACCTTGCAGGATTCTCCCAGGTTCCCGGCCCAACGAAAGCCCCCAGACCCAAATGGAGAGGGGCTGCTTGGGGGCCCCCTGGGGGCCCTTCAGGCCAGCTAGGTCTTTGGGTCCTGGCTCCTTCGGTTTGGGAGCTGTTGCTGCAGTTGGGCATGTTGGCCGGAGAGTGCTTCTTGGGCCGCGAACTGCAACCTTGCAGGATTCTCCCAGGTTCCCGGCCCAACGAAAGCCCCCAGACCCAAATTGAGAGGGGCTGCTTGGGGGCCCCCTGGGGGCCCTTCAGGCCAGCTAGGTCTTTGGGTCCTGGCTCCTTCGGTTTGGGAGCTGTTGCTGCAGTTGGGCATGTTGGGCGGAGAGTGCTTCTCGGGCCGCGAACTGCAACCTTGAAGGAATCTCCCAGGTTCCCGGCCCAACGAAAGCCCCCAGACCCAAATTGAGAGGGGCTGCTTGGGGGCCCCCTGGGGGCCCTTCAGGCCAGCTAGGTCTTTGGGTCCTGGCTCCTTCGCTTTGGGAGCTGTTGCTGCAGTTGGGCATGTTGGCCGGAGAGTGCTTCTCGGGCCTCGAACTGCAACCTTGCAGGAATCTCCCAGGTTCCATGCCCAACGAAAGCCCCCAGACCCAAATGGAGAGGGGCTGCTTGGGGGCCCCCTGGGGGCCCTTCAGGCCAGCTAGGTCTTTGGGTCCTGGCTCCTTCGCTTTGGGAGCTGTTGCTGCAGTTGGGCATGTTGGCCGGAGAGTGCTTCTCCGGCCGCGAACTGCAACCTTGCTGGTACCTCCCAGGTTCCCGGCCCAACTAAAGGCCCCAGACCCAAATGGAGAGGAGCTCCTTGGTGGCCCCCTGGGGGCCCTTCAGGCCAGCTAGGTCTTTGGGTCCTGGCTCCTTCGGTTTGGGAGCTGTTGCTGCAGTTGAGCATGTTGGCCGGAGAGTGCTTCTCGGGCCGCGAACTGCAACCTTGCAGGAACCTCTCAGGTATCCATGCCCAACGAAAGCCCCCAGACCCAAATTGAGAGGGGCTGCTTGGTGGCCCCCTGGGGGCCCTTCAGGCCAGCTAGGTCTTTGGGTCCTGGCTCCTTCGCTTTGGGAGCTGTTGCTGCAGTTGGGCATGTTGGCCGGAGAGTGCTTCTCGGGCCGCGAACTGCAACCTTGCAGGATTCTCCCAGGTTCCCGGCCCAACGAAAGCCCCCAGACCCAAATTGAGAGGGGCTGCTTGGTGGCCCCCTGGGGGCCCTTCAGGCCAGCTAGGTCTTTGGGTCCTGGCTCCTTCGGTTTGGGAGCTGTTGCTGCAGTTGTGCATGTTGGCCGGAGAGTGCTTCTCGGGCCGCGAACTGCAACCTTGCAGGATTCTCCCAGGTTCCCGGCCAAACGAAAGCCCCCAGACCCAAATTGAGAGGGGCTGCTTGGGGGCCCCATGGGGGCCCTTCAGGCCAGCTAGGTCTTTGGGTCCTGGCTCCTTCGGTTTGGGAGCTGTTGCTGCAGTTGGGCATGTTGGCCGGAGAGTGCTTCTCGGGCCACGAACTGCAACCTTGCAGGAATCTCCCAGGTTCCATGCCCAACGAAAGCCCCCAGACCCAAATTGAGAGGGGCTGCTTGGGGGCCCCCTGGGGGCCCTTCAGGCCAGCTAGGTCTTTGGGTCCTGGCTCCTTCACTTTGGGAGCTGTTGCTGCAGTTGGGCATGTTGGCCGGAGAGTGCTTCTCGGGCCGCGAACTGTAACCTTGCAGTATTCTCCCAGGTTCCCGGCCCAACGAAAGCCCCCAGACCCAAATTGAGAGGGGCTGCTTGGGGGCCCCCTGGGGGCCCTTCAGGCCAGCTAGGTCTTTGGGTCCTGGCTCCTTCGGTTTGGGAGCTGTTGCTGCAGTTGGGCATGTTGGCCGGAGAGTGCTTCTCGGGCCGCGAACTGTAACCTTGCAGGTACCTCTCAGGTATCCATGCCCAACGAAAGCCCCCAGACCCAAATGGAGAGGGGCTGCTTGGTGGCCCCCTGGGGGCCCTTCAGGCCAGCTAGGTCTTTGGGTCCTGGCTCCTTCGGTTTGGGAGCTGTTGCTGCAGTTGGGCATGTTGGCCGGAGAGTGCTTCTCGGGCCGCGAACTGCAACCTTGCATGAATCTCCCAGGTTCCCGGCCCAACGAAAGCCCCCAGACCCAAATTGAGAGGGGCTGCTTGGGGGCCCCCTGGGGGCCCTTCAGGCCAGCTAGGTCTTTGGGTCCTGGCTCCTTCGGTTTGGGAGCTGTTGCTGCAGTTGGGCATGTTGGCCGGAGAGTGCTTCTCGGGACGCGAACTGCAACCTTGAAGGAATCTCCCAGGTTCCCGGCCCAACGAAAGCCCCCAGACCCAAATTGAGAGGGGCTGCTTGGGGGCCCCCTGGGGGCCCTTCAGGCCAGCTAGGTCTTTGTGTCCTGGCTCCTTCGGTTTGGGAGCTGTTGCTGCAGTTGTGCATGTTGGCCGGAGAGTGCTTCTCGGGCCTTGAACTGCAACCTTGCAGGAATCTCCCAGGTTCCCGGCCCAACAAAAGCCCCCAGACCCAAATGGAGAGGGGCTGCTTGGGGGCCCCCTGGGGGCCCTTCAGGCCAGCTAGGTCTTTGTGTCCTGGCTCCTTCGGTTTGGGAGCTGTTGCTGCAGTTGGGCATGTTGGCCGGAGAGTGCTTCTCGGGCCGCGAACTGCAACCTTCCAGGTACCTCCAAGGTTCCCGGCCCAAATAAAGCCCCCAGACCCAAATGGAGAGGAGCTGCTTGGGGGCCCCATGGGGGCCCTTCAGGCCAGCTAGGTCTTTGGGTCCTGGCTCCTTCGGTTTGGGAGCTGTTGCTGCAGTTGGGCATGTTGGCCGGAGAGTGCTTCTCGGGCCGCGAACTGCAACCTTGCTGGTATCTCCCAGGTTCTCAGCATAAAGAAAGCCCCCAGACCCAAATGGAGAGGGTCTGCTTGGGGACCCCTTGGGGGCCCTTCAGGCCAGCTAGGTCTTTGGGTCCTGGCTCCTTCGCTTTGGGAGCTGTTGCTGCAGTTGGGCATGTTGGCCGGAGAGTGCTTCTCGGGCCGCGAACTGCAACCTTGAAGGAATCTCCCAGGTTCCCGGCCCAACGAAAGCCCCCAGACCCAAATTGAGAGGGGCTGCTTGGGGGCCCCCTGGGGGCCCTTCAGGCCAGCTAGGTCTTTGTGTCCTGGCTCCTTCGGTTTGGGAGCTGTTGCTGCAGTTGGGCATGTTGGGCGGAGAGTGCTTCTTGGGCCGCGAACTGCAACCTTCCAGGTACCTCCAAGGTTCCCGGCCCAAATAAAGCCCCCAGACCCAAATGGAGAGGAGCTGCTTGGGGGCCCCATGGGGGCCCTTCAGGCCAGCTAGGTCTTTGGGTCCTGGCTCCTTCGCTTTGGGAGCTGTTGCTGCAGTTGGGCATGTTGGCCGGAGAGTGCTTCTCAGGCCGCGAACTGTAACCTTGCAGGAACCTCTCAGGTATCCATGCCCAACGAAAGCCCCCAGACCCAAATGGAGAGGGGCTGCTTGGTGGCCCCCTGGGGGCCCTTCAGGCCAGCTAGGTCTTTGGGTCCTGGCTCCTTCGGTTTGGGAGCTGTTGCTGCAGTTGGGCATGTTGGCCGGAGAGTGCTTCTCGGGCCGCGAACTGCAACCTTGCATGAATCTCCCAGGTTCCCGGCCCAACGAAAGCCCCCAGACCCAAATTGAGAGGGGCTGCTTGGGGGCCCCCTGGGGGCCCTTCAGGCCAGCTAGGTCTTTGGGTCCTGGCTCCTTCGGTTTGGGAGCTGTTGCTGCAGTTGGGCATGTTGGCCGGAGAGTGCTTCTCGGGACGCGAACTGCAACCTTGAAGGAATCTCCCAGGTTCCCGGCCCAACGAAAGCCCCCAGACCCAAATTGAGAGGGGCTGCTTGGGGGCCCTCTGGGGGCCCTTCAGGCCAGCTAGGTCTTTGTGTCCTGGCTCCTTCGGTTTGGGAGCTGTTGCTGCAGTTGTGCATGTTGGCCGGAGAGTGCTTCTCGGGCCTTGAACTGCAACCTTGCAGGAATCTCCCAGGTTCCCGGCCCAACAAAAGCCCCCAGACCCAAATGGAGAGGGGCTGCTTGGGGGCCCCCTGGGGGCCCTTCAGGCCAGCTAGGTCTTTGTGTCCTGGCTCCTTCGGTTTGGGAGCTGTTGCTGCAGTTGGGCATGTTGGCCGGAGAGTGCTTCTCGGGCCGCGAACTGCAACCTTCCAGGTACCTCCAAGGTTCCCGGCCCAAATAAAGCCCCCAGACCCAAATGGAGAGGAGCTGCTTGGGGGCCCCATGGGGGCCCTTCAGGCCAGCTAGGTCTTTGGGTCCTGGCTCCTTCGGTTTGGGAGCTGTTGCTGCAGTTGGGCATGTTGGCCGGAGAGTGCTTCTCGGGCCGCGAACTGCAACCTTGCTGGTATCTCCCAGGTTCTCAGCATAAAGAAAGCCCCCAGACCCAAATGGAGAGGGTCTGCTTGGGGACCCCTTGGGGGCCCTTCAGGCCAGCTAGGTCTTTGGGTCCTGGCTCCTTCGCTTTGGGAGCTGTTGCTGCAGTTGGGCATGTTGGCCGGAGAGTGCTTCTCGGGCCGCGAACTGCAACCTTGAAGGAATCTCCCAGGTTCCCGGCCCAACGAAAGCCCCCAGACCCAAATTGAGAGGGGCTGCTTGGGGGCCCCCTGGGGGCCCTTCAGGCCAGCTAGGTCTTTGTGTCCTGGCTCCTTCGGTTTGGGAGCTGTTGCTGCAGTTGGGCATGTTGGGCGGAGAGTGCTTCTTGGGCCGCGAACTGCAACCTTCCAGGTACCTCCAAGGTTCCCGGCCCAAATAAAGCCCCCAGACCCAAATGGAGAGGAGCTGCTTGGGGGCCCCATGGGGGCCCTTCAGGCCAGCTAGGTCTTTGGGTCCTGGCTCCTTCGCTTTGGGAGCTGTTGCTGCAGTTGGGCATGTTGGCCGGAGAGTGCTTCTCGGGCCGCGAACTGCAACCTTGCTGGTATCTCCCAGGTTCTCAGCATAAAGAAAGCCCCCAGACCCAAATGGAGAGGGTCTGCTTGGGGACCCCCTGGGGGCCCTTCAGGCCAGCTAGGTCTTTGGGTCCTGGCTCCTTCGCTTTGGGAGCTGTTGCTGCAGTTGGGCATGTTGGGCGGAGAGTGCTTCTCGGGCCGCGAACTGCAACCTTGAAGGAATCTCCCAGGTTCCCGGCCCAACGAAAGCCCCCAGACCCAAATTGAGAGGGGCTGCTTGGGGGTCCCCTGGGGGCCCTTCAGGCCAGCTAGGTCTTTGTGTCCTGGCTCCTTCGGTTTGGGAGCTGTTGCTGCAGTTGGGCATGTTGGGCGGAGAGTGCTTCTCGGGCCGCGAACTGCAACCTTGCAGGATTCTCCCAGGTTCCCGGCCCAACGAAAGCCCCCAGACCCAAATTGAGAGGGGCTGCTTGGTGGCCCCCTGGGGGCCCTTCAGGCCAGCTAGGTCTTTGGGTCCTGGCTCCTTCGGTTTGGGAGCTGTTGCTGCAGTTGGGCATGTTGGCCGGAGAGTGCTTCTCGGGCCGCGAACTGTAACCTTGCAGGTACCTCTCAGGTATCCATGCCCAACGAAAGCCCCCAGACCCAAATTGAGAGGGGCTGCTTGGTGGCCCCCTGGGGGCCCTTCAGGCCAGCTAGGTCTTTGGGTCCTGGCTCCTTCGCTTTGGGAGCTGTTGCTGCAGTTGGGCATGTTGGCCGGAGAGTGCTTCTCGGGCCGCGAACTGCAACCTTGCATGAATCTCCCAGGTTCCCGGCCCAACGAAAGCCCCCAGACCCAAATGGAGAGGGGCTGCTTGGGGGCCCCCTGGGGGCCCTTCAGGCCAGCTAGGTCTTTGGGTCCTGGCTCCTTCGCTTTGGGAGCTGTTGCTGCAGTTGGGCATGTTGGCCGGAGAGTGCTTCTCGGGCCGCGAACTGCAACCTTGCAGGTACCTCTCAGGTATCCATGCCCAACGAAAGCCCCCAGACCCAAATTGAGAGGGGCTGCTTGGTGGACCCCTGGGGGCCCTTCAGGCCAGCTAGGTCTTTGGGTCCTGGCTCCTTCGCTTTGGGAGCTGTTGCTGCAGTTGGGCATGTTGGCCGGAGAGTGCTTCTCGGGCCGCGAACTGCAACCTTGCAGGATTCTCCCAGGTTCCCGGCCCAACGAAAGCCCCCAGACCCAAATTGAGAGGGGCTGCTTGGGGGCCCCCTGGGGGCCCTTCAGGCCAGCTAGGTCTTTGTGTCCTGGCTCCTTCGGTTTGGGAGCTGTTGCTGCAGTTGGGCATGTTGGCCGGAGAGTGCTTCTCGGGCCTCGAACTGCAACCTTGCAGGAATCTCCCAGGTTCCATGCCCAACAAAAGCCCCCAGACCCAAATGGAGAGGGGCTGCTTGGGGGCCCCCTGGGGGCCCTTCAGGCCAGCTAGGTCTTTGGGTCCTGGCTCCTTCGGTTTGGGAGCTGTTGCTGCAGTTGGGCATGTTGGCCGGAGAGTGCTTCTCCGGCCGCGAACTGCAACATTGCTGGTACCTCCCAGGTTCCCGGCCCAACTAAAGCCCCCAGACCCAAATGGAGAGGAGCTCCTTGGGGGCCCCCTGGGGGCCCTTCAGGCCAGCTAGGTCTTTGGGTCCTGGCTCCTTCGCTTTGGGAGCTGTTGCTGCAGTTGAGCATGTTGGCCGGAGAGTGCTTCTCGGGCCGCGAACTGCAACCTTGCAGGTACCTCTCAGGTATCCATGCCCAACGAAAGCCCCCAGACCCAAATTGAGAGGGGCTGCTTGGTGGCCCCCTGGGGGCCCTTCAGGCCAGCTAGGTCTTTGGGTCCTGGCTCCTTCGGTTTGGGAGCTGTTGCTGCAGTTGGGCATGTTGGCCGGAGAGTGCTTCTCGGGCCTTGAACTGCAACCTTGCTGGTACCTCCCAGGTTCCCGGCCCAACGAAAGCCCCCAGACCCAAATTGAGAGGGGCTGCTTGGGGGCCCCCTGGGGGCCCTTCAGGCCAGCTAGGTCTTTGGGTCCTGGCTCCTTCGCTTTGGGAGCTGTTGCTGCAGTTGGGCATGTTGGCCGGAGAGTGCTTCTCGGGCCGCGAACTGCAACCTTGCAGGATTCTCCCAGGTTCCCGGCCCAACGAAAGCCCCCAGACCCAAATGGAGAGGGGCTGCTTGGGGCCCCCCTGGGGGCCCTTCAGGCCAGCTAGGTCTTTGGGTCCTGGCTCCTTCGGTTTGGGAGCTGTTGCTGCAGTTGGGCATGTTGGCCGGAGAGTGCTTCTCGGGCCGCGAACTGCAACCTTGCAGGATTCTCCCAGGTTCCCGGCCCAACGAAAGCCCCCAGACCCAAATGGAGAGGGGCTGCTTGGGGCCCCCCTGGGGGCCCTTCAGGCCAGCTAGGTCTTTGGGTCCTGGCTCCTTCGGTTTGGGAGCTGTTGCTGCAGTTGGGCATGTTGGCCGGAGAGTGCTTCTCGGGCCGCGAACTGTAACCTTGCAGGTACCTCTCAGGTATCCATGCCCAACGAAAGCCCCCAGACCCAAATTGAGAGGGGCTGCTTGGGGGCCCCCTGGGGGCCCTTCAGGCCAGCTAGGTCTTTGGGTCCTGGCTCCTTCGGTTTGGGAGCTGTTGCTGCAGTTGGGCATGTTGGCCGGAGAGTGCTTCTCGGGCCGCGAAGTGCAACCTTGCATGAATCTCCCAGGTTCCCGGCCCAACGAAAGCCCCCAGACCCAAATTGAGAGGGGCTGCTTGGGGGCCCCCTGGGGGCCCTTCAGGCCAGCTAGGTCTTTGTGTCCTGGCTCCTTCGGTTTGGGAGCTGTTGCTGCAGTTGGGCATGTTGGCCGGAGAGTGCTTCTCGGGCCTCGAACTGCAACCTTGCAGGAATCTCCCAGGTTCCATGCCCAACAAAAGCCCCCAGACCCAAATGGAGAGGGGCTGCTTGGGGGCCCCCTGGGGGCCCTTCAGGCCAGCTAGGTCTTTGGGTCCTGGCTCCTTCGCTTTGGGAGCTGTTGCTGCAGTTGGGCATGTTGGCCGGAGAGTGCTTCTCCGGCCGCGAACTGCAACATTGCTGGAACCTCCCAGGTTCCCGGCCCAACGAAAGCCCCCAGACCCAAATGGAGAGGAGCTCCTTGGGGGCCCCCTGGGGGCCCTTCAGGCCAGCTAGGTCTTTGGGTCCTGGCTCCTTCGGTTTGGGAGCTGTTGCTGCAGTTGAGCATGTTGGCCGGAGAGTGCTTCTCGGGCCGCGAACTGCAACCTTGCAGGTACCTCTCAGGTATCCATGCCCAACGAAAGCCCCCAGACCCAAATTGAGAGGGGCTGCTTGGTGGCCCCCTGGGGGCCCTTCAGGCCAGCTAGGTCTTTGGGTCCTGGCTCCTTCGGTTTGGGAGCTGTTGCTGCAGTTGGGCATGTTGGCCGGAGAGTGCTTCTCGGGCCTTGAACTGCAACCTTGCTGGTACCTCCCAGGTTCCCGGCCCAACGAAAGCCCCCAGACCCAAATTGAGAGGGGCTGCTTGGGGGCCCCCTGGGGGCCCTTCAGGCCAGCTAGGTCTTTGGGTCCTGGCTCCTTCGCTTTGGGAGCTGTTGCTGCAGTTGGGCATGTTGGCCGGAGAGTGCTTCTCGGGCCGCGAACTGCAACCTTGCAGGATTCTCCCAGGTTCCCGGCCCAACGAAAGCCCCCAGACCCAAATGGAGAGGGGCTGCTTGGGGCCCCCCTGGGGGCCCTTCAGGCCAGCTAGGTCTTTGGGTCCTGGCTCCTTCGGTTTGGGAGCTGTTGCTGCAGTTGGGCATGTTGGCCGGAGAGTGCTTCTCGGGCCGCGAACTGCAACCTTGCAGGATTCTCCCAGGTTCCCGGCCCAACGAAAGCCCCCAGACCCAAATGGAGAGGGGCTGCTTGGGGCCCCCCTGGGGGCCCTTCAGGCCAGCTAGGTCTTTGGGTCCTGGCTCCTTCGGTTTGGGAGCTGTTGCTGCAGTTGGGCATGTTGGCCGGAGAGTGCTTCTCGGGCCGCGAACTGTAACCTTGCAGGTACCTCTCAGGTATCCATGCCCAACGAAAGCCCCCAGACCCAAATTGAGAGGGGCTGCTTGGGGGCCCCCTGGGGGCCCTTCAGGCCAGCTAGGTCTTTGGGTCCTGGCTCCTTCGGTTTGGGAGCTGTTGCTGCAGTTGGGCATGTTGGCCGGAGAGTGCTTCTCGGGCCGCGAAGTGCAACCTTGCATGAATCTCCCAGGTTCCCGGCCCAACGAAAGCCCCCAGACCCAAATTGAGAGGGGCTGCTTGGGGGCCCCCTGGGGGCCCTTCAGGCCAGCTAGGTCTTTGTGTCCTGGCTCCTTCGGTTTGGGAGCTGTTGCTGCAGTTGGGCATGTTGGCCGGAGAGTGCTTCTCGGGCCTCGAACTGCAACCTTGCAGGAATCTCCCAGGTTCCATGCCCAACAAAAGCCCCCAGACCCAAATGGAGAGGGGCTGCTTGGGGGCCCCCTGGGGGCCCTTCAGGCCAGCTAGGTCTTTGGGTCCTGGCTCCTTCGCTTTGGGAGCTGTTGCTGCAGTTGGGCATGTTGGCCGGAGAGTGCTTCTCCGGCCGCGAACTGCAACATTGCTGGAACCTCCCAGGTTCCCGGCCCAACGAAAGCCCCCAGACCCAAATGGAGAGGAGCTCCTTGGGGGCCCCCTGGGGGCCCTTCAGGCCAGCTAGGTCTTTGGGTCCTGGCTCCTTCGGTTTGGGAGCTGTTGCTGCAGTTGAGCATGTTGGCCGGAGAGTGCTTCTCGGGCCGCGAACTGCAACCTTGCAGGTACCTCTCAGGTATCCATGCCCAACGAAAGCCCCCAGACCCAAATTGAGAGGGGCTGCTTGGTGGCCCCCTGGGGGCCCTTCAGGCCAGCTAGGTCTTTGGGTCCTGGCTCCTTCGGTTTGGGAGCTGTTGCTGCAGTTGGGCATGTTGGCCGGAGAGTGCTTCTTGGGCCGCGAACTGCAACCTTGCAGGATTCTCCCAGGTTCCCAGCCCAACTAAAGCCCCCAGACCCAAATTGAGAGGGGCTGCTTGGGGCCCCCCTGGGGGCCCTTCAGGCCAGCTAGGTCTTTGGGTCCTGGCTCCTTCGGTTTGGGAGCTGTTGCTGCAGTTGGGCATGTTGGCCGGAGAGTGCTTCTCGGGCCGCGAATTGCAACCTTGCTGGTATCTCCCAGGTTCCATGCCCAACGAAAGCCCCCAGACCCAAATTGAGAGGGGCTGCTTGGGGGCCCCCTGGGGGCCCTTCAGGCCAGCTAGGTCTTTGGGTCCTGGCTCCTTCGGTTTGGGAGCTGTTGCTGCAGTTGAGCATGTTGGCCGGAGAGTGCTTCTCGGGCCGAGAACTGTAACCTTGCAGGTACCTCTCAGGTATACATGCCCAACGAAAGCCCCCAGACCCAAATTGAGAGGGGCTGCTTGGTGGCCCCCTGGGGGCCCTTCAGGCCAGCTAGGTCTTTGGGTCCTGGCTCCTTCGCTTTGGGAGCTGTTGCTGCAGTTGGGCATGTTGGCCGGAGAGTGCTTCTCGGGCCGCGAACTGCAACCTTGCAGGATTCTCCCAGGTTCCCGGCCCAACGAAAGCCCCCAGACCCAAATGGAGAGGGGCTGCTTGGGGGCCCCCTGGGGGCCCTTCAGGCCAGCTAGGTCTTTGGGTCCTGGCTCCTTCGGTTTGGGAGCTGTTGCTGCAGTTGGGCATGTTGGCCGGAGAGTGCTTCTTGGGCCGCGAACTGCAACCTTGCAGGATTCTCCCAGGTTCCCGGCCCAACGAAAGCCCCCAGACCCAAATTGAGAGGGGCTGCTTGGGGGCCCCCTGGGGGCCCTTCAGGCCAGCTAGGTCTTTGGGTCCTGGCTCCTTCGCTTTGGGAGCTGTTGCTGCAGTTGGGCATGTTGGCCGGAGAGTGCTTCTCCGGCCGCGAACTGCAACCTTGCTGGTACCTCCCAGGTTCCCGGCCCAACTAAAGGCCCCAGACCCAAATGGAGAGGAGCTCCTTGGGGGCCCCATGGGGGCCCTTCAGGCCAGCTAGGTCTTTGGGTCCTGGCTCCTTCGGTTTGGGAGCTGTTGCTGCAGTTGAGCATGTTGGCCGGAGAGTGCTTCTCGGGCCGCGAACTGCAACCTTGCAGGAACCTCTCAGGTATCCATGCCCAACGAAAGCCCCCAGACCCAAATTGAGAGGGGCTGCTTGGTGGCCCCCTGGGGGCCCTTCAGGCCAGCTAGGTCTTTGGGTCCTGGCTCCTTCGCTTTGGGAGCTGTTGCTGCAGTTGGGCATGTTGGCCGGAGAGTGCTTCTCGGGCCGCGAACTGCAACCTTGCAGGATTCTCCCAGGTTCCCGGCCCAACGAAAGCCCCCAGACCCAAATTGAGAGGGGCTGCTTGGTGGCCCCCTGGGGGCCCTTCAGGCCAGCTAGGTCTTTGGGTCCTGGCTCCTTCGGTTTGGGAGCTGTTGCTGCAGTTGTGCATGTTGGCCGGAGAGTGCTTCTCGGGCCGCGAACTGCAACCTTGCAGGATTCTCCCAGGTTCCCGGCCCAACGAAAGCCCCCAGACCCAAATGGAGAGGGGCTGCTTGGGGGCCCCATGGGGGCCCTTCAGGCCAGCTAGGTCTTTGGGTCCTGGCTCCTTCGGTTTGGGAGCTGTTGCTGCAGTTGGGCATGTTGGCCGGAGAGTGCTTCTCGGGCCACGAACTGCAACCTTGCAGGAATCTCCCAGGTTCCATGCCCAACGAAAGCCCCCAGACCCAAATTGAGAGGGGCTGCTTGGGGGCCCCCTGGGGGCCCTTCAGGCCAGCTAGGTCTTTGGGTCCTGGCTCCTTCACTTTGGGAGCTGTTGCTGCAGTTGGGCATGTTGGCCGGAGAGTGCTTCTCGGGCCGCGAACTCTAACCTTGCAGTATTCTCCCAGGTTCCCGGCCCAACGAAAGCCCCCAGACCCAAATTGAGAGGGGCTGCTTGGTGGCCCCCTGGGGGCCCTTCAGGCCAGCTAGGTCTTTGGGTCCTGGCTCCTTCGGTTTGGGAGCTGTTGCTGCAGTTGGGCATGTTGGCCGGAGAGTGCTTCTCGGGCCGCGAACTGTAACCTTGCAGGTACCTCTCAGGTATCCATGCCCAACGAAAGCCCCCAGACCCAAATGGAGAGGGGCTGCTTGGTGGCCCCCTGGGGGCCCTTCAGGCCAGCTAGGTCTTTGGGTCCTGGCTCCTTCGCTTTGGGAGCTGTTGCTGCAGTTGGGCATGTTGGCCGGAGAGTGCTTCTCGGGCCGCGAACTGCAACCTTGCAGGAATCTCCCAGGTTCCCGGCCCAACGAAAGCCCCCAGACCCAAATTGAGAGGGGCTGCTTGGGGGCCCCCTGGGGGCCCTTCAGGCCAGCTAGGTCTTTGGGTCCTGGCTCCTTCGGTTTGGGAGCTGTTGCTGCAGTTGGGCATGTTGGCCGGAGAGTGCTTCTCGGGACGCGAACTGCAACCTTGAAGGAATCTCCCAGGTTCCCGGCCCAACGAAAGCCCCCAGACCCAAATTGAGAGGGGCTGCTTGGGGGCCCCCTGGGGGCCCTTCAGGCCAGCTAGGTCTTTGGGTCCTGGCTCCTTCGGTTTGGGAGCTGTTGCTGCAGTTGTGCATGTTGGCCGGAGAGTGCTTCTCTGGCCTTGAACTGCAACCTTGCAGGAATCTCCCAGGTTCCCGGCCCAACAAAAGCCCCCAGACCCAAATGGAGAGGGGCTGCTTGGGGGCCCCCTGGGGGCCCTTCAGGCCAGCTAGGTCTTTGTGTCCTGGCTCCTTCGGTTTGGGAGCTGTTGCTGCAGTTGGGCATGTTGGCCGGAGAGTGCTTCTCGGGCCGCGAACTGCAACCTTCCAGGTACCTCCAAGGTTCCCGGCCCAAATAAAGCCCCCAGACCCAAATGGAGAGGAGCTGCTTGGGGGCCCCATGGGGGCCCTTCAGGCCAGCTAGGTCTTTGGGTCCTGGCTCCTTCGGTTTGGGAGCTGTTGCTGCAGTTGGGCATGTTGGCCGGAGAGTGCTTCTCGGGCCGCGAACTGCAACCTTGCTGGTATCTCCCAGGTTCTCAGCATAAAGAAAGCCCCCAGACCCAAATGGAGAGGGTCTGCTTGGGGACCCCTTGGGGGCCCTTCAGGCCAGCTAGGTCTTTGGGTCCTGGCTCCTTCGCTTTGGGAGCTGTTGCTGCAGTTGGGCATGTTGGCCGGAGAGTGCTTCTCGGGCCGCGAACTGCAACCTTGAAGGAATCTCCCAGGTTCCCGGCCCAACGAAAGCCCCCAGACCCAAATTGAGAGGGGCTGCTTGGGGGCCCCCTGGGGGCCCTTCAGGCCAGCTAGGTCTTTGTGTCCTGGCTCCTTCGGTTTGGGAGCTGTTGCTGCAGTTGGGCATGTTGGGCGGAGAGTGCTTCTTGGGCCGCGAACTGCAACCTTCCAGGTACCTCCAAGGTTCCCGGCCCAAATAAAGCCCCCAGACCCAAATGGAGAGGAGCTGCTTGGGGGCCCCATGGGGGCCCTTCAGGCCAGCTAGGTCTTTGGGTCCTGGCTCCTTCGCTTTGGGAGCTGTTGCTGCAGTTGGGCATGTTGGCCGGAGAGTGCTTCTCGGGCCGCGAACTGCAACCTTGCTGGTATCTCCCAGGTTCTCAGCATAAAGAAAGCCCCCAGACCCAAATGGAGAGGGTCTGCTTGGGGACCCCCTGGGGGCCCTTCAGGCCAGCTAGGTCTTTGGGTCCTGGCTCCTTCGCTTTGGGAGCTGTTGCTGCAGTTGGGCATGTTGGGCGGAGAGTGCTTCTCGGGCCGCGAACTGCAACCTTGAAGGAATCTCCCAGGTTCCCGGCCCAACGAAAGCCCCCAGACCCAAATTGAGAGGGGCTGCTTGGGGGTCCCCTGGGGGCCCTTCAGGCCAGCTAGGTCTTTGTGTCCTGGCTCCTTCGGTTTGGGAGCTGTTGCTGCAGTTGGGCATGTTGGGCGGAGAGTGCTTCTCGGGCCGCGAACTGCAACCTTGCAGGATTCTCCCAGGTTCCCGGCCCAACGAAAGCCCCCAGACCCAAATTGAGAGGGGCTGCTTGGTGGCCCCCTGGGGGCCCTTCAGGCCAGCTAGGTCTTTGGGTCCTGGCTCCTTCGCTTTGGGAGCTGTTGCTGCAGTTGGGCATGTTGGCCGGAGAGTGCTTCTCGGGCCGCGAACTGCAACCTTGCAGGTACCTCTCAGGTATCCATGCCCAACGAAAGCCCCCAGACCCAAATTGAGAGGGGCTGCTTGGTGGCCCCCTGGGGGCCCTTCAGGCCAGCTAGGTCTTTGGGTCCTGGCTCCTTCGCTTTGGGAGCTGTTGCTGCAGTTGGGCATGTTGGCCGGAGAGTGCTTCTCGGGCCGCGAACTGCAACCTTGCATGAATCTCCCAGGTTCCCGGCCCAACGAAAGCCCCCAGACCCAAATGGAGAGGGGCTGCTTGGGGGCCCCCTGGGGGCCCTTCAGGCCAGCTAGGTCTTTGGGTCCTGGCTCCTTCGGTTTGGGAGCTGTTGCTGCAGTTGGGCATGTTGGGCGGAGAGTGCTTCTCGGGCCGCGAACTGCAACCTTGCAGGTACCTCTCAGGTATCCATGCCCAACGAAAGCCCCCAGACCCAAATTGAGAGGGGCTGCTTGGTGGCCCCCTGGGGGCCCTTCAGGCCAGCTAGCTCTTTGGGTCCTGGCTCCTTCGGTTTGGGAGCTGTTGCTGCAGTTGGGCATGTTGGCCGGAGAGTGCTTCTCGGGCCGCGAACTGCAACCTTGCAGGATTCTCCCAGGTTCCCGGCCCAAAGAAAGGCCCCCGACCCAAATGGAGAGGGGCTGCTTGGGGGCCCCCTGGGGGCCCTTCAGGCCAGCTAGGTCTTTGGGTCCTGGCTCCTTCGGTTTGGGAGCTGTTGCTGCAGTTGGGCATGTTGGCCGGAGAGTGCTTCTCGGGACGCGAACTGCAACCTTGAAGGAATCTCCCAGGTTCCCGGCCCAGCGAAAGCCCCCAGACCCAAATTGAGAGGGGCTGCTTGGGGGCCCCCTGGGGGCCCTTCAGGCCAGCTAGGTCTTTGGGTCCTGGCTCCTTCGGTTTGGGAGCTGTTGCTGCAGTTGTGCATGTTGGGCGGAGAGTGCTTCTCGGGCCTTGAACTGCAACCTTGCAGGAATCTCCCAGGTTCCCGGCCCAACAAAAGCCCCCAGACCCAAATGGAGAGGGGCTGCTTGGGGGCCCCCTGGGGGCCCTTCAGGCCAGCTAGGTCTTTGTGTCCTGGCTCCTTCGGTTTGGGAGCTGTTGCTGCAGTTGGGCATGTTGGCCGGAGAGTGCTTCTCGGGCCGCGAACTGCAACCTTCCAGGTACCTCCAAGGTTCCCGGCCCAAATAAAGCCCCCAGACCCAAATGGAGAGGAGCTGCTTGGGGGCCCCATGGGGGCCCTTCAGGCCAGCTAGGTCTTTGGGTCCTGGCTCCTTCGGTTTGGGAGCTGTTGCTGCAGTTGGGCATGTTGGCCGGAGAGTGCTTCTCGGGCCGCGAACTGCAACCTTGCTGGTATCTCCCAGGTTCTCAGCATAAAGAAAGCCCCCAGACCCAAATGGAGAGGGTCTGCTTGGGGACCCCTTGGGGGCCCTTCAGGCCAGCTAGGTCTTTGGGTCCTGGCTCCTTCGCTTTGGGAGCTGTTGCTGCAGTTGGGCATGTTGGCCGGAGAGTGCTTCTCGGGCCGCGAACTGCAACCTTGAAGGAATCTCCCAGGTTCCCGGCCCAACGAAAGCCCCCAGACCCAAATTGAGAGGGGCTGCTTGGGGGCCCCCTGGGGGCCCTTCAGGCCAGCTAGGTCTTTGTGTCCTGGCTCCTTCGGTTTGGGAGCTGTTGCTGCAGTTGGGCATGTTGGGCGGAGAGTGCTTCTTGGGCCGCGAACTGCAACCTTCCAGGTACCTCCAAGGTTCCCGGCCCAAATAAAGCCCCCAGACCCAAATGGAGAGGAGCTGCTTGGGGGCCCCATGGGGGCCCTTCAGGCCAGCTAGGTCTTTGGGTCCTGGCTCCTTCGCTTTGGGAGCTGTTGCTGCAGTTGGGCATGTTGGCCGGAGAGTGCTTCTCGGGCCGCGAACTGCAACCTTGCTGGTATCTCCCAGGTTCTCAGCATAAATAAAGCCCCCAGACCCAAATGGAGAGGGTCTGCTTGGGGACCCCCTGGGGGCCCTTCAGGCCAGCTAGGTCTTTGGGTCCTGGCTCCTTCGCTTTGGGAGCTGTTGCTGCAGTTGGGCATGTTGGGCGGAGAGTGCTTCTCGGGCCGCGAACTGCAACCTTGCAGGAATCTCCCAGGTTCCCGGCCCAACAAAAGCCCCCAGACCCAAATTGAGAGGGGCTGCTTGGGGGTCCCCTGGGGGCCCTTCAGGCCAGCTAGGTCTTTGTGTCCTGGCTCCTTCGGTTTGGGAGCTGTTGCTGCAGTTGGGCATGTTGGGCGGAGAGTGCTTCTCGGGCCGCGAACTGCAACCTTGCAGGATTCTCCCAGGTTCCCGGCCCAACGAAAGCCCCCAGACCCAAATTGAGAGGGGCTGCTTGGTGGCCCCCTGGGGGCCCTTCAGGCCAGCTAGGTCTTTGGGTCCTGGCTCCTTCGCTTTGGGAGCTGTTGCTGCAGTTGGGCATGTTGGCCGGAGAGTGCTTCTCGGGCCGCGAACTGCAACCTTGCAGGTACCTCTCAGGTATCCATGCCCAACGAAAGCCCCCAGACCCAAATTGAGAGGGGCTGCTTGGTGGCCCCCTGGGGGCCCTTCAGGCCAGCTAGGTCTTTGGGTCCTGGCTCCTTCGCTTTGGGAGCTGTTGCTGCAGTTGGGCATGTTGGCCGGAGAGTGCTTCTCGGGCCGCGAACTGCAACCTTGCATGAATCTCCCAGGTTCCCGGCCCAACGAAAGCCCCCAGACCCAAATGGAGAGGGGCTGCTTGGGGGCCCCCTGGGGGCCCTTCAGGCCAGCTAGGTCTTTGGGTCCTGGCTCCTTCGGTTTGGGAGCTGTTGCTGCAGTTGGGCATGTTGGCCGGAGAGTGCTTCTCGGGCCGCGAACTGCAACCTTGCAGGTACCTCTCAGGTATCCATGCCCAACGAAAGCCCCCAGACCCAAATTGAGAGGGGCTGCTTGGTGGCCCCCTGGGGGCCCTTCAGGCCAGCTAGCTCTTTGGGTCCTGGCTCCTTCGGTTTGGGAGCTGTTGCTGCAGTTGGGCATGTTGGCCGGAGAGTGCTTCTCGGGCCGCGAACTGCAACCTTGCAGGATTCTCCCAGGTTCCCGGCCCAAAGAAAGGCCCCCGACCCAAATGGAGAGGGGCTGCTTGGGGGCCCCCTGGGGGCCCTTCAGGCCAGCTAGGTCTTTGGGTCCTGGCTCCTTCGCTTTGGGAGCTGTTGCTGCAGTTGGGCATGTTGGCCGGAGAGTGCTTCTCGGGCCGCGAACTGCAACCTTCCAGGTACCTCCAAGGTTCCCGGCCCAACTAAAGCCCCCAGACCCAAATGGAGAGGAGCTCCTTGGGGGACCCATGGGGGCCCTTAAGGCCAGCTAGCTCTTTGGGTCCTGGCTCCTTCGCTTTGGGAGCTGTTGCTGCAGTTGGGCATGTTGGCCGGAGAGTGCTTCTCGGGCCGCGAACTGTAACCTTGCTGGTATCTCCCAGGTTCTCAGCATAAAGAAAGCCCCCAGACCCAAATTGAGAGGGGCTGCTTGGGGGTCCCCTGGGGGCCCTTCAGGCCAGCTAGGTCTTTGGGTCCTGGCTCCTTCGCTTTGGGAGCTGTTGCTGCAGTTGGGCATGTTGGCCGGAGAGTGCTTCTCGGGCCGCGAACTGCAACCTTGAAGGAATCTCCCAGGTTCCCGGCCCAACGAAAGCCCCCAGACCCAAATTGAGAGGGGCTGCTTGGGGGCCCCCTGGGGGCCCTTCAGGCCAGCTAGGTCTTTGTGTCCTGGCTCATTCGGTTTGGGAGCTGTTGCTGCAGTTGGGCATGTTGGCCGGAGAGTGCTTCTCGGGCCGCGAACTGCAACCTTGCATGAATCTCCCAGGTTCCCGGCCCAACGAAAGCCCCCAGACCCAAATGGAGAGGGGCTGCTTGGGGGCCCCCTGGGGGCCCTTCAGGCCAGCTAGGTCTTTGGGTCCTGGCTCCTTCGGTTTGGGAGCTGTTGCTGCAGTTGGGCATGTTGGGCGGAGAGTGCTTCTCGGGCCGCGAACTGCAACCTTGCAGGTACCTCTCAGGTATCCATGCCCAACGAAAGCCCCCAGACCCAAATTGAGAGGGGCTGCTTGGTGGCCCCCTGGGGGCCCTTCAGGCCAGCTAGCTCTTTGGGTCCTGGCTCCTTCGGTTTGGGAGCTGTTGCTGCAGTTGGGCATGTTGGCCGGAGAGTGCTTCTCGGGCCGCGAACTGCAACCTTGCAGGATTCTCCCAGGTTCCCGGCCCAAAGAAAGGCCCCCGACCCAAATGGAGAGGGGCTGCTTGGGGGCCCCCTGGGGGCCCTTCAGGCCAGCTAGGTCTTTGGGTCCTGGCTCCTTCGGTTTGGGAGCTGTTGCTGCAGTTGGGCATGTTGGCCGGAGAGTGCTTCTCGGGACGCGAACTGCAACCTTGAAGGAATCTCCCAGGTTCCCGGCCCAGCGAAAGCCCCCAGACCCAAATTGAGAGGGGCTGCTTGGGGGCCCCCTGGGGGCCCTTCAGGCCAGCTAGGTCTTTGTGTCCTGGCTCCTTCGGTTTGGGAGCTGTTGCTGCAGTTGTGCATGTTGGCCGGAGAGTGCTTCTCGGGCCTTGAACTGCAACCTTGCAGGAATCTCCCAGGTTCCCGGCCCAACAAAAGCCCCCAGACCCAAATGGAGAGGGGCTGCTTGGGGGCCCCCTGGGGGCCCTTCAGGCCAGCTAGGTCTTTGTGTCCTGGCTCCTTCGGTTTGGGAGCTGTTGCTGCAGTTGGGCATGTTGGCCGGAGAGTGCTTCTCGGGCCGCGAACTGCAACCTTCCAGGTACCTCCAAGGTTCCCGGCCCAAATAAAGCCCCCAGACCCAAATGGAGAGGAGCTGCTTGGGGGCCCCATGGGGGCCCTTCAGGCCAGCTAGGTCTTTGGGTCCTGGCTCCTTCGGTTTGGGAGCTGTTGCTGCAGTTGGGCATGTTGGCCGGAGAGTGCTTCTCGGGCCGCGAACTGCAACCTTGCTGGTATCTCCCAGGTTCTCAGCATAAAGAAAGCCCCCAGACCCAAATGGAGAGGGTCTGCTTGGGGACCCCTTGGGGGCCCTTCAGGCCAGCTAGGTCTTTGGGTCCTGGCTCCTTCGCTTTGGGAGCTGTTGCTGCAGTTGGGCATGTTGGCCGGAGAGTGCTTCTCGGGCCGCGAACTGCAACCTTGAAGGAATCTCCCAGGTTCCCGGCCCAACGAAAGCCCCCAGACCCAAATTGAGAGGGGCTGCTTGGGGGCCCCCTGGGGGCCCTTCAGGCCAGCTAGGTCTTTGTGTCCTGGCTCCTTCGGTTTGGGAGCTGTTGCTGCAGTTGGGCATGTTGGGCGGAGAGTGCTTCTTGGGCCGCGAACTGCAACCTTCCAGGTACCTCCAAGGTTCCCGGCCCAAATAAAGCCCCCAGACCCAAATGGAGAGGAGCTGCTTGGGGGCCCCATGGGGGCCCTTCAGGCCAGCTAGGTCTTTGGGTCCTGGCTCCTTCGGTTTGGGAGCTGTTGCTGCAGTTGGGCATGTTGGCCGGAGAGTGCTTCTCGGGCCGCGAACTGCAACCTTGCTGGTATCTCCCAGGTTCTCAGCATAAATAAAGCCCCCAGACCCAAATGGAGAGGGTCTGCTTGGGGACCCCCTGGGGGCCCTTCAGGCCAGCTAGGTCTTTGGGTCCTGGCTCCTTCGCTTTGGGAGCTGTTGCTGCAGTTGGGCATGTTGGGCGGAGAGTGCTTCTCGGGCCGCGAACTGCAACCTTGCAGGAATCTCCCAGGTTCCCGGCCCAACAAAAGCCCCCAGACCCAAATTGAGAGGGGCTGCTTGGGGGTCCCCTGGGGGCCCTTCAGGCCAGCTAGGTCTTTGTGTCCTGGCTCCTTCGGTTTGGGAGCTGTTGCTGCAGTTGGGCATGTTGGGCGGAGAGTGCTTCTCGGGCCGCGAACTGCAACCTTGCAGGATTCTCCCAGGTTCCCGGCCCAACGAAAGCCCCCAGACCCAAATTGAGAGGGGCTGCTTGGTGGCCCCCTGGGGGCCCTTCAGGCCAGCTAGGTCTTTGGGTCCTGGCTCCTTCGCTTTGGGAGCTGTTGCTGCAGTTGGGCATGTTGGCCGGAGAGTGCTTCTCGGGCCGCGAACTGCAACCTTGCAGGTACCTCTCAGGTATCCATGCCCAACGAAAGCCCCCAGACCCAAATTGAGAGGGGCTGCTTGGTGGCCCCCTGGGGGCCCTTCAGGCCAGCTAGGTCTTTGGGTCCTGGCTCCTTCGCTTTGGGAGCTGTTGCTGCAGTTGGGCATGTTGGCCGGAGAGTGCTTCTCGGGCCGCGAACTGCAACCTTGCATGAATCTCCCAGGTTCCCGGCCCAACGAAAGCCCCCAGACCCAAATGGAGAGGGGCTGCTTGGGGGCCCCCTGGGGGCCCTTCAGGCCAGCTAGGTCTTTGGGTCCTGGCTCCTTCGGTTTGGGAGCTGTTGCTGCAGTTGGGCATGTTGGCCGGAGAGTGCTTCTCGGGCCGCGAACTGCAACCTTGCAGGTACCTCTCAGGTATCCATGCCCAACGAAAGCCCCCAGACCCAAATTGAGAGGGGCTGCTTGGTGGCCCCCTGGGGGCCCTTCAGGCCAGCTAGCTCTTTGGGTCCTGGCTCCTTCGGTTTGGGAGCTGTTGCTGCAGTTGGGCATGTTGGCCGGAGAGTGCTTCTCGGGCCGCGAACTGCAACCTTCCAGGTACCTCCAAGGTTCCCGGCCCAACTAAAGCCCCCAGACCCAAATGGAGAGGAGCTCCTTGGGGGACCCATGGGGGCCCTTAAGGCCAGCTAGCTCTTTGGGTCCTGGCTCCTTCGCTTTGGGAGCTGTTGCTGCAGTTGGGCATGTTGGCCGGAGAGTGCTTCTCGGGCCGCGAACTGTAACCTTGCTGGTATCTCCCAGGTTCTCAGCATAAAGAAAGCCCCCAGACCCAAATTGAGAGGGGCTGCTTGGGGGTCCCCTGGGGGCCCTTCAGGCCAGCTAGGTCTTTGGGTCCTGGCTCCTTCGCTTTGGGAGCTGTTGCTGCAGTTGGGCATGTTGGCCGGAGAGTGCTTCTCGGGCCGCGAACTGCAACCTTGAAGGAATCTCCCAGGTTCCCGGCCCAACGAAAGCCCCCAGACCCAAATTGAGAGGGGCTGCTTGGGGGCCCCCTGGGGGCCCTTCAGGCCAGCTAGGTCTTTGTGTCCTGGCTCATTCGGTTTGGGAGCTGTTGCTGCAGTTGGGCATGTTGGCCGGAGAGTGCTTCTCGGGCCTCGAACTGCAACCTTGCAGGAATCTCCCAGGTTCCATGCCCAACAAAAGCCCCCAGACCCAAATGGAGAGGGGCTGCTTGGGGGCCCCCTGGGGGCCCTTCAGGCCAGCTAGGTCTTTGGGTCCTGGCTCCTTCGCTTTGGGAGCTGTTGCTGCAGTTGAGCATGTTGGCCGGAGAGTGCTTCTCGGGCCGCGAACTGCAACCTTGCAGGTACCTCTCAGGTATCCATGCCCAACGAAAGCCCCCAGACCCAAATTGAGAGGGGCTGCTTGGGGGCCCCCTGGGGGCCCTTCAGGCCAGCTAGGTCTTTGGGTCCTGGCTCCTTCGGTTTGGGAGCTGTTGCTGCAGTTGGACATGTTGGCCGGAGAGTGCTTCTCGGGCCGCGACCTGCAACCTTGCAGGTACCTCTCAGGTATCCATGCCCAACGAAAGCCCCCAGACCCAAATTGAGAGGGGCTGCTTGGGGGCCCCCTGGGGGCCCTTCAGGCCAGCTAGCTCTTTGGGTCCTGGCTCCTTCGCTTTGGGAGCTGTTGCTGCAGTTGGGCATGTTGGCCGGAGAGTGCTTCTCGGGCCGCGAACTGCAACCTTGCAGGAATCTCCCAGGTTCCATGCCCAACGAAAGCCCCCAGACCCAAATTGAGAGGGGCTGCTTGGGGGCCCCCTGGGGGCCCTTCAGGCCAGCTAGGTCTTTGGGTCCTGGCTCCTTCGCTTTGGGAGCTGTTGCTGCAGTTGAGCATGTTGGCCGGAGAGTGCTTCTCGGGCCGCGAACTGTAACCTTGCAGGTACCTCTCAGGTATACATGCCCAACGAAAGCCCCCAGACCCAAATTGAGAGGGGCTGCTTGGGGGCCCCCTGGGGGCCCTTCAGGCCAGCTAGGTCTTTGTGTCCTGGCTTCTTCGCTTTGGGAGCTGTTGCTGCAGTTGGGCATGTTGGCCGGAGAGTGCTTCTCGGGCCTTGAACTGCAACCTTGCAGGATTCTCCCAGGTTCCCGGCCCAACGAAAGCCCCCAGACCCAAATGGAGAGGGGCTGCTTGGGGACCCCCTGGGGGCCCTTCAGGCCAGCTAGGTCTTTGGGTCCTGGCTCCTTCGGTTTGGGAGCTGTTGCTGCAGTTGGGCATGTTGGCCGGAGAGTGCTTCTCGGGCCGCGAACTGCAACCTTGCAGGATTCTCCCAGGTTCCCGGCCCAACGAAAGCCCCCAGACCCAAATTGAGAGGGGCTGCTTGGGGGCCCCCTGGGGGCCCTTCAGGCCAGCTAGGTCTTTGGGTCCTGGCTCCTTCGGTTTGGGAGCTGTTGCTGCAGTTGGGCATGTTGGCCGGAGAGTGCTTCTCGGGCCGCGAACTGCAACCTTGCAGGAATCTCCAAGGTTCCATGCCCAACGAAAGCCCCCAGACCCAAATTGAGAGGGGCTGCTTGGGGGCCCCCTGGGGGCCCTTCAGGCCAGCTAGGTCTTTGGGTCCTGGCTCCTTCGGTTTGGGAGCTGTTGCTGCAGTTGGGCATGTTGGCCGGAGAGTGCTTCTCGGGCCTCGAACTGCAACTTTGCATGCATCTCCCAGGTTCCCGGCCCAACGAAAGCCCCCAGACCCAAATTGAGAGGGGCTGCTTGGGGGCCCCATGGGGGCCCTTCAGGCCAGCTAGGTCTTTGGGTCCTGGCTCCTTCGGTTTGGGAGCTGTTGCTGCAGTTGGGCATGTTGGGCGGAGAGTGCTTCTCGGGCCGCGAACTGTAACCTTGCAGGTACCTCTCAGGTAGCCATGCCCAACGAAAGCCCCCAGACCCAAATGGAGAGGGGCTGCTTGGTGGCCCCCTGGGGGCCCTTCAGGCCAGCTAGGTCTTTGGGTCCTGGCTCCTTCGGTTTAGGAGCTGTTGCTGCAGTTGGGCATGTTGGCCGGAGAGTGCTTCTCGGGCCGCGAACTGCAACCTTGCATGAATCTCCCAGGTTCCCGGCCCAACGAAAGCCCCCAGACCCAAATTGAGAGGGGCTGCTTGGGGGCCCCCTGGGGGCCCTTCAGGCCAGCTAGGTCTTTGGGTCCTGGCTCCTTCGGTTTGGGAGCTGTTGCTGCAGTTGGGCATGTTGGCCGGAGAGTGCTTCTCGGGCCGCGACCTGCAACCTTGCAGGTACCTCTCAGGTATCCATGCCCAACGAAAGCCCCCAGACCCAAATTGAGAGGGGCTGCTTGGGGGCCCCCTGGGGGCCCTTCAGGCCAGCTAGGTCTTTGTGTCCTGGCTCCTTCGGTTTGGGAGCTGTTGCTGCAGTTGGGCATGTTGGCCGGAGAGTGCTTCTCGGGCCGCGAACTGCAACCTTGCAGGAATCTCCCAGGTTCCATGCCCAACGAAAGCCCCCAGACCCAAATTGAGAGGGGCTGCTTGGGGGCCCCCTGGGGGCCCTTCAGGCCAGCTAGGTCTTTGGGTCCTGGCTCCTTCGCTTTGGGAGCTGTTGCTGCAGTTGAGCATGTTGGCCGGAGAGTGCTTCTCGGGCCGAGAACTGTAACCTTGCAGGTACCTCTCAGGTATACATGCCCAACGAAAGCCCCCAGACCCAAATTGAGAGGGGCTGCTTGGGGGCCCCCTGGGGGCCCTTCAGGCCAGCTAGGTCTTTGGGTCCTGGCTCCTTCGGTTTGGGAGCTGTTGCTGCAGTTGGGCATGTTGGCCGGAGAGTGCTTCTCGGGCCGCGAACTGCAACCTTGCAGGAATCTCCAAGGTTCCATGCCCAACGAAAGCCCCCAGACCCAAATTGAGAGGGGCTGCTTGGGGGCCCCCTGGGGGCCCTTCAGGCCAGCTAGGTCTTTGGGTCCTGGCTCCTTCGGTTTGGGAGCTGTTGCTGCAGTTGGGCATGTTGGCCGGAGAGTGCTTCTCGGGCCTCGAACTGCAACTTTGCATGCATCTCCCAGGTTCCCGGCCCAACGAAAGCCCCCAGACCCAAATTGAGAGGGGCTGCTTGGGGGCCCCATGGGGGCCCTTCAGGCCAGCTAGGTCTTTGGGTCCTGGCTCCTTCGGTTTGGGAGCTGTTGCTGCAGTTGGGCATGTTGGCCGGAGAGTGCTTCTCGGGCCGCGAACTGTAACCTTGCAGGTACCTCTCAGGTATCCATGCCCAACGAAAGCCCCCAGACCCAAATTGAGAGGGGCTGCTTGGTGGCCCCCTGGGGGCCCTTCAGGCCAGCTAGGTCTTTGGGTCCTGGCTCCTTCGGTTTAGGAGCTGTTGCTGCAGTTGGGCATGTTGGCCGGAGAGTGCTTCTCGGGCCGCGAACTGCAACCTTGCATGAATCTCCCAGGTTCCCGGCCCAACGAAAGCCCCCAGACCCAAATTGAGAGGGGCTGCTTGGGGGCCCCCTGGGGGCCCTTCAGGCCAGCTAGGTCTTTGGGTCCTGGCTCCTTCGGTTTGGGAGCTGTTGCTGCAGTTGGGCATGTTGGCCGGAGAGTGCTTCTCGGGCCGCGAACTGCAACGTTGCAGGAATCTCCAAGGTTCCATGCCCAACGAAAGCCCCCAGACCCAAATGGAGAGGGGCTGCTTGGGGGCCCCCTGGGGGCCCTTCAGGCCAGCTAGGTCTTTGGGTCCTGGCTCCTTCGCTTTGGGAGCTGTTGCTGCAGTTGGGCATGTTGGCCGGAGAGTGCTTCTCGGGCCGCGAACTGCAACCTTGCAGGTACCTCTCAGGTATCCATGCCCAACGAAAGCCCCCAGACCCAAATGGAGAGGGGCTGCTTGGGGGCCACCTGGGGGCCCTTCAGGCCAGCTAGGTCTTTGGGTCCTGGCTCCTTCGGTTTGGGAGCTGTTGCTGCAGTTGGGCATGTTGGCCGGAGAGTGCTTCTCGGGCCGCGAACTGCAACCTTGCAGGATTCTCCCAGGTTCCCGGCCCAACGAAAGCCCCCAGACCCAAATTGAGAGGGGCTGCTTGGGGCCCCCCTGGGGGCCCTTCAGGCCAGCTAGGTCTTTGGGTCCTGGCTCCTTCGGTTTGGGAGCTGTTGCTGCAGTTGGGCATGTTGGCCGGAGAGTGCTTCTCGGGCCGCGAACTGCAACCTTGCAGGAATCTCCCAGGTTCCATGCCCAACGAAAGCCCCCAGACCCAAATTGAGAGGGGCTGCTTGGGGGCCCCCTGGGGGCCCTTCAGGCCAGCTAGGTCTTTGGGTCCTGGCTCCTTCGGTTTGGGAGCTGTTGCTGCAGTTGAGCATGTTGGCCGGAGAGTGCTTCTCGGGCCGCGAACTGTAACCTTGCAGGTACCTCTCAGGTATACATGCCCAACGAAAGCCCCCAGACCCAAATTGAGAGGGGCTGCTTGGTGGCCCCCTGGGGGCCCTTCAGGCCAGCTAGGTCTTTGTGTCCTGGCTCCTTCGCTTTGGGAGCTGTTGCTGCAGTTGGGCATGTTGGCGGGAGAGTGCTTCTCGGGCCGCGAACTGCAACCTTGCAGGATTCTCCCAGGTTCCCGGCCCAACGAAAGCCCCCAGACCCAAATTGAGAGGGGCTGCTTGGGGGCCCCCTGGGGGCCCTTCAGGCCAGCTAGCTCTTTGGGTCCTGGCTCCTTCGGTTTGGGAGCTGTTGCTGCAGTTGGGCATGTTGGCCGGAGAGTGCTTCTCGGGCCGCGAACTGCAACCTTGCAGGATTCTCCCAGGTTCCCGGCCCAACGAAAGCCCCCAGACCCAAATTGAGAGGGGCTGCTTGGGGGCCCCCTGGGGGCCCTTCAGGCCAGCTAGGTCTTTGGGTCCTGGCTCCTTCGCTTTGGGAGCTGTTGCTGCAGTTGGGCATGTTGGCCGGAGAGTGCTTCTCGGGCCGCGAACTGCAACCTTGCAGGTACCTCTCAGGTATCCATGCCCAACGAAAGACCCAAGACCCAAATTGAGAGGGGCTGCTTGGGGGCCCCCTGGGGGCCCTTCAGGCCAGCTAGGTCTTTGGGTCCTGGCTCCTTCGGTTTGGGAGCTGTTGCTGCAGTTGGGCATGTTGGCCGGAGAGTGCTTCTCGGGCCGCGAACTGCAACCTTGCAGGATTCTCCCAGGTTCCCGGCCCAAGGAAAGCCCCCAGACCCAAATTGAGAGGGGCTGCTTGGGGGCCCCTGGGGGCCCTTCAGGCCAGCTAGGTCTTTGGGTCCTGGCTCCTTCGGTTTGGGAGCTGTTGCTGCAGTTGGGCATGTTGGCCGGAGAGTGCTTCTCGGGCCGCGAACTGTAACATTGCAGGTACCTCTCAGGTATCCATGCCCAACGAAAGCCCCCAGACCCAAATTGAGAGGGGCTGCTTGGTGGCCCCCTGGGGGCCCTTCAGGCCAGCTAGGTCTTTGTCTCCTGGCTCATTCGGTTTGGGAGCTGTTGCTGCAGTTGGGCATGTTGGCCGGAGAGTGCTTCTCGGGCCTCGAACTGCAACCTTGCAGGAATCTCCCAGGTTCCATGCCCAAGGAAAGCCCCCAGACCCAAATGGAGAGGGGCTGCTTGGGGGCCCCCTGGGGGCCCTTCAGACCAGCTAGGTCTTTGGGTCCTGGCTCCTTCGCTTTGGGAGCTGTTGCTGCAGTTGGGCATGTTGGCCGGAGAGTGCTTCTCGGGCCGCGAACTGTAACCTTGCAGGAACCTCTCAGGTATCCATGCCCAACGAAAGCCCCCAGACCCAAATTGAGAGGGGCTGCTTGGGGGCCCCCTGGGGGCCCTTCAGGCCAGCTAGGTCTTTGGGTCCTGGCTCCTTCGCTTTGGGAGCTGTTGCTGCAGTTGGGCATGTTGGCCGGAGAGTGCTTCTCGGGCCGCGAACTGCAACCTTGCAGGATTCTCCCAGGTTCCCGGCCCAACGAAAGCCCCCAGACCCAAATGGAGAGGGGCTGCTTGGGGGCCCTCTGGGGGCCCTTCAGGCCAGCTAGGTCTTTGGGTCCTGGCTCCTTCGCTTTGGGAGCTGTTGCTGCAGTTGGGCATATTGGCCGGAGAGTGCTTCTCGGGCCGCGAACTGCAACCTTGCAGGATTCTCCCAGGTTCCCGGCCCAACGAAAGCCCCCAGACCCAAATTGAGAGGGGCTGCTTGGGGGCCCCCTGGGGGCCCTTCAGGCCAGCTAGGTCTTTGGGTCCTGGCTCCTTCGCTTTGGGAGCTGTTGCTGCAGTTGGGCATGTTGGCCGGAGAGTGCTTCTCGGGCCGCGAACTGCAACCTTGCAGGATTCTCCCAGGTTCCCGGCCCAACGAAAGCCCCCAGACCCAAATGGAGAGGGGCTGCTTGGGGGCCCCCTGGGGGCCCTTCAGGCCAGCTAGCTCTTTGGGTCCTGGCTCCTTCGCTTTGGGAGCTGTTGCTGCAGTTGGGCATGTTGGCCGGAGAGTGCTTCTCGGGCCGCGAACTGCAACCTTGCAGGAATCTCCAAGGTTCCATGCCCAACGAAAGCCCCCAGACCCAAATGGAGAGGGGCTGCTTGGGGGCCCCCTGGGGGCCCTTCAGGCCAGCTAGGTCTTTGGGTCCTGGCTCCTTCGCTTTGGGAGCTGTTGCTGCAGTTGGGCATGTTGGCCGGAGAGTGCTTCTCGGGCCGCGAACTGCAACTTTGCATGCATCTCCCAGGTTCCCGGCCCAACAAAAGCCCCCAGACCCAAATTGAGAGGGGCTGCTTGGGGGCCCCCTGGGGGCCCTTCAGGCCAGCTAGGTCTTTGGGTCCTGGCTCCTTCGCTTTGGGAGCTGTTGCTGCAGTTGAGCATGTTGGCCGGAGAGTGCTTCTCGGGCCGCGAACTGTAACCTTGCAGGTACCTCTCAGGTATCCATGCCCAACGAAAGCCCCCAGACCCAAATTGAGAGGGGCTGCTTGGTGGCCCCCTGGGGGCCCTTCAGGCCAGCTAGGTCTTTGGGTCCTGGCTCCTTCGGTTTGGGAGCTGTTGCTGCAGTTGGGCATGTTGGCCGGAGAGTGCTTCTCGGGCCGCGAACTGCAACCTTGCATGAATCTCCCAGGTTCCCGGCCCAACGAAAGCTCCCAGACCCAAATTGAGAGGGGCTGCTTGGGGGCCCCCTGGGGGCCCTTCAGGCCAGCTAGGTCTTTGGGTCCTGGCTCCTTCGGTTTGGGAGCTGTTGCTGCAGTTGGGCATGTTGGCCGGAGAGTGCTTCTCGGGCCGCGAACTGCAACCTTGAAGGAATCTCCCAGGTTCCCGGCCCAACGAAAGCCCCCAGACCCAAATTGAGAGGGGCTGCTTGGGGGCCCCCTGGGGGCCCTTCAGGCCAGCTAGGTCTTTGGGTCCTGGCTCCTTCGGTTTGGGAGCTGTTGCTGCAGTTGGGCATGTTGGCCGGAGAGTGCTTCTCGGGCCTCGAACTGCAACCTTGCAGGAATCTCCCAGGTTCCATGCCCAACGAAAGCCCCCAGACCCAAATGGAGAGGAGCTCCTTGGGGGCCCCCTGGGGGCCCTTCAGGCCAGCTAGGTCTTTGGGTCCTGGCTCCTTCACTTTGGGAGCTGTTGCTGCAGTTGAGCATGTTGGCCGGAGAGTGCTTCTCGGGCCGCGAACTGCTTCCTTGCTGGTACCTCCCAGGTTCCCGGCCCAACTAAAGCCCCCAGACCCAAATGGAGAGGAGCTCCTTGGGGGCCCCATGGGGGCCCTTCAGGCCAGCTAGGTCTTTGGGTCCTGGCTCCTTCGCTTTGGGAGCTGTTGCTGCAGTTGAGCATGTTGGCCGGAGAGTGCTTCTCGGGCCGCGAACTGCAACCTTGCAGGTACCTCTCAGGTATCCATGCCCAACGAAAGCCCCCAGACCCAAATTGAGAGGGGCTGCTTGGTGGCCCCCTGGGGGCCCTTCAGGCCAGCTAGGTCTTTGGGTCCTGGCTCCTTCGCTTTGGGAGCTGTTGCTGCAGTTGGGCATGTTGGCCGGAGAGTGCTTCTCGGGCCTCGAACTGCAACCTTGCATGAATCTCCCAGGTTCCCGGCCCAACGAAAGCCCCCAGACCCAAATTGAGAGGGGCTGCTTGGGGGCCCCCTGGGGGCCCTTCAGGCCAGCTAGGTCTTTGGGTCCTGGCTCCTTCGGTTTGGGAGCTGTTGCTGCAGTTGTGCATGTTGGCCGGAGAGTGCTTCTCGGGCCGCGAACTGCAACCTTGAAGGAATCTCCCAGGTTCCCGGCCCAACGAAAGCCCCCAGACCCAAATTGAGAGGGGCTGCTTGGGGGCCCCCTGGGGGCCCTTCAGGCCAGCTAGCTCTTTGGGTCCTGGCTCCTTCGGTTTGGGAGCTGTTGCTGCAGTTGGGCATGTTGGCCGGAGAGTGCTTCTCGGGCCGCGAACTGTAACCTTGCAGGTACCTCTCAGGTATCCATGCCCAACGAAAGCCCCCAGACCCAAATTGAGAGGGGCTGCTTGGGGGCCCCCTGGGGGCCCTTCAGGCCAGCTAGGTCTTTGGGTCCTGGCTCCTTCGCTTTGGGAGCTGTTGCTGCAGTTGGGCATGTTGGCCGGAGAGTGCTTCTCGGGCCGCGAACTGCAACCTTGCAGGATTCTCCCAGGTTCCCGGCCCAACGAAAGCCCCCAGACCCAAATGGAGAGGGGCTGCTTGGGGGCCCTCTGGGGGCCCTTCAGGCCAGCTAGGTCTTTGGGTCCTGGCTCCTTCGCTTTGGGAGCTGTTGCTGCAGTTGGGCATGTTGGCCGGAGAGTGCTTCTCGGGCCGCGAACTGCAACCTTGCAGGATTCTCCCAGGTTCCCGGCCCAACGAAAGCCCCCAGACCCAAATTGAGAGGGGCTGCTTGGGGGCCCCCTGGGGGCCCTTCAGGCCAGCTAGGTCTTTGGGTCCTGGCTCCTTCGCTTTGGGAGCTGTTGCTGCAGTTGGGCATGTTGGCCGGAGAGTGCTTCTCGGGCCGCGAACTGCAACCTTGCAGGATTCTCCCAGGTTCCCGGCCCAACGAAAGACCCCAGACCCAAATTGAGAGGGGCTGCTTGGGGGCCCCCTGGGGGCCCTTCAGGCCAGCTAGGTCTTTGGGTCCTGGCTCCTTCGGTTTGGGAGCTGTTGCTGCAGTTGGGCATGTTGGCCGGAGAGTGCTTCTCGGGCCGCGAACTGTAACCTTGCAGGTACCTCCCAGGTTCCCGGCCCAACGAAAGCCCCCAGACCCAAATGGAGAGGGGCTGCTTGGGGGACCCCTGGGGGCCCTTCAGGCCAGCTAGCTCTTTGGGTCCTGGCTCCTTCGGTTTGGGAGCTGTTGCTGCAGTTGAGCATGTTGGCCGGAGAGTGCTTCTCGGGCCGCGAACTGTAACCTTGCAGGTACCTCTCAGGTATACATGCCCAACGAAAGCCCCCAGACCCAAATGGAGAGGGGCTGCTTGGTGGCCCCCTGGGGGCCCTTCAGGCCAGCTAGGTCTTTGGGTCCTGGCTCCTTCGGTTTGGGAGCTGTTGCTGCAGTTGGGCATGTTGGCCGGAGAGTGCTTCTCGGGCCGCGAACTGCAACCTTGCAGGATTCTCCCAGGTTCCCTGCCCAACGAAAGCCCCCAGACCCAAATGGAGAGGGGCTGCTTGGGGGCCCCCTGGGGGCCCTTCAGGCCAGCTAGCTCTTTGGGTCCTGGCTCCTTCGCTTTGGGAGCTGTTGCTGCAGTTGGGCATGTTGGCCGGAGAGTGCTTCTCGGGCCGCGAACTGCAACCTTGCAGGAATCTCCAAGGTTCCATGCCCAACGAAAGCCCCCAGACCCAAATTGAGAGGGGCTGCTTGGGGGCCCCCTGGGGGCCCTTCAGGCCAGCTAGGTCTTTGGGTCCTGGCTCCTTCGCTTTGGGAGCTGTTGCTGCAGTTGGGCATGTTGGCCGGAGAGTGCTTCTCGGGCCGCGAACTGCAACTTTGCATGCATCTCCCAGGTTCCCGGCCCAACAAAAGCCCCCAGACCCAAATTGAGAGGGGCTGCTTGGGGGCCCCCTGGGGGCCCTTCAGGCCAGCTAGGTCTTTGGGTCCTGGCTCCTTCGCTTTGGGAGCTGTTGCTGCAGTTGGGCATGTTGGCCGGAGAGTGCTTCTCGGGCCGCGAACTGTAACCTTGCAGGTACCTCTCAGGTATCCATGCCCAACGAAAGCCCCCAGACCCAAATTGAGAGGGGCTGCTTGGTGGCCCCCTGGGGGCCCTTCAGGCCAGCTAGGTCTTTGGGTCCTGGCTCCTTCGGTTTGGGAGCTGTTGCTGCAGTTGGGCATGTTGGCCGGAGAGTGCTTCTCGGGCCGCGAACTGCAACCTTGCATGAATCTCCCAGGTTCCCGGCCCAACGAAAGCTCCCAGACCCAAATTGAGAGGGGCTGCTTGGGGGCCCCCTGGGGGCCCTTCAGGCCAGCTAGGTCTTTGGGTCCTGGCTCCTTCGGTTTGGGAGCTGTTGCTGCAGTTGGGCATGTTGGCCGGAGAGTGCTTCTCGGGCCGCGAACTGCAACCTTGAAGGAATCTCCCAGGTTCCCGGCCCAACGAAAGCCCCCAGACCCAAATTGAGAGGGGCTGCTTGGGGGCCCCCTGGGGGCCCTTCAGGCCAGCTAGGTCTTTGGGTCCTGGCTCCTTCGGTTTGGGAGCTGTTGCTGCAGTTGGGCATGTTGGGCGGAGAGTGCTTCTCGGGCCTCGAACTGCAACCTTGCAGGAATCTCCCAGGTTCCATGCCCAACGAAAGCCCCCAGACCCAAATGGAGAGGAGCTCCTTGGGGGCCCCCTGGGGGCCCTTCAGGCCAGCTAGGTCTTTGGGTCCTGGCTCCTTCACTTTGGGAGCTGTTGCTGCAGTTGAGCATGTTGGCCGGAGAGTGCTTCTCGGGCCGCGAACTGCTTCCTTGCTGGTACCTCCCAGGTTCCCGGCCCAATTAAAGCCCCCAGACCCAAATAGAGAGGAGCTCCTTGGGGGCCCCATGGGGGCCCTTCAGGCCAGCTAGGTCTTTGGGTCCTGGCTCCTTCGCTTTGGGAGCTGTTGCTGCAGTTGAGCATGTTGGCCGGAGAGTGCTTCTCGGGCCGCGAACTGCAACCTTGCAGGTACCTCTCAGGTATCCATGCCCAACGAAAGCCCCCAGACCCAAATTGAGAGGGGCTGCTTGGTGGCCCCCTGGGGGCCCTTCAGGCCAGCTAGGTCTTTGGGTCCTGGCTCCTTCGCTTTGGGAGCTGTTGCTGCAGTTGGGCATGTTGGGCGGAGAGTGCTTCTCAGGCCGCGAACTGCAACCTTGCAGGATTCTCCCAGGTTCCCGGCCCAACGAAAGCCCCCAGACCCAAATTGAGAGGGGCTGCTTGGGGGCCCCCTGGGGGCCCTTCAGGCCAGCTAGGTCTTTGGGTCCTGGCTCCTTCGCTTTGGGAGCTGTTGCTGCAGTTGGGCATGTTGGCCGGAGAGTGCTTCTCGGGCCGCGAACTGTAACCTTGCAGGTACCTCTCAGGTATCCATGCCCAACGAAAGCCCCCAGACCCAAATTGAGAGGGGCTGCTTGGGGGCCCCCTGGGGGCCCTTCAGGCCAGCTAGGTCTTTGGGTCCTGGCTCCTTCGCTTTGGGAGCTGTTGCTGCAGTTGGGCATGTTGGCCGGAGAGTGCTTCTCGGGCCGCGAACTGCAACCTTGCATGAATCTCCCAGGTTCCCGGCCCAACGAAAGCCCCCAGACCCAAATTGAGAGGGGCTGCTTGGGGGCCCCCTGGGGGCCCTTCAGGCCAGCTAGGTCTTTGGGTCCTGGCTCCTTCGGTTTGGGAGCTGTTGCTGCAGTTGGGCATGTTGGCCGGAGAGTGCTTCTCGGGCCGCGAACTGCAACCTTGAAGGAATCTCCCAGGTTCCCGGCCCAACGAAAGCCCCCAGACCCAAATTGAGAGGGGCTGCTTGGGGGCCCCCTGGGGGCCCTTCAGGCCAGCTAGCTCTTTGGGTCCTGGCTCCTTCGGTTTGGGAGCTGTTGCTGCAGTTGGGCATGTTGGCCGGAGAGTGCTTCTCGGGCCTCGAACTGCAACCTTGCAGGAATCTCCCAGGTTCCATGCCCAACAAAAGCCCCCAGACCCAAATGGAGAGGAGCTCCTTGGGGGCCCCATGGGGGCCCTTCAGGCCAGCTAGGTCTTTGGGTCCTGGCTCCTTCGCTTTGGGAGCTGTTGCTGCAGTTGAGCATGTTGGCCGGAGAGTGCTTCTCGGGCCGCGAACTGCAACCTTGCTGGTACCTCCCAGGTTCCCGGCCCAACGAAAGCCCCCAGACCCAAATTGAGAGGGGCTGCTTGGGGGCCCCCTGGGGGCCCTTCAGGCCAGCTAGGTCTTTGGGTCCTGGCTCCTTCGGTTTGGGAGCTGTTGCTGCAGTTGGGCATGTTGGCCGGAGAGTGCTTCTCGGGCCGCGAACTGTAACCTTGCAGGTACCTCCCAGGTTCCCGGCCCAACGAAAGCCCCCAGACCCAAATGGAGAGGGGCTGCTTGGGGGCCCCCTGGGGGCCCTTCAGGCCAGCTAGGTCTTTGGGTCCTGGCTCCTTCGCTTTGGGAGCTGTTGCTGCAGTTGGGCATGTTGGGCGGAGAGTGCTTCTCCGGCCGCGAACTGTAATTTGCAGGAACCTCTCAGGTATACATGCCCAACGAAAGCCCCCAGACCCAAATGGAGAGGGGCTGCTTGGGGGCCCCCTGGGGGCCCTTCAGGCCAGCTAGGTCTTTGGGTCGTGGCTCCTTCGGTTTGGGAGCTGTTGCTGCAGTTGGGCATGTTGGCCGGAGAGTGCTTCTCGGGCCGCGAACTGCAACCTTGCAGGAATCTCCCAGGTTCCCGGCCCAACGAAAGCCCCCAGACCCAAATGGAGAGGGGCTGCTTGGGGGCCCCCTGGGGGCCCTTCAGGCCAGCTAGGTCTTTGGGTCCTGGCTCCTTCGCTTTGGGAGCTGTGCTGCAGTTGGGCATGTTGGCCGGAGAGTGCTTCTCGGGCCGCGAACTCTAACCTTGCAGGTACCTCTCAGGTATACATGCCCAACGAAAGCCCCCAGACCCAAATGGAGAGGGGCTACTTGGGGGCCCCCTGGGGGCCCTTCAGGCCAGCTAGGTCTTTGGGTCCTGGCTCATTCGGTTTGGGAGCTGTTGCTGCAGTTGGGCATGTTGGCCGGAGAGTGCTTCTCGGGCCGCGAACTTCAACCTTGCAGGTACCTCCCAGGTTCCCGGCCCAACAAAAGCCCCCAGACCCAAATGGAGAGGAGCTCCTTGGGGGCCCCCTGGGGGCCCTTCAGGCCAGCTAGGTCTTTGGGTCCTGGCTCCTTCGGTTTGGGAGCTGTTGCTGCAGTTGGGCATGTTGGCCGGAGAGTGCTTCTCGGGCCGCGAACTGCAACCTCGCAGGAATCTCCCAGGTTCCCGGCCCAACGAAAGGCCCCAGACCCAAATTGAGAGGGGCTGCTTGGGGGCCCCCTGGGGGCCCTTCAGGCCAGCTAGGTCTTTGGGTCCTGGCTCCTTCGCTTTGGGAGCTGTTGCTGCAGTTGGGCATGTTGGCCGGAGAGTGCTTCTCGGGCCGCGAACTGCAACCTTGCATGAATCTCCCAGGTTCCCGGCCCAACGAAAGCCCCCAGACCCAAATGGAGAGGGGCTGCTTGGGGGACCCCTGGGGGCCCTTCAGGCCAGCTAGCTCTTTGGGTCCTGGCTCCTTCGGTTTGGGAGCTGTTGCTGCAGTTGAGCATGTTGGCCGGAGAGTGCTTCTCGGGCCGCGAACTGTAACCTTGCAGGTACCTCTCAGGTATACATGCCCAACGAAAGCCCCCAGACCCAAATTGAGAGGGGCTGCTTGGGGGCCCCCTGGGGGCCCTTCAGGCCAGCTAGGTCTTTGTGTCCTGGCTCCTTCGGTTTGGGAGCTGTTGCTGCAGTTGGGCATGTTGGCCGGAGAGTGCTTCTCGGGCCGCGAACTGCAACCTTGCAGGATTCTCCCAGGTTCCCTGCCCAACGAAAGCCCCCAGACCCAAATGGAGAGGGGCTGCTTGGGGGCCCCCTGGGGGCCCTTCAGGCCAGCTAGGTCTTTGGGTCCTGGCTCCTTCGCTTTGGGAGCTGTTGCTGCAGTTGGGCATGTTGGCCGGAGAGTGCTTCTCGGGCCGCGAACTGCAACCTTGCAGGAATCTCCAAGGTTCCATGCCCAACGAAAGCCCCCAGACCCAAATTGAGAGGGGCTGCTTGGGGGCCCCCTGGGGGCCCTTCAGGCCAGCTAGGTCTTTGGGTCCTGGCTCCTTCGCTTTGGGAGCTGTTGCTGCAGTTGGGCATGTTGGCCGGAGAGTGCTTCTCGGGCCGCGAACTGCAACTTTGCATGCATCTCCCAGGTTCCCGGCCCAACAAAAGCCCCCAGACCCAAATTGAGAGGGGCTGCTTGGGGGCCCCCTGGGGGCCCTTCAGGCCAGCTAGGTCTTTGGGTCCTGGCTCCTTCGCTTTGGGAGCTGTTGCTGCAGTTGGGCATGTTGGCCGGAGAGTGCTTCTCGGGCCGCGAACTGTAACCTTGCAGGTACCTCTCAGGTATCCATGCCCAACGAAAGCCCCCAGACCCAAATTGAGAGGGGCTGCTTGGTGGCCCCCTGGGGGCCCTTCAGGCCAGCTAGGTCTTTGGGTCCTGGCTCCTTCGGTTTGGGAGCTGTTGCTGCAGTTGGGCATGTTGGCCGGAGAGTGCTTCTCGGGCCGCGAACTGCAACCTTGCATGAATCTCCCAGGTTCCCGGCCCAACGAAAGCTCCCAGACCCAAATTGAGAGGGGCTGCTTGGGGGCCCCCTGGGGGCCCTTCAGGCCAGCTAGGTCTTTGGGTCCTGGCTCCTTCGGTTTGGGAGCTGTTGCTGCAGTTGGGCATGTTGGCCGGAGAGTGCTTCTCGGGCCGCGAACTGCAACCTTGAAGGAATCTCCCAGGTTCCCGGCCCAACGAAAGCCCCCAGACCCAAATTGAGAGGGGCTGCTTGGGGGCCCCCTGGGGGCCCTTCAGGCCAGCTAGGTCTTTGGGTCCTGGCTCCTTCGGTTTGGGAGCTGTTGCTGCAGTTGGGCATGTTGGGCGGAGAGTGCTTCTCGGGCCTCGAACTGCAACCTTGCAGGAATCTCCCAGGTTCCATGCCCAACGAAAGCCCCCAGACCCAAATGGAGAGGAGCTCCTTGGGGGCCCCCTGGGGGCCCTTCAGGCCAGCTAGGTCTTTGGGTCCTGGCTCCTTCACTTTGGGAGCTGTTGCTGCAGTTGAGCATGTTGGCCGGAGAGTGCTTCTCGGGCCGCGAACTGCTTCCTTGCTGGTACCTCCCAGGTTCCCGGCCCAACTAAAGCCCCCAGACCCAAATGGAGAGGAGCTCCTTGGGGGCCCCATGGGGGCCCTTCAGGCCAGCTAGGTCTTTGGGTCCTGGCTCCTTCGCTTTGGGAGCTGTTGCTGCAGTTGAGCATGTTGGCCGGAGAGTGCTTCTCGGGCCGCGAACTGCAACCTTGCAGGTACCTCTCAGGTATCCATGCCCAACGAAAGCCCCCAGACCCAAATTGAGAGGGGCTGCTTGGTGGCCCCCTGGGGGCCCTTCAGGCCAGCTAGGTCTTTGGGTCCTGGCTCCTTCGCTTTGGGAGCTGTTGCTGCAGTTGGGCATGTTGGCCGGAGAGTGCTTCTCGGGCCTCGAACTGCAACCTTGCATGAATCTCCCAGGTTCCCGGCCCAACGAAAGCCCCCAGACCCAAATTGAGAGGGGCTGCTTGGGGGCCCCCTGGGGGCCCTTCAGGCCAGCTAGGTCTTTGGGTCCTGGCTCCTTCGGTTTGGGAGCTGTTGCTGCAGTTGTGCATGTTGGCCGGAGAGTGCTTCTCGGGCCGCGAACTGCAACCTTGAAGGAATCTCCCAGGTTCCCGGCCCAACGAAAGCCCCCAGACCCAAATTGAGAGGGGCTGCTTGGGGGCCCCCTGGGGGCCCTTCAGGCCAGCTAGCTCTTTGGGTCCTGGCTCCTTCGGTTTGGGAGCTGTTGCTGCAGTTGGGCATGTTGGCCGGAGAGTGCTTCTCGGGCCGCGAACTGTAACCTTGCAGGTACCTCTCAGGTATCCATGCCCAACGAAAGCCCCCAGACCCAAATTGAGAGGGGCTGCTTGGGGGCCCCCTGGGGGCCCTTCAGGCCAGCTAGGTCTTTGGGTCCTGGCTCCTTCGCTTTGGGAGCTGTTGCTGCAGTTGGGCATGTTGGCCGGAGAGTGCTTCTCGGGCCGCGAACTGCAACCTTGCAGGATTCTCCCAGGTTCCCGGCCCAACGAAAGCCCCCAGACCCAAATGGAGAGGGGCTGCTTGGGGGCCCTCTGGGGGCCCTTCAGGCCAGCTAGGTCTTTGGGTCCTGGCTCCTTCGCTTTGGGAGCTGTTGCTGCAGTTGGGCATGTTGGCCGGAGAGTGCTTCTCGGGCCGCGAACTGCAACCTTGCAGGATTCTCCCAGGTTCCCGGCCCAACGAAAGCCCCCAGACCCAAATTGAGAGGGGCTGCTTGGGGGCCCCCTGGGGGCCCTTCAGGCCAGCTAGGTCTTTGGGTCCTGGCTCCTTCGCTTTGGGAGCTGTTGCTGCAGTTGGGCATGTTGGCCGGAGAGTGCTTCTCGGGCCGCGAACTGCAACCTTGCAGGATTCTCCCAGGTTCCCGGCCCAACGAAAGACCCCAGACCCAAATTGAGAGGGGCTGCTTGGGGGCCCCCTGGGGGCCCTTCAGGCCAGCTAGGTCTTTGGGTCCTGGCTCCTTCGGTTTGGGAGCTGTTGCTGCAGTTGGGCATGTTGGCCGGAGAGTGCTTCTCGGGCCGCGAACTGTAACCTTGCAGGTACCTCCCAGGTTCCCGGCCCAACGAAAGCCCCCAGACCCAAATGGAGAGGGGCTGCTTGGGGGACCCCTGGGGGCCCTTCAGGCCAGCTAGCTCTTTGGGTCCTGGCTCCTTCGGTTTGGGAGCTGTTGCTGCAGTTGAGCATGTTGGCCGGAGAGTGCTTCTCGGGCCGCGAACTGTAACCTTGCAGGTACCTCTCAGGTATACATGCCCAACGAAAGCCCCCAGACCCAAATTGAGAGGGGCTGCTTGGTGGCCCCCTGGGGGCCCTTCAGGCCAGCTAGGTCTTTGGGTCCTGGCTCCTTCGGTTTGGGAGCTGTTGCTGCAGTTGGGCATGTTGGCCGGAGAGTGCTTCTCGGGCCGCGAACTGCAACCTTGCAGGATTCTCCCAGGTTCCCTGCCCAACGAAAGCCCCCAGACCCAAATGGAGAGGGGCTGCTTGGGGGCCCCCTGGGGGCCCTTCAGGCCAGCTAGCTCTTTGGGTCCTGGCTCCTTCGCTTTGGGAGCTGTTGCTGCAGTTGGGCATGTTGGCCGGAGAGTGCTTCTCGGGCCGCGAACTGCAACCTTGCAGGAATCTCCAAGGTTCCATGCCCAACGAAAGCCCCCAGACCCAAATTGAGAGGGGCTGCTTGGGGGCCCCCTGGGGGCCCTTCAGGCCAGCTAGGTCTTTGGGTCCTGGCTCCTTCGCTTTGGGAGCTGTTGCTGCAGTTGGGCATGTTGGCCGGAGAGTGCTTCTCGGGCCGCGAACTGCAACTTTGCATGCATCTCCCAGGTTCCCGGCCCAACAAAAGCCCCCAGACCCAAATTGAGAGGGGCTGCTTGGGGGCCCCCTGGGGGCCCTTCAGGCCAGCTAGGTCTTTGGGTCCTGGCTCCTTCGCTTTGGGAGCTGTTGCTGCAGTTGGGCATGTTGGCCGGAGAGTGCTTCTCGGGCCGCGAACTGTAACCTTGCAGGTACCTCTCAGGTATCCATGCCCAACGAAAGCCCCCAGACCCAAATTGAGAGGGGCTGCTTGGTGGCCCCCTGGGGGCCCTTCAGGCCAGCTAGGTCTTTGGGTCCTGGCTCCTTCGGTTTGGGAGCTGTTGCTGCAGTTGGGCATGTTGGCCGGAGAGTGCTTCTCGGGCCGCGAACTGCAACCTTGCATGAATCTCCCAGGTTCCCGGCCCAACGAAAGCTCCCAGACCCAAATTGAGAGGGGCTGCTTGGGGGCCCCCTGGGGGCCCTTCAGGCCAGCTAGGTCTTTGGGTCCTGGCTCCTTCGGTTTGGGAGCTGTTGCTGCAGTTGGGCATGTTGGCCGGAGAGTGCTTCTCGGGCCGCGAACTGCAACCTTGAAGGAATCTCCCAGGTTCCCGGCCCAACGAAAGCCCCCAGACCCAAATTGAGAGGGGCTGCTTGGGGGCCCCCTGGGGGCCCTTCAGGCCAGCTAGGTCTTTGGGTCCTGGCTCCTTCGGTTTGGGAGCTGTTGCTGCAGTTGGGCATGTTGGGCGGAGAGTGCTTCTCGGGCCTCGAACTGCAACCTTGCAGGAATCTCCCAGGTTCCATGCCCAACGAAAGCCCCCAGACCCAAATGGAGAGGAGCTCCTTGGGGGCCCCCTGGGGGCCCTTCAGGCCAGCTAGGTCTTTGGGTCCTGGCTCCTTCACTTTGGGAGCTGTTGCTGCAGTTGAGCATGTTGGCCGGAGAGTGCTTCTCGGGCCGCGAACTGCTTCCTTGCTGGTACCTCCCAGGTTCCCGGCCCAACTAAAGCCCCCAGACCCAAATGGAGAGGAGCTCCTTGGGGGCCCCATGGGGGCCCTTCAGGCCAGCTAGGTCTTTGGGTCCTGGCTCCTTCGCTTTGGGAGCTGTTGCTGCAGTTGAGCATGTTGGCCGGAGAGTGCTTCTCGGGCCGCGAACTGCAACCTTGCAGGTACCTCTCAGGTATCCATGCCCAACGAAAGCCCCCAGACCCAAATTGAGAGGGGCTGCTTGGTGGCCCCCTGGGGGCCCTTCAGGCCAGCTAGGTCTTTGGGTCCTGGCTCCTTCGCTTTGGGAGCTGTTGCTGCAGTTGGGCATGTTGGGCGGAGAGTGCTTCTCAGGCCGCGAACTGCAACCTTGCAGGATTCTCCCAGGTTCCCGGCCCAACGAAAGCCCCCAGACCCAAATTGAGAGGGGCTGCTTGGGGGCCCCCTGGGGGCCCTTCAGGCCAGCTAGGTCTTTGGGTCCTGGCTCCTTCGCTTTGGGAGCTGTTGCTGCAGTTGGGCATGTTGGCCGGAGAGTGCTTCTCGGGCCGCGAACTGTAACCTTGCAGGTACCTCTCAGGTATCCATGCCCAACGAAAGCCCCCAGACCCAAATTGAGAGGGGCTGCTTGGGGGCCCCCTGGGGGCCCTTCAGGCCAGCTAGGTCTTTGGGTCCTGGCTCCTTCGCTTTGGGAGCTGTTGCTGCAGTTGGGCATGTTGGCCGGAGAGTGCTTCTCGGGCCGCGAACTGCAACCTTGCATGAATCTCCCAGGTTCCCGGCCCAACGAAAGCCCCCAGACCCAAATTGAGAGGGGCTGCTTGGGGGCCCCCTGGGGGCCCTTCAGGCCAGCTAGGTCTTTGGGTCCTGGCTCCTTCGGTTTGGGAGCTGTTGCTGCAGTTGGGCATGTTGGCCGGAGAGTGCTTCTCGGGCCGCGAACTGCAACCTTGAAGGAATCTCCCAGGTTCCCGGCCCAACGAAAGCCCCCAGACCCAAATTGAGAGGGGCTGCTTGGGGGCCCCCTGGGGGCCCTTCAGGCCAGCTAGCTCTTTGGGTCCTGGCTCCTTCGGTTTGGGAGCTGTTGCTGCAGTTGGGCATGTTGGCCGGAGAGTGCTTCTCGGGCCTCGAACTGCAACCTTGCAGGAATCTCCCAGGTTCCATGCCCAACAAAAGCCCCCAGACCCAAATGGAGAGGAGCTCCTTGGGGGCCCCATGGGGGCCCTTCAGGCCAGCTAGGTCTTTGGGTCCTGGCTCCTTCGCTTTGGGAGCTGTTGCTGCAGTTGAGCATGTTGGCCGGAGAGTGCTTCTCGGGCCGCGAACTGCAACCTTGCTGGTACCTCCCAGGTTCCCGGCCCAACGAAAGCCCCCAGACCCAAATTGAGAGGGGCTGCTTGGGGGCCCCCTGGGGGCCCTTCAGGCCAGCTAGGTCTTTGGGTCCTGGCTCCTTCGGTTTGGGAGCTGTTGCTGCAGTTGGGCATGTTGGCCGGAGAGTGCTTCTCGGGCCGCGAACTGTAACCTTGCAGGTACCTCCCAGGTTCCCGGCCCAACGAAAGCCCCCAGACCCAAATGGAGAGGGGCTGCTTGGGGGCCCCCTGGGGGCCCTTCAGGCCAGCTAGGTCTTTGGGTCCTGGCTCCTTCGCTTTGGGAGCTGTTGCTGCAGTTGGGCATGTTGGGCGGAGAGTGCTTCTCCGGCCGCGAACTGTAATTTGCAGGAACCTCTCAGGTATACATGCCCAACGAAAGCCCCCAGACCCAAATGGAGAGGGGCTGCTTGGGGGCCCCCTGGGGGCCCTTCAGGCCAGCTAGGTCTTTGGGTCGTGGCTCCTTCGGTTTGGGAGCTGTTGCTGCAGTTGGGCATGTTGGCCGGAGAGTGCTTCTCGGGCCGCGAACTGCAACCTTGCAGGAATCTCCCAGGTTCCCGGCCCAACGAAAGCCCCCAGACCCAAATGGAGAGGGGCTGCTTGGGGGCCCCCTGGGGGCCCTTCAGGCCAGCTAGGTCTTTGGGTCCTGGCTCCTTCGCTTTGGGAGCTGTGCTGCAGTTGGGCATGTTGGCCGGAGAGTGCTTCTCGGGCCGCGAACTCTAACCTTGCAGGTACCTCTCAGGTATACATGCCCAACGAAAGCCCCCAGACCCAAATGGAGAGGGGCTACTTGGGGGCCCCCTGGGGGCCCTTCAGGCCAGCTAGGTCTTTGGGTCCTGGCTCATTCGGTTTGGGAGCTGTTGCTGCAGTTGGGCATGTTGGCCGGAGAGTGCTTCTCGGGCCGCGAACTTCAACCTTGCAGGTACCTCCCAGGTTCCCGGCCCAACAAAAGCCCCCAGACCCAAATGGAGAGGAGCTCCTTGGGGGCCCCCTGGGGGCCCTTCAGGCCAGCTAGGTCTTTGGGTCCTGGCTCCTTCGGTTTGGGAGCTGTTGCTGCAGTTGGGCATGTTGGCCGGAGAGTGCTTCTCGGGCCGCGAACTGCAACCTCGCAGGAATCTCCCAGGTTCCCGGCCCAACGAAAGGCCCCAGACCCAAATTGAGAGGGGCTGCTTGGGGGCCCCCTGGGGGCCCTTCAGGCCAGCTAGGTCTTTGGGTCCTGGCTCCTTCGCTTTGGGAGCTGTTGCTGCAGTTGGGCATGTTGGCCGGAGAGTGCTTCTCGGGCCGCGAACTGCAACCTTGCATGAATCTCCCAGGTTCCCGGCCCAACGAAAGCCCCCAGACCCAAATGGAGAGGGGCTGCTTGGGGGACCCCTGGGGGCCCTTCAGGCCAGCTAGCTCTTTGGGTCCTGGCTCCTTCGGTTTGGGAGCTGTTGCTGCAGTTGAGCATGTTGGCCGGAGAGTGCTTCTCGGGCCGCGAACTGTAACCTTGCAGGTACCTCTCAGGTATACATGCCCAACGAAAGCCCCCAGACCCAAATTGAGAGGGGCTGCTTGGGGGCCCCCTGGGGGCCCTTCAGGCCAGCTAGGTCTTTGTGTCCTGGCTCCTTCGGTTTGGGAGCTGTTGCTGCAGTTGGGCATGTTGGCCGGAGAGTGCTTCTCGGGCCGCGAACTGCAACCTTGCAGGATTCTCCCAGGTTCCCTGCCCAACGAAAGCCCCCAGACCCAAATGGAGAGGGGCTGCTTGGGGGCCCCCTGGGGGCCCTTCAGGCCAGCTAGCTCTTTGGGTCCTGGCTCCTTCGCTTTGGGAGCTGTTGCTGCAGTTGGGCATGTTGGCCGGAGAGTGCTTCTCGGGCCGCGAACTGCAACCTTGCAGGAATCTCCAAGGTTCCATGCCCAACGAAAGCCCCCAGACCCAAATTGAGAGGGGCTGCTTGGGGGCCCCCTGGGGGCCCTTCAGGCCAGCTAGGTCTTTGGGTCCTGGCTCCTTCGCTTTGGGAGCTGTTGCTGCAGTTGGGCATGTTGGCCGGAGAGTGCTTCTCGGGCCGCGAACTGCAACTTTGCATGCATCTCCCAGGTTCCCGGCCCAACAAAAGCCCCCAGACCCAAATTGAGAGGGGCTGCTTGGGGGCCCCCTGGGGGCCCTTCAGGCCAGCTAGGTCTTTGGGTCCTGGCTCCTTCGCTTTGGGAGCTGTTGCTGCAGTTGGGCATGTTGGCCGGAGAGTGCTTCTCGGGCCGCGAACTGTAACCTTGCAGGTACCTCTCAGGTATCCATGCCCAACGAAAGCCCCCAGACCCAAATTGAGAGGGGCTGCTTGGTGGCCCCCTGGGGGCCCTTCAGGCCAGCTAGGTCTTTGGGTCCTGGCTCCTTCGGTTTGGGAGCTGTTGCTGCAGTTGGGCATGTTGGCCGGAGAGTGCTTCTCGGGCCGCGAACTGCAACCTTGCATGAATCTCCCAGGTTCCCGGCCCAACGAAAGCTCCCAGACCCAAATTGAGAGGGGCTGCTTGGGGGCCCCCTGGGGGCCCTTCAGGCCAGCTAGGTCTTTGGGTCCTGGCTCCTTCGGTTTGGGAGCTGTTGCTGCAGTTGGGCATGTTGGCCGGAGAGTGCTTCTCGGGCCGCGAACTGCAACCTTGAAGGAATCTCCCAGGTTCCCGGCCCAACGAAAGCCCCCAGACCCAAATTGAGAGGGGCTGCTTGGGGGCCCCCTGGGGGCCCTTCAGGCCAGCTAGGTCTTTGGGTCCTGGCTCCTTCGGTTTGGGAGCTGTTGCTGCAGTTGGGCATGTTGGGCGGAGAGTGCTTCTCGGGCCTCGAACTGCAACCTTGCAGGAATCTCCCAGGTTCCATGCCCAACGAAAGCCCCCAGACCCAAATGGAGAGGAGCTCCTTGGGGGCCCCCTGGGGGCCCTTCAGGCCAGCTAGGTCTTTGGGTCCTGGCTCCTTCACTTTGGGAGCTGTTGCTGCAGTTGAGCATGTTGGCCGGAGAGTGCTTCTCGGGCCGCGAACTGCTTCCTTGCTGGTACCTCCCAGGTTCCCGGCCCAACTAAAGCCCCCAGACCCAAATGGAGAGGAGCTCCTTGGGGGCCCCATGGGGGCCCTTCAGGCCAGCTAGGTCTTTGGGTCCTGGCTCCTTCGCTTTGGGAGCTGTTGCTGCAGTTGAGCATGTTGGCCGGAGAGTGCTTCTCGGGCCGCGAACTGCAACCTTGCAGGTACCTCTCAGGTATCCATGCCCAACGAAAGCCCCCAGACCCAAATTGAGAGGGGCTGCTTGGTGGCCCCCTGGGGGCCCTTCAGGCCAGCTAGGTCTTTGTGTCCTGGCTCCTTCGGTTTGGGAGCTGTTGCTGCAGTTGGTCATGTTGGGCGGAGAGTGCTTCTCAGGCCGCGAACTGCAACCTTGCAGGATTCTCCCAGGTTCCCGGCCCAACGAAAGCCCCCAGACCCAAATTGAGAGGGGCTGCTTGGGGGCCCCCTGGGGGCCCTTCAGGCCAGCTAGGTCTTTGGGTCCTGGCTCCTTCGCTTTGGGAGCTGTTGCTGCAGTTGGGCATGTTGGCCGGAGAGTGCTTCTCGGGCCGCGAACTGTAACCTTGCTGGTACCTCTCAGGTATCCATGCCCAACGAAAGCCCCCAGACCCAAATTGAGAGGGGCTGCTTGGTGGCCCCCTGGGGGCCCTTCAGGCCAGCTAGGTCTTTGGGTCCTGGCTCCTTCGGTTTGGGAGCTGTTGCTGCAGTTGGGCATGTTGGCCGGAGAGTGCTTCTCGGGCCGCGAACTGCAACCTTGCATGAATCTCCCAGGTTCCCGGCCCAACGAAAGCCCCCAGACCCAAATTGAGAGGGGCTGCTTGGGGGCCCCCTGGGGGCCCTTCAGGCCAGCTAGGTCTTTGGGTCCTGGCTCCTTCGGTTTGGGAGCTGTTGCTGCAGTTGGGCATGTTGGCCGGAGAGTGCTTCTCGGGCCGCGAACTGCAACCTTGCAGGAATCTCCCAGGTTCCCGGCCCAACGAAAGCCCCCAGACCCAAATTGAGAGGGGCTGCTTGGGGGCCCCCTGGGGGCCCTTCAGGCCAGCTAGCTCTTTGGGTCCTGGCTCCTTCGGTTTGGGAGCTGTTGCTGCAGTTGGGCATGTTGGCCGGAGAGTGCTTCTCGGGCCGCGAACTGTAACCTTGCAGGTACCTCCCAGGTTCCCGGCCCAACGAAAGCCCCCAGACCCAAATGGAGAGGGGCTGCTTGGGGGCCCCCTGGGGGCCCTTCAGGCCAGCTAGGTCTTTGGGTCCTGGCTCCTTCGCTTTGGGAGCTGTTGCTGCAGTTGGGCATGTTGGGCGGAGAGTGCTTCTCCGGCCGCGAACTGTAATTTGCAGGAACCTCTCAGGTATACATGCCCAACGAAAGCCCCCAGACCCAAATGGAGAGGGGCTGCTTGGGGGCCCCCTGGGGGCCCTTCAGGCCAGCTAGGTCTTTGGGTCCTGGCTCCTTCGGTTTGGGAGCTGTTGCTGCAGTTGGGCATGTTGGCCGGAGAGTGCTTCTCGGGCCGCGAACTGCAACCTTGCAGGAATCTCCCAGGTTCCCGGCCCAACGAAAGCCCCCAGACCCAAATGGAGAGGGGCTGCTTGGGGGCCCCCTGGGGGCCCTTCAGGCCAGCTAGGTCTTTGGGTCCTGGCTCCTTCGCTTTGGGAGCTGTGCTGCAGTTGGGCATGTTGGCCGGAGAGTGCTTCTCGGGCCGCGAACTCTAACCTTGCAGGTACCTCTCAGGTATACATGCCCAACGAAAGCCCCCAGACCCAAATGGAGAGGGGCTACTTGGGGGCCCCCTGGGGGCCCTTCAGGCCAGCTAGGTCTTTGGGTCCTGGCTCCTTCGGTTTGGGAGCTGTTGCTGCAGTTGGGCATGTTGGCCGGAGAGTGCTTCTCGGGCCGCGAACTTCAACCTTGCAGGTACCTCCCAGGTTCCCGGCCCAACAAAAGCCCCCAGACCCAAATGGAGAGGAGCTCCTTGGGGGCCCCCTGGGGGCCCTTCAGGCCAGCTAGGTCTTTGGGTCCTGGCTCCTTCGGTTTGGGAGCTGTTGCTGCAGTTGGGCATGTTGGCCGGAGAGTGCTTCTCGGGCCGCGAACTGCAACCTCGCAGGAATCTCCCAGGTTCCCGGCCCAACGAAAGGCCCCAGACCCAAATTGAGAGGGGCTGCTTGGGGGCCCCCTGGGGGCCCTTCAGGCCAGCTAGGTCTTTGGGTCCTGGCTCCTTCGCTTTGGGAGCTGTTGCTGCAGTTGGGCATGTTGGCCGGAGAGTGCTTCTCGGGCCGCGAACTGCAACGTTGCAGGATTCTCCCAGGTTCCCGGCCCAACAAAAGCCCCCAGACCCAAATTGAGAGGGACTGCTTTGGGCCCCCCTGGGGGCCCTTCAGGCCAGCTAGGTCTTTGGGTCCTGGCTCCTTCGGTTTGGGAGCTGTTGCTGCAGTTGGGCATGTTGGCCGGAGAGTGCTTCTCGGGCCGCGAACTGCAACCTTGCAGGAATCTCCCAGGTTCCCGGCCCAACGAAAGCCCCCAGACCCAAATGGAGAGGGGCTGCTTGGGGGACCCCTGGGGGCCCTTCAGGCCAGCTAGGTCTTTGGGTCCTGGCTCCTTCGGTTTGGGAGCTGTTGCTGCAGTTGGGCATGTTGGCCGGAGAGTGCTTCTCGGGCCGCGAACTGCAACCTTGCATGAATCTCCCAGGTTCCCGGCCCAACGAAAGCCCCCAGACCCAAATGGAGAGGGGCTGCTTGGGGGACCCCTGGGGGCCCTTCAGGCCAGCTAGCTCTTTGGGTCCTGGCTCCTTCGGTTTGGGAGCTGTTGCTGCAGTTGAGCATGTTGGCCGGAGAGTGCTTCTCGGGCCGCGAACTGTAACCTTGCAGGTACCTCTCAGGTATACATGCCCAACGAAAGCCCCCAGACCCAAATTGAGAGGGGCTGCTTGGTGGCCCCCTGGGGGCCCTTCAGGCCAGCTAGGTCTTTGTGTCCTGGCTCCTTCGGTTTGGGAGCTGTTGCTGCAGTTGGGCATGTTGGCCGGAGAGTGCTTCTCGGGCCGCGAACTGCAACCTTGCAGGATTCTCCCAGGTTCCCTGCCCAACGAAAGCCCCCAGACCCAAATGGAGAGGGGCTGCTTGGGGGCCCCCTGGGGGCCCTTCAGGCCAGCTAGGTCTTTGGGTCCTGGCTCCTTCGCTTTGGGAGCTGTTGCTGCAGTTGGGCATGTTGGCCGGAGAGTGCTTCTCGGGCCGCGAACTGCAACCTTGCAGGTACCTCTCAGGTATCCATGCCCAACGAAAGCCCCCAGACCCAAATGGAGAGGGGCTGCTTGGTGGCCCCCTGGGGGCCCTTCAGGCCAGCTAGGTCTTTGTGTCCTGGCTCCTTCGGTTTGGGAGCTGTTGCTGCAGTTGGGCATGTTGGCCGGAGAGTGCTTCTCGGGCCGCGAACTGCAACCTTGCAGGTAGCTCCCAGGTTCCCGGCCCAACGAAAGCCCCCAGACCCAAATGGAGAGGGGCTGCTTGGGGGCCCCCTGGGGGCCCTTCAGGCCAGCTAGGTCTTTGGGTCCTGGCTCCTTCGCTTTGGGAGCTGTTGCTGCAGTTGGGCATGTTGGCCGGAGAGTGCTTCTCGGGGCGCGAACTGCAACCTTGAAGGAATCTCCCAGGTTCCCGGCCCAACGAAAGCCCCCAGACCCAAATGGAGAGGGGCTGCTTGGGGGCCCCCTGGGGGCCCTTCAGGCCAGCTAGGTCTTTGGGTCCTGGCTCATTCGGTTTGGGAGCTGTTGCTGCAGTTGGGCATGTTGGCCGGAGAGTGCTTCTCGGGCCGCGAACTGCAACCTTGCAGGAATCTTTCAGGTTCCCGGCCCAACAAAAGCCCCCAGACCCAAATGGAGAGGGGCTGCTTGGGGGCCCCCGGGGGCCCTTCAGGCCAGCTAGGTCTTTGGGTCCTGGCTCCTTCGGTTTGGGAGCTGTTGCTGCAGTTGAGCATGTTGGCCGGAGAGTGCTTCTCGGGCCGCGAACTGCTTCCTTGCTGGTACCTCCCAGGTTCCCGGCCCAACTAAAGCCCCCAGACCCAAATGGAGAGGAGCTCCTTGGGGGCCCCTGGGGGCCCTTCAGGCCAGCTAGGTCTTTGGGTCCTGGCTCCTTCGCTTTGGGAGCTGTTGCTGCAGTTGAGCATGTTGGCCGGAGAGTGCTTCTCGGGCCGCGAACTGCAACCTTGCAGGTACCTCTCAGGTATCCATGCCCAACGAAAGCCTCCAGACCCAAATTGAGAGGGGCTGCTTGGTGGCCCCCTGGGGGCCCTTCAGGCCAGCTAGGTCTTTGGGTCCTGGCTCCTTCGCTTTGGGAGCTGTTGCTGCAGTTGGGCATGTTGGGCGGAGAGTGCTTCTCAGGCCGCGAACTGCAACCTTGCAGGATTCTCCCAGGTTCCCGGCCCAACGAAAGCCCCCAGACCCAAATTGAGAGGGGCTGCTTGGGGGCCCCCTGGGGGCCCTTCAGGCCAGCTAGGTCTTTGGGTCCTGGCTCCTTCGCTTTGGGAGCTGTTGCTGCAGTTGGGCATGTTGGCCGGAGAGTGCTTCTCGGGCCGCGAACTGTAACCTTGCAGGTACCTCTCAGGTATCCATGCCCAACGAAAGCCCCCAGACCCAAATTGAGAGGGGCTGCTTGGTGGCCCCCTGGGGGCCCTTCAGGCCAGCTAGGTCTTTGGGTCCTGGCTCCTTCGGTTTGGGAGCTGTTGCTGCAGTTGGGCATGTTGGCCGGAGAGTGCTTCTCGGGCCGCGAACTGCAACCTTGCATGAATCTCCCAGGTTCCCGGCCCAACGAAAGCCCCCAGACCCAAATTGAGAGGGGCTGCTTGGGGGCCCCCTGGGGGCCCTTCAGGCCAGCTAGGTCTTTGGGTCCTGGCTCCTTCGCTTTGGGAGCTGTTGCTGCAGTTGGGCATGTTGGCCGGAGAGTGCTTCTCGGGCCGCGAACTGCAACCTTGCAGGTACCTCTCAGGTATCCATGCCCAACGAAAGCCCCCAGACCCAAATTGAGAGGGGCTGCTTGGTGGCCCCCTGGGGGCCCTTCAGGCCAGCTAGGTCTTTGTGTCCTGGCTCCTTCGGTTTGGGAGCTGTTGCTGCAGTTGGGCATGTTGGCCGGAGAGTGCTTCTCGGGCCGCGAACTGCAACCTTGCAGGTAGCTCCCAGGTTCCCGGCCCAACGAAAGCCCCCAGACCCAAATGGAGAGGGGCTGCTTGGGGGCCCCCTGGGGGCCCTTCAGGCCAGCTAGGTCTTTGGGTCCTGGCTCCTTCGCTTTGGGAGCTGTTGCTGCAGTTGGGCATGTTGGCCGGAGAGTGCTTCTCGGGGCGCGAACTGCAACCTTGAAGGAATCTCCCAGGTTCCCGGCCCAACGAAAGCCCCCAGACCCAAATGGAGAGGGGCTGCTTGGGGGCCCCCTGGGGGCCCTTCAGGCCAGCTAGGTCTTTGGGTCCTGGCTCATTCGGTTTGGGAGCTGTTGCTGCAGTTGGGCATGTTGGCCGGAGAGTGCTTCTCGGGCCGCGAACTGCAACCTTGCAGGAATCTTTCAGGTTCCCGGCCCAACAAAAGCCCCCAGACCCAAATGGAGAGGGGCTGCTTGGGGGCCCCCGGGGGCCCTTCAGGCCAGCTAGGTCTTTGGGTCCTGGCTCCTTCACTTTGGGAGCTGTTGCTGCAGTTGAGCATGTTGGCCGGAGAGTGCTTCTCGGGCCGCGAACTGCTTCCTTGCTGGTACCTCCCAGGTTCCCGGCCCAACTAAAGCCCCCAGACCCAAATGGAGAGGAGCTCCTTGGGGGCCCCATGGGGGCCCTTCAGGCCAGCTAGGTCTTTGGGTCCTGGCTCCTTCGCTTTGGGAGCTGTTGCTGCAGTTGAGCATGTTGGCCGGAGAGTGCTTCTCGGGCCGCGAACTGCAACCTTGCAGGTACCTCTCAGGTATCCATGCCCAACGAAAGCCTCCAGACCCAAATTGAGAGGGGCTGCTTGGTGGCCCCCTGGGGGCCCTTCAGGCCAGCTAGGTCTTTGGGTCCTGGCTCCTTCGCTTTGGGAGCTGTTGCTGCAGTTGGGCATGTTGGGCGGAGAGTGCTTCTCAGGCCGCGAACTGCAACCTTGCAGGATTCTCCCAGGTTCCCGGCCCAACGAAAGCCCCCAGACCCAAATTGAGAGGGGCTGCTTGGGGGCCCCCTGGGGGCCCTTCAGGCCAGCTAGGTCTTTGGGTCCTGGCTCCTTCGCTTTGGGAGCTGTTGCTGCAGTTGGGCATGTTGGCCGGAGAGTGCTTCTCGGGCCGCGAACTGTAACCTTGCAGGTACCTCTCAGGTATCCATGCCCAACGAAAGCCCCCAGACCCAAATTGAGAGGGGCTGCTTGGTGGCCCCCTGGGGGCCCTTCAGGCCAGCTAGGTCTTTGGGTCCTGGCTCCTTCGGTTTGGGAGCTGTTGCTGCAGTTGGGCATGTTGGCCGGAGAGTGCTTCTCGGGCCGCGAACTGCAACCTTGCATGAATCTCCCAGGTTCCCGGCCCAACGAAAGCCCCCAGACCCAAATTGAGAGGGGCTGCTTGGGGGCCCCCTGGGGGCCCTTCAGGCCAGCTAGGTCTTTGGGTCCTGGCTCCTTCGGTTTGGGAGCTGTTGCTGCAGTTGGGCATGTTGGCCGGAGAGTGCTTCTCGGGCCGCGAACTGCAACCTTGAAGGAATCTCCCAGGTTCCCGGCCCAACGAAAGCCCCCAGACCCAAATTGAGAGGGGCTGCTTGGGGGCCCCCTGGGGGCCCTTCAGGCCAGCTAGCTCTTTGGGTCCTGGCTCCTTCGGTTTGGGAGCTGTTGCTGCAGTTGGGCATGTTGGCCGGAGAGTGCTTCTCGGGCCTCGAACTGCAACCTTGCAGGAATCTCCCAGGTTCCATGCCCAACAAAAGCCCCCAGACCCAAATGGAGAGGAGCTCCTTGGGGGCCCCATGGGGGCCCTTCAGGCCAGCTAGGTCTTTGGGTCCTGGCTCCTTCGCTTTGGGAGCTGTTGCTGCAGTTGAGCATGTTGGCCGGAGAGTGCTTCTCGGGCCGCGAACTGCAACCTTGCTGGTACCTCCCAGGTTCCCGGCCCAACGAAAGCCCCCAGACCCAAATTGAGAGGGGCTGCTTGGGGGCCCCCTGGGGGCCCTTCAGGCCAGCTAGGTCTTTGGGTCCTGGCTCCTTCGCTTTGGGAGCTGTTGCTGCAGTTGGGCATGTTGGCCGGAGAGTGCTTCTCGGGCCGCGAACTGTAACCTTGCAGGTACCTCCCAGGTTCCCGGCCCAACGAAAGCCCCCAGACCCAAATGGAGAGGGGCTGCTTGGGGGCCCCCTGGGGGCCCTTCAGGCCAGCTAGGTCTTTGGGTCCTGGCTCCTTCGCTTTGGGAGCTGTTGCTGCAGTTGGGCATGTTGGGCGGAGAGTGCTTCTCCGGCCGCGAACTGTAATTTGCAGGTACCTCTCAGGTATACATGCCCAACGAAAGCCCCCAGACCCAAATGGAGAGGGGCTGCTTGGGGGCCCCCTGGGGGCCCTTCAGGCCAGCTAGGTCTTTGGGTCCTGGCTCCTTCGCTTTGGGAGCTGTTGCTGCAGTTGGGCATGTTGGCCGGAGAGTGCTTCTCGGGCCGCGAACTGCAACCTTGCAGGAATCTCCCAGGTTCCCGGCCCAACGAAAGCCCCCAGACCCAAATGGAGAGGGGCTGCTTGGGGGCCCCCTGGGGGCCCTTCAGGCCAGCTAGGTCTTTGGGTCCTGGCTCCTTCGCTTTGGGAGCTGTGCTGCAGTTGGGCATGTTGGCCGGAGAGTGCTTCTCGGGCCGCGAACTCTAACCTTGCAGGTACCTCTCAGGTATACATGCCCAAGGAAAGCCCCCAGACCCAAATTGAGAGGGGCTGCTTGGGGGCCCCCTGGGGGCCCTTCAGGCCAGCTAGGTCTTTGGGTCCTGGCTCCTTCGGTTTGGGAGCTGTTGCTGCAGTTGGGCATGTTGGCCGGAGAGTGCTTCTCGGGCCGCGAACTGCAACCTTGCATGAATCTCCCAGGTTCCCGGCCCAACGAAAGCCCCCAGACCCAAATTGAGAGGGGCTGCTTGGGGGCCCCCTGGGGGCCCTTCAGGCCAGCTAGGTCTTTGGGTCCTGGCTCCTTCGGTTTGGGAGCTGTTGCTGCAGTTGGGCATGTTGGCCGGAGAGTGCTTCTCGGGCCGCGAACTGTAACCTTGCAGGTACCTCTCAGGTATCCATGCCCAACGAAAGCCCCCAGACCCAAATTGAGAGGGGCTGCTTGGGGGCCCCCTGGGGGCCCTTCAGGCCAGCTAGGTCTTTGGGTCCTGGCTCCTTCGGTTTGGGAGCTGTTGCTGCAGTTGGGCATGTTGGCCGGAGAGTGCTTCTCGGGCCGCGAACTGCAACCTTGCAGGTACCTCTCAGGTATCCATGCCCAACGAAAGCCCCCAGACCCAAATTGAGAGGGGCTGCTTGGTGGCCCCCTGGGGGCCCTTCAGGCCAGCTAGGTCTTTGTGTCCTGGCTCCTTCGGTTTGGGAGCTGTTGCTGCAGTTGGGCATGTTGGGCGGAGAGTGCTTCTCGGGCCGCGAACTGCAACCTTGCAGGTACCTCTCAGGTATCCATGCCCAACGAAAGCCCCCAGACCCAAATTGAGAGGGGCTGCTTGGTGGCCCCCTGGGGGCCCTTCAGGCCAGCTAGGTCTTTGGGTCCTGGCTCCTTCGGTTTGGGAGCTGTTGCTGCAGTTGGGCATGTTGGCCGGAGAGTGCTTCTCGGGCCGCGAACTGCAACCTTGCAGGTAGCTCCCAGGTTCCCGGCCCAACGAAAGCCCCCAGACCCAAATGGAGAGGGGCTGCTTGGGGGCCCCCTGGGGGCCCTTCAGGCCAGCTAGGTCTTTGGGTCCTGGCTCCTTCGCTTTGGGAGCTGTTGCTGCAGTTGGGCATGTTGGCCGGAGAGTGCTTCTCGGGGCGCGAACTGCAACCTTGCAGGTAGCTCCCAGGTTCCCGGCCCAACGAAAGCCCCCAGACCCAAATGGAGAGGGGCTGCTTGGGGGCCCCCTGGGGGCCCTTCAGGCCAGCTAGGTCTTTGGGTCCTGGCTCCTTCGCTTTGGGAGCTGTTGCTGCAGTTGGGCATGTTGGCCGGAGAGTGCTTCTCGGGGCGCGAACTGCAACCTTGAAGGAATCTCCCAGGTTCCCGGCCCAACGAAAGCCCCCAGACCCAAATGGAGAGGGGCTGCTTGGGGGCCCCCTGGGGGCCCTTCAGGCCAGCTAGGTCTTTGGGTCCTGGCTCATTCGGTTTGGGAGCTGTTGCTGCAGTTGGGCATGTTGGCCGGAGAGTGCTTCTCGGGCCGCGAACTGCAACCTTGCAGGAATCTTTCAGGTTCCCGGCCCAACAAAAGCCCCCAGACCCAAATGGAGAGGGGCTGCTTGGGGGCCCCCGGGGGCCCTTCAGGCCAGCTAGGTCTTTGGGTCCTGGCTCCTTCACTTTGGGAGCTGTTGCTGCAGTTGAGCATGTTGGCCGGAGAGTGCTTCTCGGGCCGCGAACTGCTTCCTTGCTGGTACCTCCCAGGTTCCCGGCCCAACTAAAGCCCCCAGACCCAAATGGAGAGGAGCTCCTTGGGGGCCCCATGGGGGCCCTTCAGGCCAGCTAGGTCTTTGGGTCCTGGCTCCTTCGCTTTGGGAGCTGTTGCTGCAGTTGAGCATGTTGGCCGGAGAGTGCTTCTCGGGCCGCGAACTGCAACCTTGCAGGTACCTCTCAGGTATCCATGCCCAACGAAAGCCTCCAGACCCAAATTGAGAGGGGCTGCTTGGTGGCCCCCTGGGGGCCCTTCAGGCCAGCTAGGTCTTTGGGTCCTGGCTCCTTCGCTTTGGGAGCTGTTGCTGCAGTTGGGCATGTTGGGCGGAGAGTGCTTCTCAGGCCGCGAACTGCAACCTTGCAGGATTCTCCCAGGTTCCCGGCCCAACGAAAGCCCCCAGACCCAAATTGAGAGGGGCTGCTTGGGGGCCCCCTGGGGGCCCTTCAGGCCAGCTAGGTCTTTGGGTCCTGGCTCCTTCGCTTTGGGAGCTGTTGCTGCAGTTGGGCATGTTGGCCGGAGAGTGCTTCTCGGGCCGCGAACTGTAACCTTGCAGGTACCTCTCAGGTATCCATGCCCAACGAAAGCCCCCAGACCCAAATTGAGAGGGGCTGCTTGGGGGCCCCCTGGGGGCCCTTCAGGCCAGCTAGGTCTTTGGGTCCTGGCTCCTTCGGTTTGGGAGCTGTTGCTGCAGTTGGGCATGTTGGCCGGAGAGTGCTTCTCGGGCCGCGAACTGCAACCTTGCATGAATCTCCCAGGTTCCCGGCCCAACGAAAGCCCCCAGACCCAAATTGAGAGGGGCTGCTTGGTGGCCCCCTGGGGGCCCTTCAGGCCAGCTAGGTCTTTGGGTCCTGGCTCCTTCGCTTTGGGAGCTGTTGCTGCAGTTGGGCATGTTGGGCGGAGAGTGCTTCTCAGGCCGCGAACTGCAACCTTGCAGGATTCTCCCAGGTTCCCGGCCCAACGAAAGCCCCCAGACCCAAATTGAGAGGGGCTGCTTGGGGGCCCCCTGGGGCCCTTCAGGCCAGCTAGGTCTTTGGGTCCTGGCTCCTTCGGTTTGGGAGCTGTTGCTGCAGTTGGGCATGTTGGCCGGAGAGTGCTTCTCGGGCCGCGAACTGCAACCTTGAAGGAATCTCCCAGGTTCCCGGCCCAACGAAAGCCCCCAGACCCAAATTGAGAGGGGCTGCTTGGGGGCCCCCTGGGGGCCCTTCAGGCCAGCTAGGTCTTTGGGTCCTGGCTCCTTCGGTTTGGGAGCTGTTGCTGCAGTTGGGCATGTTGGCCGGAGAGTGCTTCTCGGGCCTCGAACTGCAACCTTGCAGGAATCTCCCAGGTTCCATGCCCAACAAAAGCCCCCAGACCCAAATGGAGAGGAGCTCCTTGGGGGCCCCATGGGGGCCCTTCAGGCCAGCTAGGTCTTTGGGTCCTGGCTCCTTCGCTTTGGGAGCTGTTGCTGCAGTTGAGCATGTTGGCCGGAGAGTGCTTCTCGGGCCGCGAACTGCAACCTTGCTGGTACCTCCCAGGTTCCCGGCCCAACGAAAGCCCCCAGACCCAAATTGAGAGGGGCTGCTTGGGGGCCCCCTGGGGGCCCTTCAGGCCAGCTAGGTCTTTGGGTCCTGGCTCCTTCGGTTTGGGAGCTGTTGCTGCAGTTGAGCATGTTGGCCGGAGAGTGCTTCTCGGGCCGCGAACTGTAACCTTGCAGGTACCTCCCAGGTTCCCGGCCCAACGAAAGCCCCCAGACCCAAATGGAGAGGGGCTGCTTGGGGGCCCCCTGGGGGCCCTTCAGGCCAGCTAGGTCTTTGGGTCCTGGCTCCTTCGGTTTGGGAGCTGTTGCTGCAGTTGGGCATGTTGGGCGGAGAGTGCTTCTCGGGCCGCGAACTGTAATTTGCAGGAACCTCTCAGGTATACATGCCCAACGAAAGCCCCCAGACCCAAATGGAGAGGGGCTGCTTGGGGGCCCCCTGGGGGCCCTTCAGGCCAGCTAGGTCTTTGGGTCCTGGCTCCTTCGCTTTGGGAGCTGTTGCTGCAGTTGGGCATGTTGGCCGGAGAGTGCTTCTCGGGCCGCGAACTGCAACCTTGCAGGAATCTCCCAGGTTCCCGGCCCAACGAAAGCCCCCAGACCCAAATGGAGAGGGGCTGCTTGGGGGCCCCCTGGGGGCCCTTCAGGCCAGCTAGGTCTTTGGGTCCTGGCTCCTTCGCTTTGGGAGCTGTGCTGCAGTTGGGCATGTTGGCCGGAGAGTGCTTCTCGGGCCGCGAACTCTAACCTTGCAGGTACCTCTCAGGTATACATGCCCAACGAAAGCCCCCAGACCCAAATGGAGAGGGGCTACTTGGGGGCCCCCTGGGGGCCCTTCAGGCCAGCTAGGTCTTTGGGTCCTGGCTCCTTCGGTTTGGGAGCTGTTGCTGCAGTTGGGCATGTTGGCCGGAGAGTGCTTCTCGGGCCGCGAACTGCAACCTTGCAGGAATCTCCCAGGTTCCCGGCCCAACGAAAGCCCCCAGACCCAAATGGAGAGGGGCTGCTTGGGGGCCCCCTGGGGGCCCTTCAGGCCAGCTAGGTCTTTGGGTCCTGGCTCCTTCGGTTTGGGAGCTGTTGCTGCAGTTGGGCATGTTGGCCGGAGAGTGCTTCTCGGGCCGCGAACTGCAACCTTGCAGGAATCTCCCAGGTTCCCGGCCCAACGAAAGCCCCCAGACCCAAATTGAGAGGGGCTGCTTGGGGGCCCCTGGGGGCCCTTCAGGCCAGCTAGGTCTTTGGGTCCTGGCTCCTTCGGTTTGGAGCTGTTGCTGCAGTTGGGCATGTTGGCCGGAGAGTGCTTCTCGGGGCCGCGAACTGTAACCTTGCAGGTACCTCTCAGGTATCCATGCCCAACGAAAGCCCCCAGACCCAAATTGAGAGGGGCTGCTTGGGGGCCCCCTGGGGGGCCCTTCAGGCCAGCTAGGTCTTTGGGTCCTGGCTCCTTCGGTTTGGGAGCTGTTGCTGCAGTTGGGCATGTTGGCCGGAGAGTGCTTCTCGGGCCGCGAACTGCAACCTTGCAGGATTCTCCCAGGTTCCCGGCCCAACGAAAGCCCCCAGACCCAAATGGAGAGGGGCTGCTTGGGGGCCCCCTGGGGGCCCTTCAGGCCAGCTAGGTCTTTGGGTCCTGGCTCCTTCGCTTTGGGAGCTGTTGCTGCAGTTGGGCATGTTGGCCGGAGAGTGCTTCTCGGGCCGCGAACTGCAACCTTGCAGGTACCTCTCAGGTATCCATGCCCAACGAAAGCCCCCAGACCCAAATGGAGAGGGGCTGCTTGGTGGCCCCCTGGGGGCCCTTCAGGCCAGCTAGGTCTTTGTGTCCTGGCTCCTTCGGTTTGGGAGCTGTTGCTGCAGTTGGGCATGTTGGCCGGAGAGTGCTTCTCGGGCCGCGAACTGCAACCTTGCAGGTACCTCTCAGGTATCCATGCCCAACGAAAGCCCCCAGACCCAAATTGAGAGGGCTGCTTGGTGGCCCCTGGGGCCCTTTCAGGCCAGCTAGGTCTTTGTGTCCTGGCTCCTTCGGTTTGGGAGCTGTTGCTGCAGTTGGGCATGTTGGCCGGAGAGTGCTTCTCGGGCCGCGAACTGCAACCTTGCAGGTAGCTCCAGGTTCCCGGCCCAACGAAAGCCCCCAGACCCAAATGGAGAGGGGCTCCTTGGGGGCCCCCTGGGGGCCCTTCAGGCCAGCTAGGTCTTTGGGTCCTGGCTCCTTCGCTTTGGGAGCTGTTGCTGCAGTTGGGCATGTTGGCCGGAGAGTGCTTCTCGGGCCGCGAACTGCAACCTTGCAGGAATTCTCCAGGTTCCCGGCCCAACGAAAGCCCCCAGACCCAAATGGAGAGGGGCTGCTTGGGGGCCCCCTGGGGGCCCTTCAGGCCAGCTAGGTCTTTGGGTCCTGGCTCATTCGGTTTGGGAGCTGTTGCTGCAGTTGGGCATGTTGGCCGGAGAGTGCTTCTCGGGCCGCGAACTGCAACCTTGCAGGAATCTTTCAGGTTCCCGGCCCAACAAAAGCCCCCAGACCCAAATGGAGAGGGGCTGCTTGGGGGCCCCCGGGGGCCCTTCAGGCCAGCTAGGTCTTTGGGTCCTGGCGCCTTCGGTTTGGGAGCTGTTGCTGCAGTTGGGCATGTTGGCCGGAGAGTGCTTCTCCGGCCGAGAACTGCAACCTTGCAGGTACCTCCCAGGTTCCCGGCCCAACGAAAGCCCCCAGACCCAAATTGAGAGGGGCTGTTTGGGGGCCCCATGGGGGCCCTTCAGGCCAGCTAGGTCTTTGGGTCCTGGCTCCTTCGGTTTGGGAGCTGTTGCTGCAGTTGGGCATGTTGGCCGGAGAGTGCTTCTCGGGCCGCGAACTGCAACCTCGCAGGAATCTCCCAGGTTACCGGCCGAACGAAAGGCCCCAGACCCAAATGGAGAGGGGCTGCTTGGGGGCCCCCTGGGGGCCCTTCAGGCCAGCTAGGTCTTTGGGTCCTGGCTCCTTCGGTTTGGGAGCTGTTGCTGCAGTTGGGCATGTTGGCCGGAGAGTGCTTCTCGGGCCGCGAACTGCAACGTTGCAGGATTCTCCCAGGTTCCCGGCCCAACAAAAGCCCCCAGACCCAAATTGAGAGGGACTGCTTTGGGCCCCCCTGGGGGCCCTTCAGGCCAGCTAGGTCTTTGGGTCCTGGCTCCTTCGGTTTGGGAGCTGTTGCTGCAGTTGGGCATGTTGGCCGGAGAGTGCTTCTCGGGCCGCGAACTGCAACCTTGCAGGAATCTCCCAGGTTCCATGCCCAACGAAAGCCCCCAGACCCAAATTGAGAGGGGCTGCTTGGGGGCCCCCTGGGGGCCCTTCAGGCCAGCTAGGTCTTTGGGTCCTGGCTCCTTCGGTTTGGGAGCTGTTGCTGCAGTTGGGCATGTTGGCCGGAGAGTGCTTCTCGGGCCGCGAACTGCAACCTTGCATGAATCTCCCAGGTTCCCGGCCCAACGAAAGCCCCCAGACCCAAATGGAGAGGGGCTGCTTGGCGGCCCCCTGGGGGCCCTTCAGGCCAGCTAGGTCTTTGGGTCCTGGCTCCTTCGGTTTGGGAGCTGTTGCTGCAGTTGGGCATGTTGGCCGGAGAGTGCTTCTCGGGCCACGAACTGCAACCTTGCATGAATCTCCCAGGTTCCCGGCCCAACGAAAGCCCCCAGACCCAAATGGAGAGGGGCTGCTTGGGGGACCCCTGGGGGCCCTTCAGGCCAGCTAGGTCTTTGGGTCCTGGCTCCTTCGCTTTGGGAGCTGTTGCTGCAGTTGGGCATGTTGGCCGGAGAGTGCTTCTCGGGCCGCGAACTGCAACCTTGCAGGTACCTCTCAGGTATCCATGCCCAACGAAAGCCCCCAGACCCAAATTGAGAGGGGCTGCTTGGGGGCCCCCTGGGGGCCCTTCAGGCCAGCTAGGTCTTTGGGTCCTGGCTCCTTCGGTTTGGGAGCTGTTGCTGCAGTTGGGCATGTTGGCCGGAGAGTGCTTCTCGGGCCGCGAACTGCAACCTTGCAGGATTCTCCCAGGTTCCCGGCCCAACGAAAGCCCCCAGACCCAAATGGAGAGGGGCTGCTTGGGGGCCCCCTGGGGGCCCTTCAGGCCAGCTAGGTCTTTGTGTCCTGGCTCCTTCGCTTTGGGAGCTGTTGCTGCAGTTGGGCATGTTGGCCGGAGAGTGCTTCTCGGGCCGCGAACTGCAACCTTGCAGGAATCTCCCAGGTTCCATGCCCAACGAAAGCCCCCAGACCCAAATTGAGAGGGGCTGCTTGGGGGCCCCCTGGGGGCCCTTCAGGCCAGCTAGGTCTTTGGGTCCTGGCTCCTTCGGTTTGGGAGCTGTTGCTGCAGTTGGGCATGTTGGCCGGAGAGTGCTTCTCGGGCCGCGAACTGCAACCTTGCATGAATCTCCCAGGTTCCCGGCCCAACGAAAGCCCCCAGACCCAAATTGAGAGGGGCTGCTTGGTGGCCCCCTGGGGGCCCTTCAGGCCAGCTAGGTCTTTGGGTCCTGGCTCCTTCGCTTTGGGAGCTGTTGCTGCAGTTGGGCATGTTGGCCGGAGAGTGCTTCTCGGGCCGCGAACTGCAACCTTGCAGGATTCTCCCAGGTTCCATGCCCAACGAAAGCCCCCAGACCCAAATGGAGAGGGGCTGCTTGGGGGCCCCCTGGGGGCCCTTCAGGCCAGCTAGGTCTTTGGGTCCTGGCTCCTTCGCTTTGGGAGCTGTTGCTGCAGTTGGGCATGTTGGCCGGAGAGTGCTTCTCGGGCCGCGAACTGCAACCTTGCAGGAATCTCCCAGGTTCCATGCCCAACGAAAGCCCCCAGACCCAAATTGAGAGGGGCTGCTTGGGGGCCCCCTGGGGGCCCTTCAGGCCAGCTAGGTCTTTGGGTCCTGGCTCCTTCGGTTTGGGAGCTGTTGCTGCAGTTGGGCATGTTGGCCGGAGAGTGCTTCTCGGGCCGTGAACTGCAACCTTGCATGAATCTCCCAGGTTCCCGGCCCAACGAAAGCCCCCAGACCCAAATTGAGAGGGGCTGCTTGGTGGCCCCCTGGGGGCCCTTCAGGCCAGCTAGGTCTTTGGGTCCTGGCTCCTTCGGTTTGGGAGCTGTTGCTGCAGTTGGGCATGTTGGCCGGAGAGTGCTTCTCGGGCCGCGAACTGTAACCTTGCAGGTACCTCTCAGGTATCCATGCCCAACGAAAGCCCCCAGACCCAAATGGAGAGGGGCTGCTTGGGGGCCCCCTGGGGGCCCTTCAGGCCAGCTAGGTCTTTGGGTCCTGGCTCCTTCGCTTTGGGAGCTGTTGCTGCAGTTGGGCATGTTGGCCGGAGAGTGCTTCTCGGGCCGCGAACTGCAACCTTGCATGAATCTCCCAGGTTCCCGGCCCAACGAAAGCCCCCAGACCCAAATGGAGAGGGGCTGCTTGGGGGCCCCCTGGGGGCCCTTCAGGCCAGCTAGGTCTTTGGGTCCTGGCTCCTTCGGTTTGGGAGCTGTTGCTGCAGTTGGGCATGTTGGCCGGAGAGTGCTTCTCGGGCCGCGAACTGCAACCTTGCATGAATCTCCCAGGTTCCCGGCCCAACGAAAGCCCCCAGACCCAAATTGAGAGGGGCTGCTTGGTGGCCCCCTGGGGGCCCTTCAGGCCAGCTAGGTCTTTGGGTCCTGGCTCCTTCGGTTTGGGAGCTGTTGCTGCAGTTGGGCATGTTGGCCGGAGAGTGCTTCTCGGGCCGCGAACTGTAACCTTGCAGGTACCTCTCAGGTATCCATGCCCAACGAAAGCCCCCAGACCCAAATTGAGAGGGGCTGCTTGGGGGCCCCCTGGGGGCCCTTCAGGCCAGCTAGGTCTTTGGGTCCTGGCTCCTTCGGTTTGGGAGCTGTTGCTGCAGTTGGGCATGTTGGCCGGAGAGTGCTTCTCGGGCCGCGAACTGCAACCTTGCAGGATTCTCCCAGGTTCCCGGCCCAACGAAAGCCCCCAGACCCAAATGGAGAGGGGCTGCTTGGGGGCCCCCTGGGGGCCCTTCAGGCCAGCTAGGTCTTTGGGTCCTGGCTCCTTCGCTTTGGGAGCTGTTGCTGCAGTTGGGCATGTTGGCCGGAGAGTGCTTCTCGGGCCGCGAACTGCAAACTTGAAGGAATCTCCCAGGTTCCCGGCCCAACGAAAGCCCCCAGACCCAAATTGAGAGGGGCTGCTTGGGGGCCCCCTGGGGGCCCTTCAGGCCACCTAGGTCTTTGTGTCCTGGCTACTTCGGTTTGGGAGCTGTTGCTGCAGTTGGGCATGTTGGCCGGAGAGTGCTTCTCGGGCCTCGAACTGCAACCTTGCTGGTACCTCCCAGGTTCCCGGCCCAACGAAAGCCCCCAGACCCAAATGGAGAGGGGCTGCTTGGGGCCCCCCTGGGGGCCCTTCAGGCCAGCTAGGTCTTTGGGTCCTGGCTCCTTCGGTTTGGGAGCTGTTGCTGCAGTTGGGCATGTTGGCCGGAGAGTGCTTCTCGGGCCGCGAACTGCAACCTTGCAGGATTCTCCCAGGTTCCATGCCCAACGAAAGCCCCCAGACCCAAATGGAGAGGGGCTGCTTGGGGGCCCCCTGGGGGCCCTTCAGGCCAGCTAGGTCTTTGGGTCCTGGCTCCTTCGCTTTGGGAGCTGTTGCTGCAGTTGGGCATGTTGGCCGGAGAGTGCTTCTCGGGCCGCGAACTGCAACCTTGCAGGAATCTCCCAGGTTCCCGGCCCAACGAAAGCCCCCAGACCCAAATTGAGAGGGGCTGCTTGGGGGCCCCCTGGGGGCCCTTCAGGCCAGCTAGGTCTTTGGGTCCTGGCTCCTTCGCTTTGGGAGCTGTTGCTGCAGTTGGGCATGTTGGCCGGAGAGTGCTTCTCGGGCGCGAACTGCAACCTTGCATGAATCTCCCAGGTTCCCGGCCCAACGAAAGCCCCCAGACCCAAATGGAGAGGGGCTGCTTGGGGGACCCCTGGGGGCCCTTCAGGCCAGCTAGGTCTTTGGGTCCTGGCTCCTTCGCTTTGGGAGCTGTTGCTGCAGTTGGGCATGTTGGCCGGAGAGTGCTTCTCGGGCCGCGAACTGTAACCTTGCAGGTACCTCTCAGGTATCCATGCCCAACGAAAGCCCCCAGACCCAAATTGAGAGGGGCTGCTTGGTGGCCCCCTGGGGGCCCTTCAGGCCAGCTAGGTCTTTGGGTCCTGGCTCCTTGGGTTTGGGAGCTGTTGCTGCAGTTGGGCATGTTGGCCGGAGAGTGCTTCTCGGGCCGCGAACTGCAACCTTGCAGGATTCTCCCAGGTTCCCGGCCCAACGAAAGCCCCCAGACCCAAATGGAGAGGGGCTGCTTGGGGGCCCCCTGGGGGCCCTTCAGGCCAGCTAGGTCTTTGGGTCCTGGCTCCTTCGCTTTGGGAGCTGTGTCTGCAGTTGGGCATGTTGGCCGGAGAGTGCTTCTCGGGCCGCGAACTGTAACCTTGCAGGTACCTCTCAGGTAGCCATGCCCAACGAAAGCCCCCAGACCCAAATTGAGAGGGGCTGCTTGGGGGCCCCCTGGGGGCCCTTCAGGCCAGCTAGGTCTTTGGGTCCTGGCTCCTTCGGTTTGGGAGCTGTTGCTGCAGTTGGGCATGTTGGCCGGAGAGTGCTTCTCGGGCCGCGAACTGCAACCTTGCAGGAATCTCCCAGGTTCCCGGCCCAACGAAAGCCCCCAGACCCAAATGGAGAGGGGCTGCTTGGGGGCCCCCTGGGGGCCCTTCAGGCCAGCTAGGTCTTTGGGTCCTGGCTCCTTCGCTTTGGGAGCTGTTGCTGCAGTTGGGCATGTTGGCCGGAGAGTGCTTCTCGGGCCGCGAACTGCAACCTTGAAGGAATCTCCCAGGTTCCCGGCCCAACGAAAGCCCCCAGACCCAAATTGAGAGGGGCTGCTTGGGGGCCCCCTGGGGGCCCTTCAGGCCAGCTAGGTCTTTGGGTCCTGGCTCATTCGGTTTGGGAGTTGTTGCTGCAGTTGGGCATGTTGGCCGGAGAGTGCTTCTCGGGCCTCGAACTGCAACCTTGCAGGAATCTTTCAGGTTCCCGGCCCAACAAAAGCCCCCAGACCCAAATGGAGAGGGGCTGCTTGGGGGCCCAATGGGGGCCCTTCAGGCCAGCTAGGTCTTTGGGTCCTGGCTCCTTCGGTTTGGGAGCTGTTGCTGCAGTTGGGCATGTTGGCCGGAGAGTGCTTCTCGGGCCTCGAACTGCAACCTTGCAGGTACCTCGCAGGTTCCCGGCCCAACTAAAGCCTCCAGACCCAAATGGAGAGGAGCTCCTTGGGGGCCCAATGGGGGCCCTTCAGGCCAGCTAGGTCTTTGGGTCCTGGCTCCTTCGGTTTGGGAGCTGTTGCTGCAGTTGGGCATGTTGGCCGGAGAGTGCTTCTCGGGCCGCGAACTGCAACCTCGCAGGAATCTCCCAGGTTCCCGGCCCAACGAAAGGCCCCAGACCCAAATGGAGAGGAGCTGCTTGGGGGCCCCCTGGGGGCCCTTCAGGCCAGCTAGGTCATTGTGTCCTGGCTCCTTCGGTTTGGGAGCTGTTGCTGCAGTTGGGCATGTTGGCCGGAGAGTGCTTCTCGGGCCGCGAACTGCAACCTTGCAGGATTCTCCCAGGTTCCCGGCCCAACGAAAGCCCCCAGACCCAAATGGAGAGGGGCTGCTTGGGGCCCCCCTGGGGGCCCTTCAGGCCAGCTAGGTCTTTGGGTCCTGGCTCCTTCGGTTTGGGAGCTGTTGCTGCAGTTGGGCATGTTGGCCGGAGAGTGCTTCTCGGGCCGCGAACTGCAACCTTGCAGGATTCTCCCAGGTTCCATGCCCAACGAAAGCCCCCAGACCCAAATTGAGAGGGGCTGCTTGGGGGCCCCCTGGGGGCCCTTCAGGCCAGCTAGGTCTTTGGGTCCTGGCTCCTTCGCTTTGGGAGCTGTTGCTGCAGTTGGGCATGTTGGCCGGAGAGTGCTTCTCGGGCCGCGAACTGCAACCTTGCATGAATCTCCCAGGTTCCCGGCCCAACGAAAGCCCCCAGACCCAAATTGAGAGGGGCTGCTTGGGGGCCCCCTGGGGGCCCTTCAGGCCAGCTAGGTCTTTGGGTCCTGGCTCCTTCGCTTTGGGAGCTGTTGCTGCAGTTGGGCATGTTGGCCGGAGAGTGCTTCTCGGGCCGCGAACTGCAACCTTGCAGGATTCTCCCAGGTTCCCGGCCCAACGAAAGCCCCCAGACCCAAATGGAGAGGGGCTGCTTGGGGGCCCCCTGGGGGCCCTTCAGGCCAGCTAGGTCTTTGGGTCCTGGCTCCTTCGCTTTGGGAGCTGTTGCTGCAGTTGGGCATGTTGGGCGGAGAGTGCTTCTCGGGCCGCGAACTGCAACCTTGCAGGTACCTCCCAGGTTCCCGGCCCAACGAAAGCCCCCAGACCCAAATGGAGAGGGGCTGCTTGGGGGCCCCCTGGGGGCCCTTCAGGCCAGCTAGGTCTTTGGGTCCTGGCTCCTTCGCTTTGGGAGCTGTTGCTGGATATTGGGCATGTTGGCCGGAGAGTGCTTCTCGGGCCGCGAACTGCAACCTTGCTGGTATCTCCCAGGTTCTCAGCCTAAAGAAAGCCCCCAGACCCAAATGGAGAGGGCCTACTTGGGGGCCCCCTGGGGGCCCTTCAGGCCAGCTAGGTCTTTGTGTCCTGGCTCATTCGGTTTGGGAGCTGTTGCTGCAGTTGGGCATGTTGGCCGGAGAGTGCTTCTCGGGCCTCGAACTGCAACCTTGCAGGAATCTCCCAGGTTCCCGGCCCAACGAAAGCCCCCAGACCCAAATGGAGAGGGGCTGCTTGGGGGCCCCCTGGGGGCCCTTCAGGCCAGCTAGGTCTTTGGGTCCTGGCTCCTTCGCTTTGGGAGCTGTTGCTGCAGTTGGGCATGTTGGCCGGAGAGTGCTTCTCGGGCCGCGAACTGCAACCTTGCAGGTACCTCCCAGGTTCCCGGCCCAACGAAAGCCCCCAGACCCAAATTGAGAGGGGCTGCTTGGGGGCCCCCTGGGGCCCCTTCAGGCCAGCTAGGTCTTTGGGTCCTGGCTCCTTCGCTTTGGGAGCTGTTGCTGCAGTTGGGCATGTTGGCCGGAGAGTGCTTCTCGGGCCGCGAACTGCAACCTTGCAGGATTCTTCCAGGTTCCCGGCCCAACGAAAGCCCCCAGACCCAAATTGAGAGGGGCTGCTTGGTGGCCCCCTGGGGGCCCTTCAGGCCAGCTAGGTCTTTGGGTCCTGGCTCCTTCGGTTTGGGAGCTGTTGCTGCAGTTGGGCATGTTGGCCGGAGAGTGCTTCTCGGGCCGCGAACTGCAACCTTGCAGGATTCTCCCAGGTTCCCGGCCCAACAAAAGCCCCCAGACCCAAATGGAGAGGGGCTGCTTGGGGGACCACTGGGGGCCCTTCAGGCCAGCTAGGTCTTTGGGTCCTGGCTCCTTCGGTTTGGGAGCTGTTGCTGCAGTTGGGCATGTTGGCCGGAGAGTGCTTCTCGGGCCGCGAACTGCAACCTTGCAGGATTCTCCCAGGTTCCCGGCCCAACGAAAGCCCACAGACCCAAATTGAGAGGGGCTGCTTGGGGGCCCCCTGGGGGCCCTTCAGGCCAGCTAGGTCTTTGGGTCCTGGCTCCTTCGGTTTGGGAGCTGTTGCTGCAGTTGGGCATGTTGGCCGGAGAGTGCTTCTCGGGCCGCGAACTGCAACCTTGCAGGTACCTCCCAGGTTCCCGGCCCAAGGAAAACCCCCAGACCCAAATGGAGAGGGGCTGCTTGGGGGCCCCCTGGGGGCCCTTCAGGCCAGCTAGGTCTTTGGGTCCTGGCTCCTTCGGTTTGGGAGCTGTTGCTGGATATTGGGCATGTTGGGCGGAGAGTGCTTCTCGGGCCGCGAACTGCAACCTTGCAGGAATCTCCCAGGTTCCATGCCCAAGGAAAGCCCCCAGACCCAAATTGAGAGGGGCTGCTTGGGGGCCCCCTGGGGGCCCTTCAGGCCAGCTAGGTCTTTGGGTCCTGGCTCCTTCGGTTTGGGAGCTGTTGCTGCAGTTGGGCATGTTGGGCGGAGAGTGCTTCTCGGGCCGCGAACTGTAACTTGCAGGTACCTCTCAGGTATACATGCCCAACGAAAGCCCCCAGACCCAAATGGAGAGGGGCTGCTTGGTGGCCTTCTGGGGGCCCTTCAGGCCAGCTAGGTCTTTGGGTCCTGGCTCCTTCGCTTTGGGAGCTGTTGCTGGATATTGGGCATGTTGGCCGGAGAGTGCTTCTCGGGCCGCGAACTGCAACCTTGCTGGTATCTCCCAGGTTCTCAGCCTAAAGAAAGCCCCCAGACCCAAATGGAGAGGGACTTCTTTGGGCCCCCCTGGGGGCCCTTCAGGCCAGCTAGGTCTTTGGGTCCTGGCTCATTCGGTTTGGGAGCTGTTGTTGACGTTGGGCATGTTGGGCGGAGAGTGCTTCTCGGGCCGCGAACTGCAACCTTGCAGGATTCTCCCAGGTTCCATGCCCAAGGAAAGCCCCCAGACCCAAATTGAGAGGGGCTGCTTGGGGGCCCCCTGGGGGCCCTTCAGGCCAGCTAGGTCATTGTGTCCTGGCTCCTTCGGTTTGGGAGCTGTTGCTGCAGTTGGGCATGTTGGCCGGAGAGTGCTTCTCGGGCCGCGAACTGCAACCTTGCAGGATTCTCCCAGGTTCCCGGCCCAACGAAAGCCCCCAGACCCAAATGGAGAGGGGCTGCTTGGGGCCCCCCTGGGGGCCCTTCAGGCCAGCTAGGTCTTTGGGTCCTGGCTCCTTCGGTTTGGGAGCTGTTGCTGCAGTTGGGCATGTTGGGCGGAGAGTGCTTCTCGGGCCGCGAACTGTAACTTGCAGGTACCTCTCAGGTATACATGCCCAAAGAAAGCCCCCAGACCCAAATGGAGAGGGGCTGCTTGGTGGCCTTCTGGGGGCCCTTCAAGCCAGCTAGGTCTTTGGGTCCTGGCTCCTTCGCTTTGGGAGCTGTTGCTGGATATTGGGCATGTTGGCCGGAGAGTGCTTCTCGGGCCGCGAACTGCAACCTTGCTGGTATCTCCCAGGTACTCAGCCTAAAGAAAGCCCCCAGACCCAAATGGAGAGGGACTTCTTTGGGCCCACCTGGGGGCCCTTCAGGCCAGCTAGGTCTTTGGGTCCTGGCTCATTCGGTTTGGGAGCTGTTGTTGACGTTGGGCATGTTGGCCGGAGAGTGCTTCTCGGGCCGCGAACTGCAACCTTGCAGGAATCTCCCAGGTTCCATGCCCAACGAAAGCCCCCAGACCCAAATTGAGAGGGGCTGCTTGGGGGCCCCCTGGGGGCCCTTCAGGCCAGCTAGGTCTTTGGGTCCTGGCTCCTTCGGTTTGGGAGCTGTTGCTGCAGTTGGGCATGTTGGCCGGAGAGTGCTTCTCGGGCCGCGAACTGCAACCTTGCATGAATCTCCCACGTTCCCGGCCCAACGAAAGCCCCCAGACCCAAATTGAGAGGGGCTGCTTGGGGGCCCCCTGGGGGCCCTTCAGGCCAGCTAGGTCTTTGGGTCCTGGCTCCTTCGGTTTGGGAGCTGTTGCTGCAGTTGGGCATGTTGGCCGGAGAGTGCTTCTCGGGCCGCGAACTGTAACCTTGCAGGTACCTCTCAGGTATCCATGCCCTACGAAAGCCCCCAGACCCAAATGGAGAGGGGCTGCTTGGGGGCCCCCTGGGGGCCCTTCAGGCCAGCTAGGTCTTTGGGTCCTGGCTCCTTCGCTTTGGGAGCTGTTGCTGCAGTTGGGCATGTTGGCCGGAGAGTGCTTCTCGGGCCGCGAACTGCAACCTTGCATGAATCTCCCAGGTTCCCGGCCCAACGAAAGCCCCCAGACCCAAATGGAGAGGGGCTGCTTGGTGGCCCCCTGGGGGCCCTTCAGGCCAGCTAGGTCTTTGGGTCCTGGCTCCTTCGCTTTGGGAGCTGTTGCTGCAGTTGGGCATGTTGGCCGGAGAGTGCTTCTCGGGCCGCGAACTGTAACCTTGCAGGTACCTCTCAGGTATCCATGCCCAACGAAAGCCCCCAGACCCAAATGGAGAGGGGCTGCTTGGGGACCCCCTGGGGGCCCTTCAGGCCAGCTAGGTCTTTGGGTCCTGGCTCCTTCGCTTTGGGAGCTGTTGCTGCAGTTGGGCATGTTGGCCGGAGAGTGCTTCTCGGGCCGCGAACTGTAACCTTGCAGGTACCTCTCAGGTATCCATGCCCAACGAAAGCCCCCAGACCCAAATTGAGAGGGGCTGCTTGGTGGCCCCCTGGGGGCCCTTCAGGCCAGCTAGGTCTTTGGGTCCTGGCTCCTTCGCTTTGGGAGCTGTTGCTGCAGTTGGGCATGTTGGCCGGAGAGTGCTTCTCGGGCCGCGAACTGCAACCTTGCAGGAATCTCCCAGGTTCCATGCCCAACAAAAGCCCCCAGACCCAAATGGAGAGGGGCTGCTTGGGGGCCCCCTGGGGGCCCTTCAGGCCAGCTAGGTCTTTGGGTCCTGGCTCCTTCGCTTTGGGAGCTGTTGCTGCAGTTGGGCATGTTGGCCGGAGAGTGCTTCTCGGGCCGCGAACTGCAACCTTGAAGGAATCTCCCAGGTTCCCGGCCCAACGAAAGGCCCCAGACCCAAATTGAGAGGGGCTGCTTGGGGGCCCCCTGGGGGCCCTTCAGGCCAGCTAGGTCTTTGGGTCCTGGCTCATTCGGTTTGGGAGCTGTTGCTGCAGTTGGGCATGTTGGCCGGAGAGTGCTTCTCGGGCCTCGAACTGCAACCTTGCAGGAATCTTTCAGGTTACCGGCCCAACAAAAGCCCCCAGACCCAAATGGAGAGGGGCTGCTTGGGGGCCCCCGGGGGCCCTTCAGGCCAGCTAGGTCTTTGGGTCCTGGCTCCTTCGCTTTGGGAGCTGTTGCTGCAGTTGGGCATGTTGGCCGGAGAGTGCTTCTCGGGCCGCGAACTGCAACCTTGCAGGTACCTCGCAGGTTCCCGGCCCAACTAAAGCCCCCAGACCCAAATGGAGAGGAGCTCCTTGGGGGCCCCATGGGGGCCCTTCAGGCCAGCTAGGTCTTTGGGTCCTGGCTCCTTCGGTTTGGGAGCTGTTGCTGCAGTTGGGCATGTTGGCCGGAGAGTGCTTCTCGGGCCGCGAACTGCAACCTCGCAGGAATCTCCCAGGTTCCCGGCCCAACGAAAGTTCCCAGACCCAAATGGAGAGGGGCTGCTTGGGGGACCCCTGGGGGCCCTTCAGGCCAGCTAGGTCTTTGGGTCCTGGCTCCTTCGGTTTGGGAGCTGTTGCTGCAGTTGGGCATGTTGGCCGGAGAGTGCTTCTCGGGCCGCGAACTGTAACCTTGCAGGTACCTCTCAGGTATCCATGCCCAACGAAAGCCCCCAGACCCAAATTGAGAGGGGCTGCTTGGTGGCCCCCTGGGGGCCCTTCAGGCCAGCTAGGTCTTTGGGTCCTGGCTCCTTCGCTTTGGGAGCTGTTGCTGCAGTTGGGCATGTTGGCCGGAGAGTGCTTCTCGGGCCGCGAACTGCAACCTTGCAGGTACCTCTCAGGTATCCATGCCCAACGAAAGCCCCCAGACCCAAATTGAGAGGGGCTGCTTGGTGGCCCCCTGGGGGCCCTTCAGGCCAGCTAGGTCTTTGGGTCCTGGCTCCTTCGGTTTGGGAGCTGTTGCTGCAGTTGGGCATGTTGGCCGGAGAGTGCTTCTCGGGCCGCGAACTGCAACCTTGCAGGAATCTCCCAGGTTCCCGGCCCAACGAAAGCCCCCAGACCCAAATGGAGAGGGGCTGCTTGGGGGCCCCCTGGGGGCCCTTCAGGCCAGCTAGGTCTTTGGGTCCTGGCTCCTTCGCTTTGGGAGCTGTTGCTGCAGTTGGGCATGTTGGCCGGAGAGTGCTTCTCGGGCCGCGAACTGCAACCTTGAAGGAATCTCCCAGGTTCCCGGCCCAACGAAAGCCCCCAGACCCAAATGGAGAGGGGCTGCTTGGGGGCCCCCTGGGGGCCCTTCAGGCCAGCTAGGTCTTTGGGTCCTGGCTCCTTCGCTTTGGGAGCTGTTGCTGCAGTTGGGCATGTTGGCCGGAGAGTGCTTCTCCGGCCGCGAACTGCAACCTTGCAGGTACCTCGCAGGTTCCCGGCCCAACTAAAGCCTCCAGACCCAAATGGAGAGGAGCTCCTTGGGGGCCCCATGGGGGCCCTTCAGGCCAGCTAGGTCTTTGGGTCCTGGCTCCTTCGGTTTGGGAGCTGTTGCTGCAGTTGGGCATGTTGGCCGGAGAGTGCTTCTCGGGCCGCGAACTGCAACCTCGCAGGAATCTCCCAGGTTCCCGGCCCAACGAAAGGCCCCAGACCCAAATTGAGAGGGGCTGCTTGGGGGCCCCCTGGGGGCCCTTCAGGCCAGCTAGGTCTTTGGGTCCTGGCTCATTCGGTTTGGGAGCTGTTGCTGCAGTTGGGCATGTTGGCCGGAGAGTGCTTCTCGGGCCGCGAACTGCAACCTTGCAGGATTCTCCCAGGTTCCCGGCCCAACGAAAGCCCCCAGACCCAAATGGAGAGGGGCTGCTTGGGGCCCCCCTGGGGGCCCTTCAGGCCAGCTAGGTCTTTGGGTCCTGGCTCCTTCGGTTTGGGAGCTGTTGCTGCAGTTGGGCATGTTGGCCGGAGAGTGCTTCTCGGGCAGCGAACTGCAACCTTGCAGGATTCTCCCAGGTTCCATGCCCAACGAAAGCCCCCAGACCCAAATTGAGAGGGGCTGCTTGGGGGCCCCCTGGGGGCCCTTCAGGCCAGCTAGGTCTTTGGGTCCTGGCTCCTTCGCTTTGGGAGCTGTTGCTGCAGTTGGGCATGTTGGCCGGAGAGTGCTTCTCGGGCCGCGAAGTGCAACCTTGCATGAATCTCCCAGGTTCCCGGCCCAACGAAAGCCCCCAGACCCAAATTGAGAGGGGCTGCTTGGGGGCCCCCTGGGGGCCCTTCAGGCCAGCTAGGTCTTTGGGTCCTGGCTCCTTCGGTTTGGGAGCTGTTGCTGCAGTTGGGCATGTTGGCCGGAGAGTGCTTCTCGGGCCGCGAACTGCAACCTTGCAGGATTCTCCCAGGTTCCCGGCCCAACGAAAGCCCCCAGACCCAAATGGAGAGGGGCTGCTTGGGGGCCCCCTGGGGGCCCTTCAGGCCAGCTAGGTCTTTGGGTCCTGGCTCCTTCGCTTTGGGAGCTGTTGCTGCAGTTGGGCATGTTGGGCGGAGAGTGCTTCTCGGGCCGCGAACTGCAACCTTGCAGGTACCTCCCAGGTTCCCGGCCCAACGAAAGCCCCCAGACCCAAATGGAGAGGGGCTGCTTGGGGGCCCCCTGGGGGCCCTTCAGGCCAGCTAGGTCTTTGGGTCCTGGCTCCTTCGCTTTGGGAGCTGTTGCTGCAGTTGTGCATGTTGGGCGGAGAGTGCTTCTCGGGCCGCGAACTGCAACCTTGAAGGAATCTCCCAGGTTCCCGGCCCAACGAAAGCCCCCAGACCCAAATTGAGAGGGGCTGCTTGGGGGCCCCCTGGGGGCCCTTCAGGCCAGCTATGTCTTTGTGTCCTGGCTCCTTCGGTTTGGGAGCTGTTGCTGCAGTTGGGCATGTTGGCCGGAGAGTGCTTCTCGGGCCTCGAACTGCAACCTTGCTGGTACCTCCCAGGTTCCCGGCCCAACGAAAGCCCCCAGACCCAAATGGAGAGGGGCTGCTTGGGGCCCACCTGGGGGCCCTTCAGGCCAGCTAGGTCTTTGGGTCCTGGCTCCTTCGGTTTGGGAGCTGTTGCTGCAGTTGGGCATGTTGGCCGGAGAGTGCTTCTCGGGCCGCGAACTGCAACCTTGCAGGATTCTCCCAGGTTCCATGCCCAACGAAAGCCCCCAGACCCAAATTGAGAGGGGCTGCTTGGGGGCCCCCTGGGGGCCCTTCAGGCCAGCTAGGTCTTTGGGTCCTGGCTCCTTCGCTTTGGGAGCTGTTGCTGCAGTTGTGCATGTTGGCCGGAGAGTGCTTCTCGGGCCGCGAACTGCAACCTTGCATGAATCTCCCAGGTTCCCGGCCCAACGAAAGCCCCCAGACTCAAATTGAGAGGGGCTGCTTGGGGGCCCCCTGGGGGCCCTTCAGGCCAGCTAGGTCTTTGGGTCCTGGCTCCTTCGCTTTGGGAGCTGTTGCTGCAGTTGGGCATGTTGGCCGGAGAGTGCTTCTCGGGCCGCGAACTGCAACCTTGCAGGATTCTCCCAGGTTCCCGGCCCAACGAAAGCCCCCAGACCCAAATGGAGAGGGGCTGCTTGGGGGCCCCCTGGGGGCCCTTCAGGCCAGCTAGGTCTTTGGGTCCTGGCTCCTTCGCTTTGGGAGCTGTTGCTGCAGTTGGGCATGTTGGCCGGAGAGTGCTTCTCGGGCCGCGAACTGCAACCTTGCATGAATCTCCCAGGTTCCCGGCCCAACGAAAGCCCCCAGACCCAAATGGAGAGGGGCTGCTTGGTGGCCCCCTGGGGGCCCTTCAGGCCAGCTAGGTCTTTGGGTCCTGGCTCCTTCGCTTTGGGAGCTGTTGCTGCAGTTGGGCATGTTGGCCGGAGAGTGCTTCTCGGGCCGCGAACTGCAACCTTGCAGGTACCTCTCAGGTATCCATGCCCAACGAAAGCCCCCAGACCCAAATTGAGAGGGGCTGCTTGGTGGCCCCCTGGGGGCCCTTCAGGCCAGCTAGGTCTTTGTGTCCTGGCTCCTTCGCTTTGGGAGCTGTTGCTGCAGTTGGGCATGTTGGGCGGAGAGTGCTTCTCGGTCCGCGAACTGTAACTTGCAGGTACCTCTCAGGTATACATGCCCAACGAAAGCCCCCAGACCCAAATGGAGAGGGGCTGCTTGGTGGCCTTCTGGGGGCCCTTCAGGCCAGCTAGGTCTTTGGGTCCTGGCTCCTTCGCTTTGGGAGCTGTTGCTGGATATTGGGCATGTTGGCCGGAGAGTGCTTCTCGGGCCGCGAACTGCAACCTTGCTGGTATCTCCCAGGTTCTCAGCCTAAAGAAAGCCCCCAGACCCAAATGGAGAGGGCCTACTTGGGGGCCCCCTGGGGGCCCTTCAGGCCAGCTAGGTCTTTGTGTCCTGGCTCATTCGGTTTGGGAGCTGTTGCTGCAGTTGGGCATGTTGGCCGGAGAGTGCTTCTCGGGCCTCGAACTGCAACCTTGCAGGAATCTCCCAGGTTCCCGGCCCAACGAAAGCCCCCAGACCCAAATGGAGAGGGGCTGCTTGGGGGCCCCCTGGGGGCCCTTCAGGCCAGCTAGGTCTTTGGGTCCTGGCTCCTTCGCTTTGGGAGCTGTTGCTGCAGTTGGGCATGTTGGCCGGAGAGTGCTTCTCGGGCCGCGAACTGCAACCTTGCAGGTACCTCCCAGGTTCCCGGCCCAACGAAAGCCCCCAGACCCAAATTGAGAGGGGCTGCTTGGGGGCCCCCTGGGGCCCCTTCAGGCCAGCTAGGTCTTTGGGTCCTGGCTCCTTCGCTTTGGGAGCTGTTGCTGCAGTTGGGCATGTTGGCCGGAGAGTGCTTCTCGGGCCGGGAACTGCAACCTTGCAGGATTCTCCCAGGTTCCCGGCCCAACGAAAGCCCCCAGACCCAAATTGAGAGGGGCTGCTTGGTGGCCCCCTGGGGGCCCTTCAGGCCAGCTAGGTCTTTGGGTCCTGGCTCCTTCGGTTTGGGAGCTGTTGCTGCAGTTGGGCATGTTGGCCGGAGAGTGCTTCTCGGGCCGCGAACTGCAACCTTGCAGGATTCTCCCAGGTTCCCGGCCCAACAAAAGCCCCCAGACCCAAATGGAGAGGGGCTGCTTGGGGGACCCCTGGGGGCCCTTCAGGCCAGCTAGGTCTTTGGGTCCTGGCTCCTTCGGTTTGGGAGCTGTTGCTGCAGTTGGGCATGTTGGCCGGAGAGTGCTTCTCGGGCCGCGAACTGCAACCTTGCAGGATTCTCCCAGGTTCCCGGCCCAACGAAAGCCCCCAGACCCAAATTGAGAGGGGCTGCTTGGGGGCCCCCTGGGGGCCCTTCAGGCCAGCTAGGTCTTTGGGTCCTGGCTCCTTCGGTTTGGGAGCTGTTGCTGCAGTTGGGCATGTTGGCCGGAGAGTGCTTCTCGGGCCGCGAACTGCAACCTTGCAGGTACCTCCCAGGTTCCCGGCCCAACGAAAACCCCCAGACCCAAATGGAGAGGGGCTGCTTGGGGGCCCCCTGGGGGCCCTTCAGGCCAGCTAGGTCTTTGGGTCCTGGCTCCTTCGGTTTGGGAGCTGTTGCTGGATATTGGGCATGTTGGGCGGAGAGTGCTTCTCGGGCCGCGAACTGCAACCTTGCAGGAATCTCCCAGGTTCCATGCCCAAGGAAAGCCCCCAGACCCAAATTGAGAGGGGCTGCTTGGGGGCCCCCTGGGGGCCCTTCAGGCCAGCTAGGTCTTTGGGTCCTGGCTCCTTCGGTTTGGGAGCTGTTGCTGCAGTTGGGCATGTTGGGCGGAGAGTGCTTCTCGGGCCGCGAACTGTAACTTGCAGGTACCTCTCAGGTATACATGCCCAACGAAAGCCCCCAGACCCAAATGGAGAGGGGCTGCTTGGTGGCCTTCTGGGGGCCCTTCAGGCCAGCTAGGTCTTTGGGTCCTGGCTCCTTCGCTTTGGGAGCTGTTGCTGGATATTGGGCATGTTGGCCGGAGAGTGCTTCTCGGGCCGCGAACTGCAACCTTGCTGGTATCTCCCAGGTTCTCAGCCTAAAGAAAGCCCCCAGACCCAAATGGAGAGGGACTTCTTTGGGCCCCCCTGGGGGCCCTTCAGGCCAGCTAGGTCTTTGGGTCCTGGCTCATTCGGTTTGGGAGCTGTTGTTGACGTTGGGCATGTTGGGCGGAGAGTGCTTCTCGGGCCGCGAACTGCAACCTTGCAGGAATCTCCCAGGTTCCATGCCCAAGGAAAGCCCCCAGACCCAAATTGAGAGGGGCTGCTTGGGGGCCCCCTGGGGGCCCTTCAGGCCAGCTAGGTCTTTGGGTCCTGGCTCCTTCGGTTTGGGAGCTGTTGCTGCAGTTGGGCATGTTGGCCGGAGAGTGCTTCTCGGGCCGCGAACTGCAACCTTGCATGAATCTCCCAGGTTCCCGGCCCAACGAAAGCCCCCAGACCCAAATTGAGAGGGGCTGCTTGGGGGCCCCCTGGGGGCCCTTCAGGCCAGCTAGGTCTTTGGGTCCTGGCTCCTTCGGTTTGGGAGCTGTTGCTGCAGTTGGGCATGTTGGGCGGAGAGTGCTTCTCGGGCCGCGAACTGTAACTTGCAGGTACCTCTCAGGTATACATGCCCAAAGAAAGCCCCCAGACCCAAATGGAGAGGGGCTGCTTGGGGGCCTTCTGGGGGCCCTTCAGGCCAGCTAGGTCTTTGGGTCCTGGCTCCTTCGCTTTGGGAGCTGTTGCTGGATATTGGGCATGTTGGCCGGAGAGTGCTTCTCGGGCCGCGAACTGCAACCTTGCTGGTATCTCCCAGGTTCTCAGCCTAAAGAAAGCCCCCAGACCCAAATGGAGAGGGACTTCTTTGGGCCCACCTGGGGGCCCTTCAGGCCAGCTAGGTCTTTGGGTCCTGGCTCATTCGGTTTGGGAGCTGTTGTTGACGTTGGGCATGTTGGGCGGAGAGTGCTTCTCGGGCCGCGAACTGCAACCTTGCAGGAATCTCCCAGGTTCCATGCCCAACGAAAGCCCCCAGACCCAAATTGAGAGGGGCTGCTTGGGGGCCCCCTGGGGGCCCTTCAGGCCAGCTAGGTCTTTGGGTCCTGGCTCCTTCGGTTTGGGAGCTGTTGCTGCAGTTGGGCATGTTGGCCGGAGAGTGCTTCTCGGGCCGCGAACTGTAACCTTGCAGGTACCTCTCAGGTATCCATGCCCAACGAAAGCCCCCAGACCGAAATTGAGAGGGGCTGCTTGGGGGCCCCCTGGGGGCCCTTCAGGCCAGCTAGGTCTTTGGGTCCTGGCTCCTTCGCTTTGGGAGCTGTTGCTGCAGTTGGGCATGTTGGCCGGAGAGTGCTTCTCGGGCCGCGAACTGCAACCTTGCATGAATCTCCCAGGTTCCCGGCCCAACGAAAGCCCCCAGACCCAAATTGAGAGGGGCTGCTTGGGGGCCCCCTGGGGGCCCTTCAGGCCAGCTAGGTCTTTGGGTCCTGGCTCCTTCGGTTTGGGAGCTGTTGCTGCAGTTGGGCATGTTGGCCGGAGAGTGCTTCTCGGGCCGCGAACTGCAACCTTGCAGGTACCTCCCAGGTTCCCGGCCCAACGAAAGCCCCCAGACCCAAATGGAGAGGGGCTGCTTGGGGGCCCCCTGGGGGCCCTTCAGGCCAGCTAGGTCTTTGGGTCCTGGCTCCTTCGCTTTGGGAGCTGTTGCTGCAGTTGGGCATGTTGGGCGGAGAGTGCTTCTCGGGCCGCGAACTGCAACCTTGCAGGTACCTCCCAGGTTCCCGGCCCAACGAAAGCCCCCAGACCCAAATGGAGAGGGGCTGCTTGGGGGCCCCCTGGGGGCCCTTCAGGCCAGCTAGGTCTTTGGGTCCTGGCTCCTTCGCTTTGGGAGCTGTTGCTGCAGTTGTGCATGTTGGGCGGAGAGTGCTTCTCGGGCCGCGAACTGCAACCTTGAAGGAATCTCCCAGGTTCCCGGCCCAACGAAAGCCCCCAGACCCAAATTGAGAGGGGCTGCTTGGTGGCCCCCTGGGGGCCCTTCAGGCCAGCTAGGTCTTTGTGTCCTGGCTCCTTCGGTTTGGGAGCTGTTGCTGCAGTTGGGCATGTTGGCCGGAGAGTGCTTCTCGGGCCTCGAACTGCAACCTTGCTGGTACCTCCCAGGTTCCCGGCCCAACGAAAGCCCCCAGACCCAAATGGAGAGGGGCTGCTTGGGGCCCCCCTGGGGGCCCTTCAGGCCAGCTAGGTCTTTGGGTCCTGGCTCCTTCGGTTTGGGAGCTGTTGCTGCAGTTGGGCATGTTGGCCGGAGAGTGCTTCTCGGGCCGCGAACTGCAACCTTGCAGGATTCTCCCAGGTTCCATGCCCAACGAAAGCCCCCAGACCCAAATTGAGAGGGGCTGCTTGGGGGCCCCCTGGGGGCCCTTCAGGCCAGCTAGGTCTTTGGGTCCTGGCTCCTTCGCTTTGGGAGCTGTTGCTGCAGTTGTGCATGTTGGCCGGAGAGTGCTTCTCGGGCCGCGAACTGCAACCTTGCATGAATCTCCCAGGTTCCCGGCCCAACGAAAGCCCCCAGACCCAAATTGAGAGGGGCTGCTTGGGGGCCCCCTGGGGGCCCTTCAGGCCAGCTAGGTCTTTGGGTCCTGGCTCCTTCGCTTTGGGAGCTGTTGCTGCAGTTGGGCATGTTGGCCGGAGAGTGCTTCTCGGGCCGCGAACTGCAACCTTGCAGGATTCTCCCAGGTTCCCGGCCCAACGAAAGCCCCCAGACCCAAATGGAGAGGGGCTGCTTGGGGGCCCCCTGGGGGCCCTTCAGGCCAGCTAGGTCTTTGGGTCCTGGCTCCTTCGCTTTGGGAGCTGTTGCTGCAGTTGGGCATGTTGGCCGGAGAGTGCTTCTCGGGCCGCGAACTGCAACCTTGCATGAATCTCCCAGGTTCCCGGCCCAACGAAAGCCCCCAGACCCAAATGGAGAGGGGCTGCTTGGTGGCCCCCTGGGGGCCCTTCAGGCCAGCTAGGTCTTTGGGTCCTGGCTCCTTCGGTTTGGGAGCTGTTGCTGCAGTTGGGCATGTTGGCCGGAGAGTGCTTCTCGGGCCGCGAACTGCAACCTTGCAGGTACCTCTCAGGTATCCATGCCCAACGAAAGCCCCCAGACCCAAATTGAGAGGGGCTGCTTGGTGGCCCCCTGGGGGCCCTTCAGGCCAGCTAGGTCTTTGTGTCCTGGCTCCTTCGCTTTGGGAGCTGTTGCTGCAGTTGGGCATGTTGGGCGGAGAGTGCTTCTCGGTCCGCGAACTGTAACTTGCAGGTACCTCTCAGGTATACATGCCCAACGAAAGCCCCCAGACCCAAATGGAGAGGGGCTGCTTGGTGGCCTTCTGGGGGCCCTTCAGGCCAGCTAGGTCTTTGGGTCCTGGCTCCTTCGCTTTGGGAGCTGTTGCTGCAGTTGGGCATGTTGGGCGGAGAGTGCTTCTCGGGCCGCGAACTGTAACTTGCAGGTACCTCTCAGGTATACATGCCCAAAGAAAGCCCCCAGACCCAAATTGAGAGGGGCTGCTTGGGGGCCTTCTGGGGGCCCTTCAGGCCAGCTAGGTCTTTGGGTCCTGGCTCCTTCGCTTTGGGAGCTGTTGCTGGATATTGGGCATGTTGGCCGGAGAGTGCTTCTCGGGCCGCGAACTGCAACCTTGCTGGTATCTCCCAGGTTCTCAGCCTAAAGAAAGCCCCCAGACCCAAATGGAGAGGGACTTCTTTGGGCCCACCTGGGGGCCCTTCAGGCCAGCTAGGTCTTTGGGTCCTGGCTCATTCGGTTTGGGAGCTGTTGTTGACGTTGGGCATGTTGGGCGGAGAGTGCTTCTCGGGCCGCGAACTGCAACCTTGCAGGAATCTCCCAGGTTCCATGCCCAACGAAAGCCCCCAGACCCAAATTGAGAGGGGCTGCTTGGGGGCCCCCTGGGGGCCCTTCAGGCCAGCTAGGTCTTTGGGTCCTGGCTCCTTCGCTTTGGGAGCTGTTGCTGCAGTTGGGCATGTTGGCCGGAGAGTGCTTCTCGGGCCGCGAACTGTAACCTTGCAGGTACCTCTCAGGTATCCATGCCCAACGAAAGCCCCCAGACCGAAATTGAGAGGGGCTGCTTGGGGGCCCCCTGGGGGCCCTTCAGGCCAGCTAGGTCTTTGGGTCCTGGCTCCTTCGCTTTGGGAGCTGTTGCTGCAGTTGGGCATGTTGGCCGGAGAGTGCTTCTCGGGCCGCGAACTGCAACCTTGCATGAATCTCCCAGGTTCCCGGCCCAACGAAAGCCCCCAGACCCAAATTGAGAGGGGCTGCTTGGGGGCCCCCTGGGGGCCCTTCAGGCCAGCTAGGTCTTTGGGTCCTGGCTCCTTCGGTTTGGGAGCTGTTGCTGCAGTTGGGCATGTTGGCCGGAGAGTGCTTCTCGGGCCGCGAACTGCAACCTTGCAGGTACCTCCCAGGTTCCCGGCCCAACGAAAGCCCCCAGACCCAAATGGAGAGGGGCTGCTTGGGGGCCCCCTGGGGGCCCTTCAGGCCAGCTAGGTCTTTGGGTCCTGGCTCCTTCGCTTTGGGAGCTGTTGCTGCAGTTGGGCATGTTGGGCGGAGAGTGCTTCTCGGGCCGCGAACTGCAACCTTGCAGGTACCTCCCAGGTTCCCGGCCCAACGAAAGCCCCCAGACCCAAATGGAGAGGGGCTGCTTGGGGGCCCCCTGGGGGCCCTTCAGGCCAGCTAGGTCTTTGGGTCCTGGCTCCTTCGCTTTGGGAGCTGTTGCTGCAGTTGTGCATGTTGGGCGGAGAGTGCTTCTCGGGCCGCGAACTGCAACCTTGAAGGAATCTCCCAGGTTCCCGGCCCAACGAAAGCCCCCAGACCCAAATTGAGAGGGGCTGCTTGGGGGCCCCCTGGGGGCCCTTCAGGCCAGCTATGTCTTTGTGTCCTGGCTCCTTCGGTTTGGGAGCTGTTGCTGCAGTTGGGCATGTTGGCCGGAGAGTGCTTCTCGGGCCTCGAACTGCAACCTTGCTGGTACCTCCCAGGTTCCCGGCCCAACGAAAGCCCCCAGACCCAAATGGAGAGGGGCTGCTTGGGGCCCCCCTGGGGGCCCTTCAGGCCAGCTAGGTCTTTGGGTCCTGGCTCCTTCGGTTTGGGAGCTGTTGCTGCAGTTGGGCATGTTGGCCGGAGAGTGCTTCTCGGGCCGCGAACTGCAACCTTGCAGGATTCTCCCAGGTTCCATGCCCAACGAAAGCCCCCAGACCCAAATTGAGAGGGGCTGCTTGGGGGCCCCCTGGGGGCCCTTCAGGCCAGCTAGGTCTTTGGGTCCTGGCTCCTTCGCTTTGGGAGCTGTTGCTGCAGTTGTGCATGTTGGCCGGAGAGTGCTTCTCGGGCCGCGAACTGCAACCTTGCATGAATCTCCCAGGTTCCCGGCCCAACGAAAGCCCCCAGACCCAAATTGAGAGGGGCTGCTTGGGGGCCCCCTGGGGGCCCTTCAGGCCAGCTAGGTCTTTGGGTCCTGGCTCCTTCGCTTTGGGAGCTGTTGCTGCAGTTGGGCATGTTGGCCGGAGAGTGCTTCTCGGGCCGCGAACTGCAACCTTGCAGGATTCTCCCAGGTTCCCGGCCCAACGAAAGCCCCCAGACCCAAATGGAGAGGGGCTGCTTGGGGGCCCCCTGGGGGCCCTTCAGGCCAGCTAGGTCTTTGGGTCCTGGCTCCTTCGCTTTGGGAGCTGTTGCTGCAGTTGGGCATGTTGGCCGGAGAGTGCTTCTCGGGCCGCGAACTGCAACCTTGCATGAATCTCCCAGGTTCCCGGCCCAACGAAAGCCCCCAGACCCAAATGGAGAGGGGCTGCTTGGTGGCCCCCTGGGGGCCCTTCAGGCCAGCTAGGTCTTTGGGTCCTGGCTCCTTCGCTTTGGGAGCTGTTGCTGCAGTTGGGCATGTTGGCCGGAGAGTGCTTCTCGGGCCGCGAACTGCAACCTTGCAGGTACCTCTCAGGTATCCATGCCCAACGAAAGCCCCCAGACCCAAATTGAGAGGGGCTGCTTGGTGGCCCCCTGGGGGCCCTTCAGGCCAGCTAGGTCTTTGTGTCCTGGCTCCTTCGCTTTGGGAGCTGTTGCTGCAGTTGGGCATGTTGGGCGGAGAGTGCTTCTCGGTCCGCGAACTGTAACTTGCAGGTACCTCTCAGGTATACATGCCCAACGAAAGCCCCCAGACCCAAATGGAGAGGGGCTGCTTGGTGGCCTTCTGGGGGCCCTTCAGGCCAGCTAGGTCTTTGGGTCCTGGCTCCTTCGCTTTGGGAGCTGTTGCTGGATATTGGGCATGTTGGCCGGAGAGTGCTTCTCGGGCCGCGAACTGCAACCTTGCTGGTATCTCCCAGGTTCTCAGCCTAAAGAAAGCCCCCAGACCCAAATGGAGAGGGCCTACTTGGGGGCCCCCTGGGGGCCCTTCAGGCCAGCTAGGTCTTTGTGTCCTGGCTCATTCGGTTTGGGAGCTGTTGCTGCAGTTGGGCATGTTGGCCGGAGAGTGCTTCTCGGGCCTCGAACTGCAACCTTGCAGGAATCTCCCAGGTTCCCGGCCCAACGAAAGCCCCCAGACCCAAATGGAGAGGGGCTGCTTGGGGGCCCCCTGGGGGCCCTTCAGGCCAGCTAGGTCTTTGGGTCCTGGCTCCTTCGCTTTGGGAGCTGTTGCTGCAGTTGGGCATGTTGGCCGGAGAGTGCTTCTCGGGCCGCGAACTGCAACCTTGCAGGTACCTCCCAGGTTCCCGGCCCAACGAAAGCCCCCAGACCCAAATTGAGAGGGGCTGCTTGGTGGCCCCCTGGGGGCCCTTCAGGCCAGCTAGGTCTTTGGGTCCTGGCTCCTTCGCTTTGGGAGCTGTTGCTGCAGTTGGGCATGTTGGCCGGAGAGTGCTTCTCGGGCCGCGAACTGCAACCTTGCAGGATTCTCCCAGGTTCCCGGCCCAACAAAAGCCCCCAGACCCAAATGGAGAGGGGCTGCTTGGGGGACCCCTGGGGGCCCTTCAGGCCAGCTAGGTCTTTGGGTCCTGGCTCCTTCGGTTTGGGAGCTGTTGCTGCAGTTGGGCATGTTGGCCGGAGAGTGCTTCTCGGGCCGCGAACTGCAACCTTGCAGGATTCTCCCAGGTTCCCGGCCCAACGAAAGCCCCCAGACCCAAATTGAGAGGGGCTGCTTGGGGGCCCCCTGGGGGCCCTTCAGGCCAGCTAGGTCTTTGGGTCCTGGCTCCTTCGGTTTGGGAGCTGTTGCTGCAGTTGGGCATGTTGGGCGGAGAGTGCTTCTCGGGCCGCGAACTGCAACCTTGCAGGTACCTCCCAGGTTCCCGGCCCAACGAAAACCCCCAGACCCAAATTGAGAGGGGCTGCTTGGGGGCCCCCTGGGGGCCCTTCAGGCCAGCTAGGTCTTTGGGTCCTGGCTCCTTCGGTTTGGGAGCTGTTGCTGCAGTTGGGCATGTTGGGCGGAGAGTGCTTCTCGGGCCGCGAACTGTAACTTGCAGGTACCTCTCAGGTATACATGCCCAAAGAAAGCCCCCAGACCCAAATGGAGAGGGGCTGCTTGGTGGCCTTCTGGGGGCCCTTCAGGCCAGCTAGGTCTTTGGGTCCTGGCTCCTTCGCTTTGGGAGCTGTTGCTGGATATTGGGCATGTTGGCCGGAGAGTGCTTCTCGGGCCGCGAACTGCAACCTTGCTGGTATCTCCCAGGTTCTCAGCCTAAAGAAAGCCCCCAGACCCAAATGGAGAGGGACTTCTTTGGGCCCCCCTGGGGGCCCTTCAGGCCAGCTAGGTCTTTGGGTCCTGGCTCATTCGGTTTGGGAGCTGTTGTTGACGTTGGGCATGTTGGGCGGAGAGTGCTTCTCGGGCCGCGAACTGCAACCTTGCAGGATTCTCCCAGGTTCCCGGCCCAACGAAAGCCCCCAGACCCAAATTGAGAGGGGCTGCTTGGGGGCCCCCTGGGGGCCCTTCAGGCCAGCTAGGTCTTTGGGTCCTGGCTCCTTCGGTTTGGGAGCTGTTGCTGCAGTTGGGCATGTTGGCCGGAGAGTGCTTCTCGGGCCGCGAACTGTAACCTTGCAGGATTCTCCCAGGTTCCATGCCCAACGAAAGCCCCCAGACCCAAATTGAGAGGGGCTGCTTGGGGGCCCCCTGGGGGCCCTTCAGGCCAGCTAGGTCTTTGGGTCCTGGCTCCTTCGCTTTGGGAGCTGTTGCTGCAGTTGGGCATGTTGGCCGGAGAGTGCTTCTCGGGCCGCGAACTGCAACCTTGCAGGTACCTCCCAGGTTCCCGGCCCAACGAAAGCCCCCAGACCCAAATGGAGAGGGGCTGCTTGGGGGCCCCCTGGGGGCCCTTCAGGCCAGCTAGGTCTTTGGGTCCTGGCTCCTTCGCTTTGGGAGCTGTTGCTGCAGTTGGGCATGTTGGCCGGAGAGTGCTTCTCGGGCCGCGAACTGTAACCTTGCAGGTACCTCTCAGGTATCCATGCCCAACGAAAGCCCCCCGACCCAAATGGAGAGGGGCTGCTTGGGGGCCCCCTGGGGGCCCTTCAGGCCAGCTAGGTCTTTGGGTCCTGGCTCCTTCGCTTTGGGAGCTGTTGCTGCAGTTGGGCATGTTGGCCGGAGAGTGCTTCTCGGGCCGCGAACTGCAACCTTGCAGGTACCTCCCAGGTTCCCGGCCCAACGAAAGCCCCCAGACCCAAATGGAGAGGGGCTGCTTGGGGGCCCCCTGGGGGCCCTTCAGGCCAGCTAGGTCTTTGGGTCCTGGCTCCTTCGGTTTGGGAGCTGTTGCTGCAGTTGGGCATGTTGGCCGGAGAGTGCTTCTCGGGCCGCGAACTGCAACCTTGCAGGATTCTCCCAGGTTCCCGGCCCAACGAAAGCCCCCAGACCCAAATGGAGAGGGGCTGCTTGGGGGCCCCCTGGGGGCCCTTCAGGCCAGCTAGGTCTTTGGGTCCTGGCTCCTTCGGTTTGGGAGCTGTTGCTGCAGTTGGGCATGTTGGGCGGAGAGTGCTTCTCGGGCCGCGAACTGTAACCTTGCAGGTACCTCTCAGGTAGCCATGCCCAACGAAAGCCCCCAGACCCAAATGGAGAGGGGCTGCTTGGTGGCCTTCTGGGGGCCCTTCAGGCCAGCTAGGTCTTTGGGTCCTGGCTCCTTCGCTTTGGGAGCTGTTGCTGGATATTGGGCATGTTGGCCGGAGAGTGCTTCTCGGGCCGCGAACTGCAACCTTGCTGGTATCTCCCAGGTTCTCAGCCTAAAGAAAGCCCCCAGACCCAAATGGAGAGGGACTTCTTTGGGCCCCCCTGGGGGCCCTTCAGGCCAGCTAGGTCTTTGGGTCCTGGCTCATTCGGTTTGGGAGCTGTTGTTGACGTTGGGCATGTTGGCCGGAGAGTGCTTCTCGGGCCGCGAACTGCAACCTTGCAGGAATCTCCCAGGTTCCATGCCCAAGGAAAGCCCCCAGACCCAAATTGAGAGGGGCTGCTTGGGGGCCCCCTGGGGGCCCTTCAGGCCAGCTAGGTCTTTGGGTCCTGGCTCCTTCGGTTTGGGAGCTGTTGCTGCAGTTGGGCATGTTGGCCGGAGAGTGCTTCTCGGGCCGCGAACTGCAACCTTGCATGAATCTCCCAGGTTCCCGGCCCAACGAAAGCCCCCAGACCCAAATTGAGAGGGGCTGCTTGGGGGCCCCCTGGGGGCCCTTCAGGCCAGCTAGGTCTTTGGGTCCTGGCTCCTTCGGTTTGGGAGCTGTTGCTGCAGTTGGGCATGTTGGGCGGAGAGTGCTTCTCGGGCCGCGAACTGTAACTTGCAGGTACCTCTCAGGTATACATGCCCAAAGAAAGCCCCCAGACCCAAATGGAGAGGGGCTGCTTGGTGGCCTTCTGGGGGCCCTTCAGGCCAGCTAGGTCTTTGGGTCCTGGCTCCTTCGCTTTGGGAGCTGTTGCTGGATATTGGGCATGTTGGCCGGAGAGTGCTTCTCGGGCCGCGAACTGCAACCTTGCTGGTATCTCCCAGGTTCTCAGCCTAAAGAAAGCCCCCAGACCCAAATGGAGAGGGACTTCTTTGGGCCCACCTGGGGGCCCTTCAGGCCAGCTAGGTCTTTGGGTCCTGGCTCATTCGGTTTGGGAGCTGTTGTTGACGTTGGGCATGTTGGGCGGAGAGTGCTTCTCGGGCCGCGAACTGCAACCTTGCAGGAATCTCCCAGGTTCCATGCCCAACGAAAGCCCCCAGACCCAAATTGAGAGGGGCTGCTTGGGGGCCCCCTGGGGGCCCTTCAGGCCAGCTAGGTCTTTGGGTCCTGGCTCCTTCGGTTTGGGAGCTGTTGCTGCAGTTGGGCATGTTGGCCGGAGAGTGCTTCTCGGGCCGCGAACTGTAACCTTGCAGGTACCTCTCAGGTATCCATGCCCTACGAAAGCCCCCAGACCCAAATGGAGAGGGGCTGCTTGGGGGCCCCCTGGGGGCCCTTCAGGCCAGCTAGGTCTTTGGGTCCTGGCTCCTTCGCTTTGGGAGCTGTTGCTGCAGTTGGGCATGTTGGCCGGAGAGTGCTTCTCGGGCCGCGAACTGCAACCTTGCAGGAATCTCCCAGGTTCCCGGCCCAACGAAAGCCCCCAGACCCAAATGGAGAGGGGCTGCTTGGGGGCCCCCTGGGGGCCCTTCAGGCCAGCTAGGTCTTTGGGTCCTGGCTCCTTCGCTTTGGGAGCTGTTGCTGCAGTTGGGCATGTTGGCCGGAGAGTGCTTCTCGGGCCGCGAACTGTAACCTTGCAGGTACCTCTCAGGTATCCATGCCCAACGAAAGCCCCCAGACCCAAATTGAGAGGGGCTGCTTGGGGGCCCCCTGGGGGCCCTTCAGGCCAGCTAGGTCTTTGGGTCCTGGCTCCTTCGCTTTGGGAGCTGTTGCTGCAGTTGGGCATGTTGGCCGGAGAGTGCTTCTCGGGCCGCGAACTGCAACCTTGCAGGATTCTCCCAGGTTCCAGGCCCAACGAAAGCCCCCAGACCCAAATGGAGAGGGGCTGCTTGGGGGCCCCCTGGGGGCCCTTCAGGCCACCTAGGTCTTTGGGTCCTGGCTCCTTCGCTTTGGGAGCTGTTGCTGCAGTTGGGCATGTTGGCCGGAGAGTGCTTCTCGGGCCGCGAACTGTAACCTTGCAGGTACCTCTCAGGTAGCCATGCCCAACGAAAGCCCCCAGACCCAAATTGAGAGGGGCTGCTTGGGGGCCCCCTGGGGGCCCTTCAGGCCAGCTAGGTCTTTGGGTCCTGGCTCCTTCGCTTTGGGAGCTGTTGCTGCAGTTGGGCATGTTGGCCGGAGAGTGCTTCTCGGGCCGCGAACTGCAACCTTGCATGAATCTCCCAGGTTCCCGGCCCAACGAAAGCCCCCAGACCCAAATGGAGAGGGGCTGCTTGGGGGCCCCCTGGGGGCCCTTCAGGCCAGCTAGGTCTTTGGGTCCTGGCTCCTTCGCTTTGGGAGCTGTTGCTGCAGTTGGGCATGTTGGGCGGAGAGTGCTTCTCGGGCCGCGAACTGTAACCTTGCAGGTACCTCTCAGGTATCCATGCCCAACGAAAGCCCCCAGACCCAAATTGAGAGGGGCTGCTTGGTGGCCCCCTGGGGGCCCTTCAGGCCAGCTAGGTCTTTGGGTCCTGGCTCCTTCGGTTTGGGAGCTGTTGCTGCAGTTGGGCATGTTGGCCGGAGAGTGCTTCTCGGGCCGCGAACTGCAACCTTGCAGGAATCTCCCAGGTTCCATGCCCAACAAAAGCCCCCAGACCCAAATGGAGAGGGGCTGCTTGGGGGCCCCCTGGGGGCCCTTCAGGCCAGCTAGGTCTTTGGGTCCTGGCTCCTTCGCTTTGGGAGCTGTTGCTGCAGTTGGGCATGTTGGGCGGAGAGTGCTTCTCGGGCCGCGAACTGCAACCTTGAAGGAATCTCCCAGGTTCCCGGCCCAACGAAAGCCCCCAGACCCAAATGGAGAGGGGCTGCTTGGGGGCCCCCTGGGGGCCCTTCAGGCCAGCTAGGTCTTTGGGTCCTGGCTCCTTCGGTTTGGGAGCTGTTGCTGCAGTTGGGCATGTTGGCCGGAGAGTGCTTCTCGGGCCTCGAACTGCAACCTTGCAGGAATCTTTCAGGTTCCCGGCCCAACAAAAGCCCCCAGACCCAAATGGAGAGGGGCTGCTTGGGGGCCCCCGGGGGCCCTTCAGGCCAGCTAGGTCTTTGGGTCCTGGCTCCTTCGGTTTGGGAGCTGTTGCTGCAGTTGGGCATGTTGGCCGGAGAGTGCTTCTCCGGCCGCGAACTGCAACCTTGCAGGTACCTCGCAGGTTCCCGGCCCAACTAAAGCCCCCAGACCCAAATGGAGAGGAGCTCCTTGGGGGCCCCATGGGGGCCCTTCAGGCCAGCTAGGTCTTTGGGTCCTGGCTCCTTCGGTTTGGGAGCTGTTGCTGCAGTTGGGCATGTTGGCCGGAGAGTGCTTCTCGGGCCGCGAACTGCAACCTCGCAGGAATCTCCCAGGTTCCCGGCCCAACGAAAGGCCCCAGACCCAAATTGAGAGGGGCTGCTTGGGGGCCCCCTGGGGGCCCTTCAGGCCAGCTAGGTCTTTGTGTCCTGGCTCCTTCGCTTTGGGAGCTGTTGCTGCAGTTGGGCATGTTGGCCGGAGAGTGCTTCTCGGGCCGCGAACTGCAACCTTGCAGGAATCTCCCAGGTTCCCGGCCCAACGAAAGCCCCCAGACCCAAATGGAGAGGGGCTGCTTGGGGCCCCCCTGGGGGCCCTTCAGGCCAGCTAGGTCTTTGGGTCCTGGCTCCTTCGGTTTGGGAGCTGTTGCTGCAGTTGGGCATGTTGGGCGGAGAGTGCTTCTCGGGCCGCGAACTGTAACTTGCAGGTACCTCTCAGGTATACATGCCCAAAGAAAGCCCCCAGACCCAAATGGAGAGGGGCTGCTTGGTGGCCTTCTGGGGGCCCTTCAGGCCAGCTAGGTCTTTGGGTCCTGGCTCCTTCGCTTTGGGAGCTGTTGCTGGATATTGGGCATGTTGGCCGGAGAGTGCTTCTCGGGCCGCGAACTGCAACCTTGCTGGTATCTCCCAGGTTCTCAGCCTAAAGAAAGCCCCCAGACCCAAATGGAGAGGGACTTCTTTGGGCCCACCTGGGGGCACTTCAGGCCAGCTAGGTCTTTGGGTCCTGGCTCATTCGGTTTGGGAGCTGTTGTTGACGTTGGGCATGTTGGGCGGAGAGTGCTTCTCGGGCCGCGAACTGCAACCTTGCAGGAATCTCCCAGGTTCCATGCCCAACGAAAGCCCCCAGACCCAAATTGAGAGGGGCTGCTTGGGGGCCCCCTGGGGGCCCTTCAGGCCAGCTAGGTCTTTGGGTCCTGGCTCCTTCGGTTTGGGAGCTGTTGCTGCAGTTGGGCATGTTGGCCGGAGAGTGCTTCTCGGGCCGCGAACTGCAACCTTGCATGAATCTCCCACGTTCCCGGCCCAACGAAAGCCCCCAGACCCAAATTGAGAGGGGCTGCTTGGGGGCCCCCTGGGGGCCCTTCAGGCCAGCTAGGTCTTTGGGTCCTGGCTCCTTCGGTTTGGGAGCTGTTGCTGCAGTTGGGCATGTTGGCCGGAGAGTGCTTCTCGGGCCGCGAACTGTAACCTTGCAGGTACCTCTCAGGTATCCATGCCCTACGAAAGCCCCCAGACCCAAATGGAGAGGGGCTGCTTGAGGGCCCCCTGGGGGCCCTTCAGGCCAGCTAGGTCTTTGGGTCCTGGCTCCTTCGCTTTGGGAGCTGTTGCTGCAGTTGGGCATGTTGGCCGGAGAGTGCTTCTCGGGCCGCGAACTGCAACCTTGCAGGAATCTCCCAGGTTCCCGGCCCAACGAAAGCCCCCAGACCCAAATGGAGAGGGGCTGCTTGGGGGCCCCCTGGGGGCCCTTCAGGCCAGCTAGGTCTTTGGGTCCTGGCTCCTTCGCTTTGGGAGCTGTTGCTGCAGTTGGGCATGTTGGCCGGAGAGTGCTTCTCGGGCCGCGAACTGTAACCTTGCAGGTACCTCTCAGGTATCCATGCCCAACGAAAGCCCCCAGACCCAAATTGAGAGGGGCTGCTTGGGGGCCCCCTGGGGGCCCTTCAGGCCAGCTAGGTCTTTGGGTCCTGGCTCCTTCGCTTTGGGAGCTGTTGCTGCAGTTGGGCATGTTGGCCGGAGAGTGCTTCTCGGGCCGCGAACTGCAACCTTGCAGGTACCTCCCAGGTTCCCGGCCCAACGAAAGCCCCCAGACCCAAATGGAGAGGGGCTGCTTGGGGGCCCCCTGGGGGCCCTTCAGGCCAGCTAGGTCTTTGGGTCCTGGCTCCTTCGCTTTGGGAGCTGTTGCTGCAGTTGGGCATGTTGGCCGGAGAGTGCTTCTCGGGCCGCGAACTGCAACCTTGCAGGAATCTCCCAGGTTCCATACCCAACGAAAGACCCCAGACCCAAATTGAGAGGGGCTGCTTGGGGGCCCCCTGGGGGCCCTTCAGGCCAGCTAGGTCTTTGGGTCCTGGCTCCTTCGGTTTGGGAGCTGTTGCTGCAGTTGGGCATGTTGGCCGGAGAGTGCTTCTCGGGCCGCGAACTGCAACCTTGCAGGATTCTCCCAGGTTCCCGGCCCAACGAAAGCCCCCAGACCCAAATTGAGAGGGGCTCCTTGGGGGCCCCCTGGGGGCCCTTCAGGCCACCTAGGTCTTTGGGTCCTGGCTCCTTCGCTTTGGGAGCTGTTGCTGCAGTTGGGCATGTTGGCCGGAGAGTGCTTCTCGGGCCGCGAACTGCAACCTTGCAGGTACCTCTCAGGTAGCCATGCCCAAAGAAAGCCCCCAGACCCAAATTGAGAGGGGCTGCTTGGGGGCCCCCTGGGGGCCCTTCAGGCCAGCTAGGTCTTTGGGTCCTGGCTCCTTCGGTTTGGGAGCTGTTGCTGCAGTTGGGCATGTTGGCCGGAGAGTGCTTCTCGGGCCGCGAACTGCAACCTTGCATGAATCTCCCAGGTTCCCGGCCCAACGAAAGCCCCCAGACCCAAATGGAGAGGGGCTGCTTGGGGGCCCCCTGGGGGCCCTTCAGGCCAGCTAGGTCTTTGGGTCCTGGCTCCTTCGCTTTGGGAGCTGTTGCTGCAGTTGGGCATGTTGGCCGGAGAGTGCTTCTCGGGCTTCGAACTGTAACCTTGCAGGTACCTCTCAGGTATCCATGCCCAACGAAAGCCCCCAGACCCAAATTGAGAGGGGCTGCTTGGTGGCCCCCTGGGGGCCCTTCAGGCCAGCTAGGTCTTTGGGTCCTGGCTCCTTCGCTTTGGGAGCTGTTGCTGCAGTTGGGCATGTTGGCCGGAGAGTGCTTCTCGGGCCGCGAACTGCAACCTTGCAGGAATCTCCCAGGTTCCATGCCCAACAAAAGCCCCCAGACCCAAATGGAGAGGGGCTGCTTGGGGGCCCCCTGGGGGCCCTTCAGGCCAGCTAGGTCTTTGGGTCCTGGCTCCTTCGCTTTGGGAGCTGTTGCTGCAGTTGGGCATGTTGGCCGGAGAGTGCTTCTCGGGCCGCGAACTGCAACCTTGAAGGAATCTCCCAGGTTCCCGGCCCAACGAAAGCCCCCAGACCCAAATTGAGAGGGGCTGCTTGGGGGCCCCCTGGGGGCCCTTCAGGCCAGCTAGGTCTTTGGGTCCTGGCTCCTTCGGTTTGGGAGCTGTTGCTGCAGTTGGGCATGTTGGCCGGAGAGTGCTTCTCGGGCCGCGAACTGCAACCTTGCAGGATTCTCCCAGGTTCCCGGCCCAACGAAAGCCCCCAGACCCAAATGGAGAGGGGCTGCTTGGGGGCCCCCTGGGGGCCCTTCAGGCCAGCTAGGTCTTTGGGTCCTGGCTCCTTCGCTTTGGGAGCTGTTGCTGCAGTTGGGCATGTTGGCCGGAGAGTGCTTCTCGGGCCGCGAACTGCAACCTTGCATGAATCTCCCAGGTTCCCGGCCCAACGAAAGCCCCCAGACCCAAATTGAGAGGGGCTGCTTGGGGGCCCCCTGGGGGCCCTTCAGGCCAGCTAGGTCTTTGGGTCCTGGCTCCTTCGCTTTGGGAGCTGTTGCTGCAGTTGGGCATGTTGGGCGGAGAGTGCTTCTCGGGCCGCGAACTGCAACCTTGCAGGAATCTCCCAGGTTCCCGGCCCAACGAAAGCCCCCAGACCCAAATTGAGAGGGGCTGCTTGGGGGCCCCCTGGGGGCCCTTCAGGCCAGCTATGTCTTTGTGTCCTGGCTCCTTCGGTTTGGGAGCTGTTGCTGCAGTTGGGCATGTTGGCCGGAGAGTGCTTCTCGGGCCTCGAACTGCAACCTTGCTGGTACCTCCCAGGTTCCCGGCCCAACGAAAGCCCCCAGACCCAAATGGAGAGGGGCTGCTTGGGGGCCCCCTGGGGGCCCTTCAGGCCAGCTAGGTCTTTGGGTCCTGGCTCCTTCGCTTTGGGAGCTGTTGCTGCAGTTGGGCATGTTGGCCGGAGAGTGCTTCTCGGGCCGCGAACTGCAACCTTGCAGGAATCTCCCAGGTTCCATGCCCAACGAAAGCCCCCAGACCCAAATTGAGAGGGGCTGCTTGGGGGCCCCCTGGGGGCCCTTCAGGCCAGCTAGGTCTTTGGGTCCTGGCTCCTTCGCTTTGGGAGCTGTTGCTGCAGTTGGGCATGTTGGCCGGAGAGTGCTTCTCGGGCCGCGAACTGCAACTTTGCATGAATCTCCCAGGTTCCCGGCCCAACGAAAGCCCCCAGACCCAAATTGAGAGGGGCTGCTTGGGGGCCCCCTGGGGGCCCTTCAGGCCAGCTAGGTCTTTGGGTCCTGGCTCCTTCGGTTTGGGAGCTGTTGCTGCAGTTGGGCATGTTGGCCGGAGAGTGCTTCTCGGGCCGCGAACTGCAACCTTGCAGGATTCTCCCAGGTTCCCGGCCCAACGAAAGCCCCCAGACCCAAATGGAGAGGGGCTGCTTGGGGGCCCCCTGGGGGCCCTTCAGGCCAGCTAGGTCTTTGGGTCCTGGCTCCTTCGCTTTGGGAGCTGTTGCTGCAGTTGGGCATGTTGGCCGGAGAGTGCTTCTCGGGCCGCGAACTGCAACCTTGCATGAATCTCCCAGGTTCCCGGCCCAACGAAAGCCCCCAGACCCAAATGGAGAGGGGCTGCTTGGGGGCCCCCTGGGGGCCCTTCAGGCCAGCTAGGTCTTTGGGTCCTGGCTCCTTCGGTTTGGGAGCTGTTGCTGCAGTTGGGCATGTTGGCCGGAGAGTGCTTCTCGGGCCGCGAACTGCAACCTTGCAGGATTCTCCCAGGTTCCCGGCCCAACGAAAGCCCCCAGACCCAAATGGAGAGGGGCTGCTTGGGGGCCCCCTGGGGGCCCTTCAGGCCAGCTAGGTCTTTGGGTCCTGGCTCCTTCGCTTTGGGAGCTGTTGCTGCAGTTGGGCATGTTGGCCGGAGAGTGCTTCTCGGGCCGCGAACTGCAACCTTGAAGGAATCTCCCAGGTTCCCGGCCCAACGAAAGCCCCCAGACCCAAATTGAGAGGGGCTGCTTGGGGGCCCAATGGGGGCCCTTCAGGCCAGCTAGGTCTTTGTGTCCTGGCTCCTTCGGTTTGCGAGCTGTTGCTGCAGTTGGGCATGTTGGCCGGAGAGTGCTTCTCGGGCCTCGAACTGCAACCTTGCAGGTACCTCCCAGGTTCCCGGCCCAACGAAAGCCCCCAGACCCAAATGGAGAGGGGCTGCTTGGGGCCCCCCTGGGGGCCCTTCAGGCCAGCTAGGTCTTTGGGTCCTGGCTCCTTCGGTTTGGGAGCTGTTGCTGCAGTTGGGCATGTTGGCCGGAGAGTGCTTCTCGGGCCGCGAACTGCAACCTTGCAGGATTCTCCCAGGTTCCATGCCCAACGAAAGCCCCCAGACCCAAATTGAGAGGGGCTGCTTGGGGGCCCCCTGGGGGCCCTTCAGGCCAGCTAGGTCTTTGGGTCCTGGCTCCTTCGCTTTGGGAGCTGTTGCTGCAGTTGGGCATGTTGGCCGGAGAGTGCTTCTCGGGCCGCGAACTGCAACTTTGCATGAATCTCCCAGGTTCCCGGCCCAACGAAAGCCCCCAGACCCAAATGGAGAGGGGCTGCTTGGGGGCCCCCTGGGGGCCCTTCAGGCCAGCTAGGTCTTTGGGTCCTGGCTCCTTCGCTTTGGGAGCTGTTGCTGCAGTTGGGCATGTTGGCCGGAGAGTGCTTCTCGGGCCGCGAACTGCAACCTTGCAGGATTCTCCCAGGTTCCCGGCCCAACGAAAGCCCCCAGACCCAAATGGAGAGGGGCTGCTTGGGGGCCCCCTGGGGGCCCTTCAGGCCAGCTAGGTCTTTGGGTCCTGGCTCCTTCGCTTTGGGAGCTGTTGCTGCAGTTGGGCATGTTGGCCGGAGAGTGCTTCTCGGGCCGCGAACTGCAACCTTGCATGAATCTCCCAGGTTCCCGGCCCAACGAAAGCCCCCAGACCCAAATGGAGAGGGGCTGCTTGGGGGCCCCCTGGGGGCCCTTCAGGCCAGCTAGGTCTTTGTGTCCTGGCTCCTTCGCTTTGGGAGCTGTTGCTGCAGTTGAGCATGTTGGCCGGAGAGTGCTTCTCGGGACGCGAACTGGAACCTTGCTGGTACCTCCCAGGTTCCCGGCCCAACTAAAGCCCCCAGACCCAAATGGAGAGGAGCTCCTTGGGGGCCCCATGGGGGCCCTTCAGGCCAGCTAGGTCTTTGGGTCCTGGCTCCTTCGGTTTGGGAGCTGTTGCTGCAGTTGAGCATGTTGGCCGGAGAGTGCTTCTCGGGCCGCGAACTGCAACCTTGCAGGTACCTCTCAGGTATCCATGCCCAACGAAAGCCCCCAGACCCAAATTGAGAGGGGCTGCTTGGGGGCCCCCTGGGGGCCCTTCAGGCCAGCTAGGTCTTTGTGTCCTGGCTCCTTCGCTTTGGGAGCTGTTGCTGCAGTTGGGCATGTTGGGCGGAGAGTGCTTCTCGGGCCGCGAACTGTAACTTGCAGGTACCTCTCAGGTATACATGCCCAACGAAAGCCCCCAGACCCAAATGGAGAGGGGCTGCTTGGTGGCCTTCTGGGGGCCCTTCAGGCCAGCTAGGTCTTTGGGTCCTGGCTCCTTCGCTTTGGGAGCTGTTGCTGGATATTGGGCATGTTGGCCGGAGAGTGCTTCTCGGGCCGCGAACTGCAACCTTGCTGGTATCTCCCAGGTTCTCAGCCTAAAGAAAGCCCCCAGACCCAAATGGAGAGGGCCTACTTGGGGGCCCCCTGGGGGCCCTTCAGGCCAGCTAGGTCTTTGTGTCCTGGCTCCTTCGGTTTGCGAGCTGTTGCTGCAGTTGGGCATGTTGGCCGGAGAGTGCTTCTCGGGCCGCGAACTGCAACCTTGCAGGTACCTCCCAGGTTCCCGGCCCAACGAAAGACCCCAGACCCAAATGGAGAGGGGCTGCTTGGGGCCCCCCTGGGGGCCCTTCAGGCCAGCTAGGTCTTTGGGTCCTGGCTCCTTCGCTTTGGGAGCTGTTGCTGCAGTTGGGCATGTTGGCCGGAGAGTGCTTCTCGGGCCGCGAACTGCAACCTTGCAGGATTCTCCCAGGTTCCATGCCCAAGAAAGCCCCCAGACCCAAATTGAGAGGGGCTGCTTGGGGGCCCCCTGGGGGCCCTTCAGGCCAGCTAGGTCTTTGGGTCCTGGCTCCTTCGCTTTGGGAGCTGTTGCTGCAGTTGGGCATGTTGGGCGGAGAGTGCTTCTCGGGCCGCGAACTGCAACCTTGAAGGAATCTCCCAGGTTCCCGGCCCAACGAAAGCCCCCAGACCCAAATTGAGAGGGGCTGCTTGGGGGCCCCCTGGGGGCCCTTCAGGCCAGCTATGTCTTTGTGTCCTGGCTCCTTCGGTTTGGGAGCTGTTGCTGCAGTTGGGCATGTTGGCCGGAGAGTGCTTCTCGGGCCTCGAACTGCAACCTTGCTGGTACCTCCCAGGTTCCCGGCCCAACGAAAGCCCCCAGACCCAAATGGAGAGGGGCTGCTTGGGGGCCCCCTGGGGGCCCTTCAGGCCAGCTAGGTCTTTGGGTCCTGGCTCCTTCGCTTTGGGAGCTGTTGCTGCAGTTGGGCATGTTGGCCGGAGAGTGCTTCTCGGGCCGCGAACTGCAACCTTGCAGGAATCTCCCAGGTTCCATGCCCAACGAAAGCCCCCAGACCCAAATTGAGAGGGGCTGCTTGGGGGCCCCCTGGGGGCCCTTCAGGCCAGCTAGGTCTTTGGGTCCTGGCTCCTTCGCTTTGGGAGCTGTTGCTGCAGTTGGGCATGTTGGCCGGAGAGTGCTTCTCGGGCCGCGAACTGCAACTTTGCATGAATCTCCCAGGTTCCCGGCCCAACGAAAGCCCCCAGACCCAAATTGAGAGGGGCTGCTTGGGGGCCCCCTGGGGGCCCTTCAGGCCAGCTAGGTCTTTGGGTCCTGGCTCCTTCGGTTTGGGAGCTGTTGCTGCAGTTGGGCATGTTGGCCGGAGAGTGCTTCTCGGGCCGCGAACTGCAACCTTGCAGGATTCTCCCAGGTTCCCGGCCCAACGAAAGCCCCCAGACCCAAATGGAGAGGGGCTGCTTGGGGGCCCCCTGGGGGCCCTTCAGGCCAGCTAGGTCTTTGGGTCCTGGCTCCTTCGCTTTGGGAGCTGTTGCTGCAGTTGGGCATGTTGGCCGGAGAGTGCTTCTCGGGCCGCGAACTGCAACCTTGCATGAATCTCCCAGGTTCCCGGCCCAACGAAAGCCCCCAGACCCAAATGGAGAGGGGCTGCTTGGGGGCCCCCTGGGGGCCCTTCAGGCCAGCTAGGTCTTTGGGTCCTGGCTCCTTCGGTTTGGGAGCTGTTGCTGCAGTTGGGCATGTTGGCCGGAGAGTGCTTCTCGGGCCGCGAACTGCAACCTTGCAGGATTCTCCCAGGTTCCCGGCCCAACGAAAGCCCCCAGACCCAAATGGAGAGGGGCTGCTTGGGGGCCCCCTGGGGGCCCTTCAGGCCAGCTAGGTCTTTGGGTCCTGGCTCCTTCGCTTTGGGAGCTGTTGCTGCAGTTGGGCATGTTGGCCGGAGAGTGCTTCTCGGGCCGCGAACTGCAACCTTGAAGGAATCTCCCAGGTTCCCGGCCCAACGAAAGCCCCCAGACCCAAATTGAGAGGGGCTGCTTGGGGGCCCAATGGGGGCCCTTCAGGCCAGCTAGGTCTTTGTGTCCTGGCTCCTTCGGTTTGCGAGCTGTTGCTGCAGTTGGGCATGTTGGCCGGAGAGTGCTTCTCGGGCCTCGAACTGCAACCTTGCAGGTACCTCCCAGGTTCCCGGCCCAACGAAAGCCCCCAGACCCAAATGGAGAGGGGCTGCTTGGGGCCCCCCTGGGGGCCCTTCAGGCCAGCTAGGTCTTTGGGTCCTGGCTCCTTCGGTTTGGGAGCTGTTGCTGCAGTTGGGCATGTTGGCCGGAGAGTGCTTCTCGGGCCGCGAACTGCAACCTTGCAGGATTCTCCCAGGTTCCATGCCCAACGAAAGCCCCCAGACCCAAATTGAGAGGGGCTGCTTGGGGGCCCCCTGGGGGCCCTTCAGGCCAGCTAGGTCTTTGGGTCCTGGCTCCTTCGCTTTGGGAGCTGTTGCTGCAGTTGGGCATGTTGGCCGGAGAGTGCTTCTCGGGCCGCGAACTGCAACTTTGCATGAATCTCCCAGGTTCCCGGCCCAACGAAAGCCCCCAGACCCAAATGGAGAGGGGCTGCTTGGGGGCCCCCTGGGGGCCCTTCAGGCCAGCTAGGTCTTTGGGTCCTGGCTCCTTCGCTTTGGGAGCTGTTGCTGCAGTTGGGCATGTTGGCCGGAGAGTGCTTCTCGGGCCGCGAACTGCAACCTTGCAGGATTCTCCCAGGTTCCCGGCCCAACGAAAGCCCCCAGACCCAAATGGAGAGGGGCTGCTTGGGGGCCCCCTGGGGGCCCTTCAGGCCAGCTAGGTCTTTGGGTCCTGGCTCCTTCGCTTTGGGAGCTGTTGCTGCAGTTGGGCATGTTGGCCGGAGAGTGCTTCTCGGGCCGCGAACTGCAACCTTGCATGAATCTCCCAGGTTCCCGGCCCAACGAAAGCCCCCAGACCCAAATGGAGAGGGGCTGCTTGGGGGCCCCCTGGGGGCCCTTCAGGCCAGCTAGGTCTTTGTGTCCTGGCTCCTTCGCTTTGGGAGCTGTTGCTGCAGTTGAGCATGTTGGCCGGAGAGTGCTTCTCGGGACGCGAACTGGAACCTTGCTGGTACCTCCCAGGTTCCCGGCCCAACTAAAGCCCCCAGACCCAAATGGAGAGGAGCTCCTTGGGGGCCCCATGGGGGCCCTTCAGGCCAGCTAGGTCTTTGGGTCCTGGCTCCTTCGGTTTGGGAGCTGTTGCTGCAGTTGAGCATGTTGGCCGGAGAGTGCTTCTCGGGCCGCGAACTGCAACCTTGCAGGTACCTCTCAGGTATCCATGCCCAACGAAAGCCCCCAGACCCAAATTGAGAGGGGCTGCTTGGGGGCCCCCTGGGGGCCCTTCAGGCCAGCTAGGTCTTTGTGTCCTGGCTCCTTCGCTTTGGGAGCTGTTGCTGCAGTTGGGCATGTTGGGCGGAGAGTGCTTCTCGGGCCGCGAACTGTAACTTGCAGGTACCTCTCAGGTATACATGCCCAACGAAAGCCCCCAGACCCAAATGGAGAGGGGCTGCTTGGTGGCCTTCTGGGGGCCCTTCAGGCCAGCTAGGTCTTTGGGTCCTGGCTCCTTCGCTTTGGGAGCTGTTGCTGGATATTGGGCATGTTGGCCGGAGAGTGCTTCTCGGGCCGCGAACTGCAACCTTGCTGGTATCTCCCAGGTTCTCAGCCTAAAGAAAGCCCCCAGACCCAAATGGAGAGGGCCTACTTGGGGGCCCCCTGGGGGCCCTTCAGGCCAGCTAGGTCTTTGTGTCCTGGCTCCTTCGGTTTGCGAGCTGTTGCTGCAGTTGGGCATGTTGGCCGGAGAGTGCTTCTCGGGCCGCGAACTGCAACCTTGCAGGTACCTCCCAGGTTCCCGGCCCAACGAAAGACCCCAGACCCAAATGGAGAGGGGCTGCTTGGGGCCCCCCTGGGGGCCCTTCAGGCCAGCTAGGTCTTTGGGTCCTGGCTCCTTCGCTTTGGGAGCTGTTGCTGCAGTTGGGCATGTTGGCCGGAGAGTGCTTCTCGGGCCGCGAACTGCAACCTTGCAGGATTCTCCCAGGTTCCATGCCCAAGAAAGCCCCCAGACCCAAATTGAGAGGGGCTGCTTGGGGGCCCCCTGGGGGCCCTTCAGGCCAGCTAGGTCTTTGGGTCCTGGCTCCTTCGCTTTGGGAGCTGTTGCTGCAGTTGGGCATGTTGGCCGGAGAGTGCTTCTCGGGCCGCGAACTGCAACTTTGCATGAATCTCCCAGGTTCCCGGCCCAACGAAAGCCCCCAGACCCAAATGGAGAGGGGCTGCTTGGGGGCCCCCTGGGGGCCCTTCAGGCCAGCTAGGTCTTTGTGTCCTGGCTCCTTCGGTTTGGGAGCTGTTGCTGCAGTTGGGCATGTTGGCCGGAGAGTGCTTCTCGGGCCGCGAACTGCAACCTTGCATGAATCTCCCAGGTTCCCGGCCCAACGAAAGCCCCCAGACCCAAATTGAGAGGGGCTGCTTGGTGGCCCCCTGGGGGCCCTTCAGGCCAGCTAGGTCTTTGGGTCCTGGCTCCTTCGGTTTGGGAGCTGTTGCTGCAGTTGGGCATGTTGGCCGGAGAGTGCTTCTCGGGCCGCGAACTGTAACCTTGCAGGTACCTCTCAGGTATCCATGCCCAACGAAAGCCCCCAGACCCAAATGGAGAGGGGCTGCTTGGGGGCCCCCTGGGGGCCCTTCAGGCCAGCTAGGTCTTTGGGTCCTGGCTCCTTCGGTTTGGGAGCTGTTGCTGCAGTTGGGCATGTTGGCCGGAGAGTGCTTCTCGGGCCGCGAACTGCAACCTTGCAGGAATCTCCCAGGTTCCCGGCCCAACTAAAGCCCCCAGACCCAAATGGAGAGGAGCTCCTTGGGGGCCCCATGGGGGCCCTTCAGGCCAGCTAGGTCTTTGGGTCCTGGCTCCTTCGGTTTGGGAGCTGTTGCTGCAGTTGAGCATGTTGGCCGGAGAGTGCTTCTCGGGCCGGGAACTGCAACCTTGCAGGTACCTCTCAGGTATCCATGCCCAACGAAAGCCCCCAGACCCAAATTGAGAGGGGCTGCTTGGGGGCCCCCTGGGGGCCCTTCAGGCCAGCTAGGTCTTTGTGTCCTGGCTCCTTCGCTTTGGGAGCTGTTGCTGCAGTTGGGCATGTTGGGCGGAGAGTGCTTCTCGGGCCGCGAACTGTAACTTGCAGGTACCTCTCAGGTATACATGCCCAACGAAAGCCCCCAGACCCAAATGGAGAGGGGCTGCTTGGTGGCCCCCTGGGGGCCCTTCAGGCCAGCTAGGTCTTTGGGTCCTGGCTCCTTCGGTTTGGGAGCTGTTGCTGCAGTTGGGCATGTTGGCCGGAGAGTGCTTCTCGGGCCGCGAACTGCAACCTTGCTGGTATCTCCCAGGTTCTCAGCCTAAAGAAAGCCCCCAGACCCAAATGGAGAGGGCCTACTTGGGGGCCCCCTGGGGGCCCTTCAGGCCAGCTAGGTCTTTGTGTCCTGGCTCATTCGGTTTGGGAGCTGTTGCTGCAGTTGGGCATGTTGGCCGGAGAGTGCTTCTCGGGCCGCGAACTGCAACCTTGCAGGAATCTCCCAGGTTCCCGGCCCAACTAAAGCCCCCAGACCCAAATGGAGAGGAGCTCCTTGGGGGCCCCATGGGGGCCCTTCAGGCCAGCTAGGTCTTTGGGTCCTGGCTCCTTCGGTTTGGGAGCTGTTGCTGCAGTTGAGCATGTTGGCCGGAGAGTGCTTCTCGGGCCGCGAACTGCAACCTTGCAGGTACCTCTCAGGTATCCATGCCCAACGAAAGCCCCCAGACCCAAATTGAGAGGGGCTGCTTGGGGGCCCCCTGGGGGCCCTTCAGGCCAGCTAGGTCTTTGTGTCCTGGCTCCTTCGCTTTGGGAGCTGTTGCTGCAGTTGGGCATGTTGGGCGGAGAGTGCTTCTCGGGCCGCGAACTGTAACTTGCAGGTACCTCTCAGGTATACATGCCCAACGAAAGCCCCCAGACCCAAATGGAGAGGGGCTGCTTGGTGGCCTTCTGGGGGCCCTTCAGGCCAGCTAGGTCTTTGGGTCCTGGCTCCTTCGCTTTGGGAGCTGTTGCTGGATATTGGGCATGTTGGCCGGAGAGTGCTTCTCGGGCCGCGAACTGCAACCTTGCTGGTATCTCCCAGGTTCTCAGCCTAAAGAAAGCCCCCAGACCCAAATGGAGAGGGCCTACTTGGGGGCCCCCTGGGGGCCCTTCAGGCCAGCTAGGTCTTTGTGTCCTGGCTCCTTCGGTTTGCGAGCTGTTGCTGCAGTTGGGCATGTTGGCCGGAGAGTGCTTCTCGGGCCGCGAACTGCAACCTTGCAGGTACCTCCCAGGTTCCCGGCCCAACGAAAGCCCCCAGACCCAAATGGAGAGGGGCTGCTTGGGGCCCCCCTGGGGGCCCTTCAGGCCAGCTAGGTCTTTGGGTCCTGGCTCCTTCGCTTTGGGAGCTGTTGCTGCAGTTGGGCATGTTGGCCGGAGAGTGCTTCTCGGGCCGCGAACTGCAACTTTGCATGAATCTCCCAGGTTCCCGGCCCAACGAAAGCCCCCAGACCCAAATGGAGAGGGGCTGCTTGGGGGCCCCCTGGGGGCCCTTCAGGCCAGCTAGGTCTTTGGGTCCTGGCTCCTTCGCTTTGGGAGCTGTTGCTGCAGTTGGGCATGTTGGCCGGAGAGTGCTTCTCGGGCCGCGAACTGCAACCTTGCATGAATCTCCCAGGTTCCCGGCCCAACGAAAGCCCCCAGACCCAAATTGAGAGGGGCTGCTTGGTGGCCCCCTGGGGGCCCTTCAGGCCAGCTAGGTCTTTGGGTCCTGGCTCCTTCGGTTTGGGAGCTGTTGCTGCAGTTGGGCATGTTGGCCGGAGAGTGCTTCTCGGGCCGCGAACTGTAACCTTGCAGGTACCTCTCAGGTATCCATGCCCAACGAAAGCCCCCAGACCCAAATGGAGAGGGGCTGCTTGGGGGCCCCCTGGGGGCCCTTCAGGCCAGCTAGGTCTTTGGGTCCTGGCTCCTTCGGTTTGGGAGCTGTTGCTGCAGTTGGGCATGTTGGCCGGAGAGTGCTTCTCGGGCCGCGAACTGCAACCTTGCAGGAATCTCCCAGGTTCCCGGCCCAACTAAAGCCCCCAGACCCAAATGGAGAGGAGCTCCTTGGGGGCCCCATGGGGGCCCTTCAGGCCAGCTAGGTCTTTGGGTCCTGGCTCCTTCGGTTTGGGAGCTGTTGCTGCAGTTGAGCATGTTGGCCGGAGAGTGCTTCTCGGGCCGGGAACTGCAACCTTGCAGGTACCTCTCAGGTATCCATGCCCAACGAAAGCCCCCAGACCCAAATTGAGAGGGGCTGCTTGGGGGCCCCCTGGGGGCCCTTCAGGCCAGCTAGGTCTTTGTGTCCTGGCTCCTTCGCTTTGGGAGCTGTTGCTGCAGTTGGGCATGTTGGGCGGAGAGTGCTTCTCGGGCCGCGAACTGTAACTTGCAGGTACCTCTCAGGTATACATGCCCAACGAAAGCCCCCAGACCCAAATGGAGAGGGGCTGCTTGGTGGCCCCCTGGGGGCCCTTCAGGCCAGCTAGGTCTTTGGGTCCTGGCTCCTTCGGTTTGGGAGCTGTTGCTGCAGTTGGGCATGTTGGCCGGAGAGTGCTTCTCGGGCCGCGAACTGCAACCTTGCTGGTATCTCCCAGGTTCTCAGCCTAAAGAAAGCCCCCAGACCCAAATGGAGAGGGCCTACTTGGGGGCCCCCTGGGGGCCCTTCAGGCCAGCTAGGTCTTTGTGTCCTGGCTCATTCGGTTTGGGAGCTGTTGCTGCAGTTGGGCATGTTGGCCGGAGAGTGCTTCTCGGGCCGCGAACTGCAACCTTGCAGGAATCTCCCAGGTTCCCGGCCCAACGAAAGCCCCCAGACCCAAATGGAGAGGGGCTGCTTGGGGGCCCCCTGGGGGCCCTTCAGGCCAGCTAGGTCTTTGTGTCCTGGCTCCTTCGCTTTGGGAGCTGTTGCTGCAGTTGGGCATGTTGGCCGGAGAGTGCTTCTCGGGCCGCGAACTGCAACCTTGCAGGTACCTCTCAGGTATCCATGCCCAACGAAAGCCCCCAGACCCAAATTGAGAGGGGCTGCTTGGGGCCCCCCTGGGGGCCCTTCAGACCAGCTAGGTCTTTGGGTCCTGGCTCCTTCGGTTTGGGAGCTGTTGCTGCAGTTGGGCATGTTGGCCGGAGAGTGCTTCTCGGGCCGCGAACTGCAACCTTGCAGGATTCTCCCAGGTTCCCGGCCCAACGAAAGCCCCCAGACCCAAATTGAGAGGGGCTGCTTGGGGGCCCCCTGGGGGCCCTTCAGGCCAGCTAGGTCTTTGGGTCCTGGCTCCTTCGCTTTGGGAGCTGTTGCTGCAGTTGGGCATGTTGGCCGGAGAGTGCTTCTCGGGCCGCGAACTGTAACCTTGCAGGTACCTCTCAGGTATCCATGCCCAACGAAAGCCCCCAGACCCAAATGGAGAGGGGCTGCTTCGTGGCCCCCTGGGGGCCCTTCAGGCCAGCTAGGTCTTTGGGTCCTGGCTCCTTCGGTTTGGGAGCTGTTGCTGCAGTTGGGCATGTTGGCCGGAGAGTGCTTCTCGGGCCGCGAACTGCAACCTTGCAGGTACCTCCCAGGTTCCCGGCCCAACGAAAGCCCCCAGACCCAAATTGAGAGGGGCTGCTTGGGGGCCCCCTGGGGGCCCTTCAGGCCAGCTAGGTCTTTGGGTCCTGGCTCCTTCGGTTTGGGAGCTGTTGCTGCAGTTGGGCATGTTGGCCGGAGAGTGCTTCTCGGGCCGCGAACTGTAACCTTGCAGGTACCTCTCAGGTATCCATGCCCAACGAAAGCCCCCAGACCCAAATGGAGAGGGGCTGCTTGGGGGCCCCCTGGGGGCCCTTCAGGCCAGCTAGGTCTTTGGGTCCTGGCTCCTTCGGTTTGGGAGCTGTTGCTGCAGTTGGGCATGTTGGCCGGAGAGTGCTTCTCGGGCCGCGAACTGCAACCTTGCATGAATCTCCCAGGTTCCCGGCCCAACGAAAGCCCCCAGACCCAAATTGAGAGGGGCTGCTTGGGGGCCCCCTGGGGGCCCTTCAGGCCAGCTAGGTCTTTGGGTCCTGGCTCCTTCGCTTTGGGAGCTGTTGCTGCAGTTGGGCATGTTGGCCGGAGAGTGCTTCTCGGGCCGCGAACTGTAACCTTGCAGGTACCTTTCAGGTATCCATGCCCAACGAAAGCCCCCAGACCCAAATTGAGAGGGGCTGCTTGGGGGCCCCCTGGGGGCCCTTCAGGCCAGCTAGGTCTTTGGGTCCTGGCTCCTTCGCTTTGGGAGCTGTTGCTGCAGTTGGGCATGTTGGCCGGAGAGTGCTTCTCGGGCCGCGAACTGCAACCTTGCAGGTACCTCCCAGGTTCCCGGCCCAACGAAAGCCTCCAGACCCAAATGGAGAGGGGCTGCTTGGGGGCCCCCTGGGGGCCCTTCAGGCCAGCTAGGTCTTTGGGTCCTGGCTCCTTCGGTTTGGGAGCTGTTGCTGCAGTTGGGCATGTTGGCCGGAGAGTGCTTCTCGGGCCGCGAACTGCAACCTTGAAGAAATCTCCCAGGTTCCCGGCCCAACGAAAGCCCCCAGACCCAAATTGAGAGGGGCTGCTTGGGGGCCCCCTGGGGGCCCTTCAGGCCAGCTAGGTCTTTGTGTCCTGGCTCATTCGGTTTGGGAGCTGTTGCTGCAGTTGGGCATGTTGGCCGGAGAGTGCTTCTCGGGCCGCGAACTGCAACCTTGCAGGATTATCCCAGGTTCCATGCCCAACGAAAGCCCCCAGACCCAAATGGAGAGGGGCTGCTTGGGGGCCCCCTGGGGGCCCTTCAGGCCACCTAGGTCTTTGGGTCCTGGCTCCTTCGCTTTGGGAGATGTTGCTGCAGTTGGGCATGTTGGCCGGAGAGTGCTTCTCGGGCCGCGAACTGCAACCTTGCAGGAATCTCCCAGGTTCCCGGCCCAACGAAAGCCCCCAGACCCAAATTGAGAGGGGCTGCTTGGGGGCCCCCTGGGGGCCCTTCAGGCCTTCTAGGTCTTTGTGTCCTGGCTCATTCGGTTTGGGAGCTGTTGCTGCAGTTGGGCATGTTGGCCGGAGAGTGCTTCTCGGGCCTCGAACTGCAACCTTGCAGGAATCTCCCAGGTTCCCGGCCCAACAAAAGCCCCCAGACCCAAATGGAGAGGGGCTGCTTGGGGGCCCCCTGGGGGCCCTTCAGGCCAGCTAGGTCTTTGGGTCCTGGCTCCTTCGGTTTGGGAGCTGTTGCTGCAGTTGGGCATGTTGGCCGGAGAGTGCTTCTCCGGCCGCGAACTGCAACCTTGCTGGTACCTCCCAGGTTCCCGGCCCAACGAAAGCCCCCAGACCCAAATGGAGAGGATCTCCTTGGGGGCCCCATGGGGGCCCTTCAGGCCAGCTAGGTCTTTGTGTCCTGGCTCCTTCGGTTTGGGAGCTGTTGCTGCAGTTGGGCATGTTGGCCGGAGAGTGCTTCTCGGGCCGCGAACTGCAACCTTGCAGGAATCTCCCAGGTTCCCGGCCCAACGAAAGCCCCCAGACCCAAATGGAGAGGGGCTGCTTGGGGGCCCCCTGGGGGCCCTTCAGGCCAGCTAGGTCTTTGGGTCCTGGCTCCTTCGGTTTGGGAGCTGTTGCTGCAGTTGGGCATGTTGGCCGGAGAGTGCTTCTCGGGCCGCGAACTGTAAACTTGCAGGTACCTCTCAGGTATCCATGCCCAACGAAAGCCCCCAGACCCAAATGGAGAGGGGCTGCTTGGTGGCCCCCTGGGGGCCCTTCAGGCCAGCTAGGTCTTTGGGTCCTGGCTCCTTCGGTTTGGGAGCTGTTGCTGCAGTTGGGCATGTTGGCCGGAGAGTGCTTCTCGGGCCGCGAACTGCAACCTTGCATGAATCTCCCAGGTTCCCGGCCCAACGAAAGCCCCCAGACCCAAATTGAGAGGGGCTGCTTGGGGGCCCCCTGGGGGCCCTTCAGGCCAGCTAGGTCTTTGGGTCCTGGCTCCTTCGCTTTGGGAGCTGTTGCTGCAGTTGGGCATGTTGGCCGGAGAGTGCTTCTCGGGCCGCGAACTGTAACCTTGCATTTACATCTCAGGTATCCATGCCCAACGAAAGCCCCCAGACCCAAATTGAGAGGGGCTGCTTGGGGGCCCCCTGGGGGCCCTTCAGGCCAGCTAGGTCTTTGGGTCCTGGCTCCTTCGCTTTGGGAGCTGTTGCTGCAGTTGGGCATGTTGGCCGGAGAGTGCTTCTCGGGCCGCGAACTGCAACCTTGAAGAAATCTCCCAGGTTCCTGGCCCAACGAAAGCCCCCAGACCCAAATTGAGAGGGGCTGCTTGGGGGTCCCCTGGGGGCCCTTCAGGCCAGCTAGGTCTTTGTGTCCTGGCTCATTCGGTTTGGGAGCTGTTGCTGCAGTTGGGCATGTTGGCCGGAGAGTGCTTCTCGGGCCGGGAACTGCAACCTTGTAGGAATCTCCCAGGTTCCCGGCCCAACAAAAGCTCCCAGACCCAAAAGGAGAGGGCCTACTTGGGGGCCCCCTGGGGGCCCTTCAGGCCAGCTAGGTCTTTGGGTCCTGGCTCCTTCGGTTTGGGAGCTGTTGCTGCAGTTGGGCATGTTGGCCGGAGAGTGCTTCTCGGGCCGCGAACTGCAACCTTGCAGGATTCTCCCAGGTTCCCGGCCCAACGAAAGCCCCCAGACCCAAATTGAGAGGGGCTGCTTGGGGGCCCCCTGGGGGCCCTTCAGGCCAGCTAGGTCTTTGGGTCCTGGCTCCTTCGGTTTGGGAGCTGTTGCTGCAGTTGGGCATGTTGGCCGGAGAGTGCTTCTCGGGCCGCGAACTGTAACCTTGCAGGTACCTCTCAGGTATCCATGCCCAACGAAAGCCCCCAGACCCAAATGGAGAGGGGCTGCTTGGGGGCCCCCTGGGGGCCCTTCAGGCCAGCTAGGTCTTTGTGTCCTGGCTCCTTCGGTTTGGGAGCTGTTGCTGCAGTTGGGCATGTTGGCCGGAGAGTGCTTCTCGGGCCGCGAACTGCAACCTTGCAGGTACCTCCCAGGTTCCCGGCCCAACGAAAGCCCCCAGACCCAAATTGAGAAGGGCTGCTTGGGGGCCCCCTGGGGGCCCTTCAGGCCAGCTAGGTCTTTGGGTCCTGGCTCCTTCGCTTTGGGAGATGTTGCTGCAGTTGGGCATGTTGGCCGGAGAGTGCTTCTCGGGCCTCGAACTGCAACCTTGCAGGAATCTCCCAGGTTCCCGGCCCAACGAAAGCCCCCAGACCCAAATTGAGAGGGGCTGCTTGGGGGCCCCCTGGGGGCCCTTCAGGCCAGCTAGGTCTTTGGGTCCTGGCTCCTTCGGTTTGGGAGCTGTTGCTGCAGTTGGGCATGTTGGCCGGAGAGTGCTTCTCCGGCCGCGAACTGCAACCTTGCAGGATTCTCCCAGGTTCCCGGCCCAACGAAAGCCCCCAGACCCAAATGGAGAGGATCTCCTTGGGGGCCCCATGGGGGCCCTTCAGGCCAGCTAGGTCTTTGTGTCCTGGCTCCTTCGGTTTGGGAGCTGTTGCTGCAGTTGGGCATGTTGGCCGGAGAGTGCTTCTCGGGCCGCGAACTGCAACCTTGCATGAATCTCCCAGGTTCCCGGCCCAACGAAAGCCCCCAGACCCAAATGGAGAGGGGCTGCTTGGGGGCCCCCTGGGGGCCCTTCAGGCCACCTAGGTCTTTGGGTCCTGGCTCCTTCGCTTTGGGAGATGTTGCTGCAGTTGGGCATGTTGGCCGGAGAGTGCTTCTCGGGCCGCGAACTGTAACCTTGCAGGTACCTCTCAGGTATCCATGCCCAACGAAAGCCCCCAGACCCAAATGGAGAGGATCTGCTTGGTGGCCCCCTGGGGGCCCTTCAGGCCAGCTAGGTCTTTGGGTCCTGGCTCCTTCGGTTTGGGAGCTGTTGCTGCAGTTGGGCATGTTGGCCGGAGAGTGCTTCTCGGGCCGCGAACTGCAACCTTGCAGGATTCTCCCAGGTTCTCAGCCTAAAGAAAGCCCCCAGACCCAAATGGAGAGGGGCTGCTTGGGGGCCCCCTGGGGGCCCTTCAGGCCAGCTAGGTCTTTGGGTCCTGGCTCCTTCACGTTGGGAGCTGTTGCTGCAGTTGGGCATGTTGGCCGGAGAGTGCTTCTCGGGCCGCGAACTGCAACCTTGCATGAATCTCCCAGGTTCCCGGCCCAACGAAAGCCCCCAGACCCAAATTGAGAGGGGCTGCTTGGGGGCCCCCTGGGGGCCCTTCAGGCCAGCTAGGTCTTTGGGTCCTGGCTCCTTCGGTTTGGGAGCTGTTGCTGCAGTTGGGCATGTTGGCCGGAGAGTGCTTCTCGGGCCGCGAACTGCAACCTTGCAGGAATCTCCCAGGTTCCCGGCCCAACGAAAGCCCCCAGACCCAAATTGAGAGGGGCTGCTTGGTGGCCCCCTGGGGGCCCTTCAGGCCAGCTAGGTCTTTGGGTCCTGGCTCCTTCGCTTTGGAAGCTGTTGCTGCAGTTGGGCATGTTGGCCGGAGAGTGCTTCTCGGGCCGCGAACTGTAACCTTGCAGGTACCTCTCAGGTATCCATGCCCAACGAAAGCCCCCAGACCCAAATGGAGAGGGGCTGCTTGGTGGCCCCCTGGGGGCCCTTCAGGCCAGCTAGGTCTTTGGGTCCTGGCTCCTTCGCTTTGGGAGCTGTTGCTGCAGTTGGGCATGTTGGCCGGAGAGTGCTTCTCGGGCCGCGAACTGCAACCTTGCAGGTACCTCCCAGGTTCCCGGCCCAACGAAAGCCCCCAGACCCAAATGGAGAGGGGCTGCTTGGGGGCCCCCTGGGGGCCCTTCAGGCCAGCTAGCTCTTTGGGTCCTGGCTCCTTCGGTTTGGGAGCTGTTGCTGCAGTTGGGCATGTTGGGCGGAGAGTGCTTCTCGGGCCGCGAACTGCAACCTTGCAGGAATGTCCCAGGTTCCCGGCCCAACGAAAGCCCCCAGACCCAAATTGAGAGGGGCTACTTGGGGGCCCCCTGGGGGCCCTTCAGGCCAGCTAGGTCTTTGGGTCCTGGCTCATTCGGTTTGGGAGCTGTTGCTGCAGTTGGGCATGTTGGCCGGAGAGTGCTTCTCGGGCCTCGAACTGCAACCTTGCAGGAATCTCCCAGGTTCCCGGCCCAACAAAAGCCCCCAGACCCAAATGGAGAGGGGCTGCTTGGGGGCCCCCTGGGGGCCCTTCAGGCCAGCTAGGTCTTTGGGTCCTGGCTCCTTCGGTTTGGGAGCTGTTGCTGCAGTTGGGCATGTTGGCCGGAGAGTGCTTCTCGGGCCGCGAACTGTAACCTTGCAGGTACCTCTCAGGTATCCATGCCCAACGAAAGCCCCCAGACCCAAATGGAGAGGGGCTGCTTCGTGGCCCCCTGGGGGCCCTTCAGGCCAGCTAGGTCTTTGGGTCCTGGCTCCTTCGGTTTGGGAGCTGTTGCTGCAGTTGGGCATGTTGGCCGGAGAGTGCTTCTCGGGCCGCGAACTGCAACCTTGCATGAATCTCCCAGGTTCCCGGCCCAACGAAAGCCCCCAGACCCAAATTGAGAGGGGCTGCTTGGGGGCCCCCTGGGGGCCCTTCAGGCCAGCTAGGTCTTTGGGTCCTGGCTCCTTCGGTTTGGGAGCTGTTGCTGCAGTTGGGCATGTTGGCCGGAGAGTGCTTCTCGGGCCGCGAACTGCAACCTTGCAGGTACCTCTCAGGTATCCATGCCCAACGAAAGTCCCCAGACCCAAATTGAGAGGGGCTGCTTGGGGGCCCCCTGGGGGCCCTTCAGGCCAGCTAGGTCTTTGGGTCCTGGCTCCTTCGCTTTGGGAGCTGTTGCTGCAGTTGGGCATGTTGGCCGGAGAGTGCTTCTCGGGCCGCGAACTGCAACCTTGCAGGTACCTCCCAGGTTCCCGGCCCAACGAAAGCCCCCAGACCCAAATTGAGAGGGGCTGCTTGGGGGCCCCCTGGGGGCCCTTCAGGCCAGCTAGGTCTTTGTGTCCTGGCTCATTCGGTTTGGGAGCTGTTGCTGCAGTTGGGCATGTTGGCCGGAGAGTGCTTCTCGGGCCGCGAACTGCAACCTTGCAGGATTCTCCCAGGTTCCATGCCCAACGAAAGCCCCCAGACCCAAATGGAGAGGGGCTGCTTGGGGGCCCCCTGGGGGCCCTTCAGGCCAGCTAGGTCTTTGGGTCCTGGCTCCTTCGCTTTGGGAGATGTTGCTGCAGTTGGGCATGTTGGCCGGAGAGTGCTTCTCGGGCCGCGAACTGCAACCTTGCAGGAATCTCCCAGGTTCCCGGCCCAACGAAAGCCCCCAGACCCAAATGGAGAGGGGCTGCTTGGGGGCCCCCTGGGGGCCCTTCAGGCCTTCTACGTCTTTGTGTCCTGGCTCATTCGGTTTGGGAGCTGTTGCTGCAGTTGGGCATGTTGGCCGGAGAGTGCTTCTCGGGCCTCGAACTGCAACCTTGCAGGAATCTCCCAGGTTCCCGGCCCAACAAAAGCCCCCAGACCCAAATTGAGAGGGGCTGCTTGGGGGCCCCCTGGGGGCCCTTCAGGCCAGCTAGGTCTTTGGGTCCTGGCTCCTTCGCTTTGGGAGCTGTTGCTGCAGTTGGGCATGTTGGCCGGAGAGTGCTTCTCCGGCCGCGAACTGCAACCTTGCTGGTACCTCGCAGGTTCCCGGCCCAACGAAAGCCCCCAGACCCAAATGTAGAGGATCTCCTTGGGGGCCCCATGGGGGCCCTTCAGGCCAGCTAGGTCTTTGTGTCCTGGCTCCTTCGGTTTGGGAGCTGTTGCTGCAGTTGGGCATGTTGGCCGGAGAGTGCTTCTCGGGCCGCGAACTGCAACCTTGCATGAATCTCCCAGGTTCCCGGCCCAACGAAAGCCCCCAGACCCAAATGGAGAGGGGCTGCTTGGGGGCCCCATGGGGGCCCTTCAGGCCAGCTAGGTCTTTGGGTCCTGGCTCCTTCGGTTTGGGAGCTGTTGCTGCAGTTGGGCATGTTGGCCGGAGAGTGCTTCTCGGGCCGCGAACTGCAACCTTGCAGGTACCTCTCAGGTATCCATGCCCAACGAAAGCCCCCAGACCCAAATGGAGAGGGGCTGCTTGGTGGCCCCCTGGGGGCCCTTCAGGCCAGCTAGGTCTTTGGGTCCTGGCTCCTTCGGTTTGGGAGCTGTTGCTGCAGTTGGGCATGTTGGCCGGAGAGTGCTTCTCGGGCCGCGAACTGCAACCTTGCAGGATTCTCCCAGGTTCTCAGCCTAAAGAAAGCCCCCAGACCCAAATGGAGAGGGGCTGCTTGGGGGCCCCCTGGGGGCCCTTCAGGCCAGCTAGGTCTTTGGGTCCTGGCTCCTTCACGTTGGGAGCTGTTGCTGCAGTTGGGCATGTTGGCCGGAGAGTGCTTCTCGGGCCGCGAACTGCAACCTTGCATGAATCTCCCAGGTTCCCGGCCCAACGAAAGCCCCCAGACCCAAATTGAGAGGGGCTGCTTGGGGGCCCCCTGGGGGCCCTTCAGGCCAGCTAGGTCTTTGGGTCCTGGCTCCTTCGCTTTGGAAGCTGTTGCTGCAGTTGGGCATGTTGGCCGGAGAGTGCTTCTCGGGCCGCGAACTGTAACCTTGCAGGTACCTCTCAGGTATACATGCCCAACGAAAGCCCCCAGACCCAAATGGAGAGGGGCTGCTTGGGGGCCCCCTGGGGGCCCTTCAGGCCAGCTAGGTCTTTGGGTCCTGGCTCCTTCGCTTTGGGAGCTGTTGCTGCAGTTGGGCATGTTGGCCGGAGAGTGCTTCTCGGGCCTCGAACTGCAACCTTGCAGGATTCTCCCAGGTTCCCGGCCCAACGAAAGCCCCCAGACCCAAATGGAGAGGGGCTGCTTGGGGGCCCCCTGGGGGCCCTTCAGGCCAGCTAGGTCTTTGGGTCCTGGCTCCTTCGGTTTGGGAGCTGTTGCTGCAGTTGGGCATGTTGGGCGGAGAGTGCTTCTCGGGCCGCGAACTGCAACCTTGCAGGAATGTCCCAGGTTCCCGGCCCAACGAAAGCCCCCAGACCCAAATTGAGAGGGGCTACTTGGGGGCCCCCTGGGGGCCCTTCAGGCCAGCTAGGTCTTTGGGTCCTGGCTCATTCGGTTTGGGAGCTGTTGCTGCAGTTGGGCATGTTGGCCGGAGAGTGCTTCTCGGGCCTCGAACTGCAACCTTGTAGGAATCTCCCAGGTTCCCGGCCCAACAAAAGCCCCCAGACCCAAATGGAGAGGGGCTGCTTGGGGGCCCCCTGGGGGCCCTTCAGGCCAGCTAGGTCTTTGGGTCCTGGCTCCTTCGGTTTGGGAGCTGTTGCTGCAGTTGGGCATGTTGGCCGGAGAGTGCTTCTCGGGCCGTGAACTGTAACCTTGCAGGTACCTCTCAGGTATCCATGCCCAACGAAAGCCCCCAGACCCAAATGGAGAGGGGCTGATTCGTGGCCCCCTGGGGGCCCTTCAGGCCAGCTAGGTCTTTGGGTCCTGGCTCCTTCGGTTTGGGAGCTGTTGCTGCAGTTGGGCATGTTGGCCGGAGAGTGCTTCTCGGGCCGCGAACTGCAACCTTGCATGAATCTCCCAGGTTCCCGGCCCAACGAAAGCCCCCAGACCCAAATTGAGAGGGGCTGCTTGGGGGCCCCCTGGGGGCCCTTCAGGCCAGCTAGGTCTTTGGGTCCTGGCTCCTTCGGTTTGGGAGCTGTTGCTGCAGTTGGGCATGTTGGCCGGAGAGTGCTTCTCGGGCCGCGAACTGTAACCTTGCAGGTACCTCTCAGGTATCCATGCCCAACGAAAGCCCCCAGACCCAAATTGAGAGGGGCTGCTTGGGGGCCCCCTGGGGGCCCTTCAGGCCAGCTAGGTCTTTGGGTCCTGGCTCCTTCGCTTTGGGAGCTGTTGCTGCAGTTGGGCATGTTGGCCGGAGAGTGCTTCTCGGGCCGCGAACTGCAACCTTGCTGGTATCTCCCAGGTTCCCGGCCCAACGAAAGCCCCCAGACCCAAATTGAGAGGGGCTGCTTGGGGGACCCCTGGGGGCCCTTCAGGCCAGCTAGGTCTTTGTGTCCTGGCTCATTCGGTTTGGGAGCTGTTGCTGCAGTTGGGCATGTTGGCCGGAGAGTGCTTCTCGGGCCGGGAACTGCAACCTTGCAGGATTCTCCCAGGTTCCATGCCCAACGAAAGCCCCCAGACCCAAATGGAGAGGGGCTGCTTGGGGGCCCCCTGGGGGCCCTTCAGGCCAGCTAGGTCTTTGGGTCCTGGCTCCTTCGCTTTGGGAGATGTTGCTGCAGTTGGGCATGTTGGCCGGAGAGTGCTTCTCGGGCCGCGAACTGCAACCTTGCAGGAATCTCCCAGGTTCCCGGCCCAACGAAAGCCCCCAGACCCAAATTGAGAGGGGCTGCTTGGGGGCCCCCTGGGGGCCCTTCAGGCCAGCTAGGTCTTTGGGTCCTGGCTCCTTCGGTTTGGGAGCTGTTGCTGCAGTTGGGCATGTTGGCCGGAGAGTGCTTCTCGGGCCGCGAACTGCAACCTTGCAGGAATCTCCCAGGTTCCCGGCCCAACGAAAGCCCCCAGACCCAAATTGAGAGGGGCTGCTTGGTGGCCCCCTGGGGGCCCTTCAGGCCAGCTAGGTCTTTGGGTCCTGGCTCCTTCGCTTTGGAAGCTGTTGCTGCAGTTGGGCATGTTGGCCGGAGAGTGCTTCTCGGGCCGCGAACTGTAACCTTGCAGGTACCTCTCAGGTATCCATGCCCAACGAAAGCCCCCAGACCCAAATGGAGAGGGGCTGCTTGGTGGCCCCCTGGGGGCCCTTCAGGCCAGCTAGGTCTTTGGGTCCTGGCTCCTTCGCTTTGGGAGCTGTTGCTGCAGTTGGGCATGTTGGCCGGAGAGTGCTTCTCGGGCCGCGAACTGCAACCTTGCAGGTACCTCCCAGGTTCCCGGCCCAACGAAAGCCCCCAGACCCAAATGGAGAGGGGCTGCTTGGGGGCCCCCTGGGGGCCCTTCAGGCCAGCTAGCTCTTTGGGTCCTGGCTCCTTCGGTTTGGGAGCTGTTGCTGCAGTTGGGCATGTTGGGCGGAGAGTGCTTCTCGGGCCGCGAACTGCAACCTTGCAGGAATGTCCCAGGTTCCCGGCCCAACGAAAGCCCCCAGACCCAAATTGAGAGGGGCTACTTGGGGGCCCCCTGGGGGCCCTTCAGGCCAGCTAGGTCTTTGGGTCCTGGCTCATTCGGTTTGGGAGCTGTTGCTGCAGTTGGGCATGTTGGCCGGAGAGTGCTTCTCGGGCCTCGAACTGCAACCTTGCAGGAATCTCCCAGGTTCCCGGCCCAACAAAAGCCCCCAGACCCAAATGGAGAGGGGCTGCTTGGGGGCCCCCTGGGGGCCCTTCAGGCCAGCTAGGTCTTTGGGTCCTGGCTCCTTCGGTTTGGGAGCTGTTGCTGCAGTTGGGCATGTTGGCCGGAGAGTGCTTCTCGGGCCGCGAACTGTAACCTTGCAGGTACCTCTCAGGTATCCATGCCCAACGAAAGCCCCCAGACCCAAATGGAGAGGGGCTGCTTCGTGGCCCCCTGGGGGCCCTTCAGGCCAGCTAGGTCTTTGGGTCCTGGCTCCTTCGGTTTGGGAGCTGTTGCTGCAGTTGGGCATGTTGGCCGGAGAGTGCTTCTCGGGCCGCGAACTGCAACCTTGCATGAATCTCCCAGGTTCCCGGCCCAACGAAAGCCCCCAGACCCAAATTGAGAGGGGCTGCTTGGGGGCCCCCTGGGGGCCCTTCAGGCCAGCTAGGTCTTTGGGTCCTGGCTCCTTCGGTTTGGGAGCTGTTGCTGCAGTTGGGCATGTTGGCCGGAGAGTGCTTCTCGGGCCGCGAACTGCAACCTTGCAGGTACCTCTCAGGTATCCATGCCCAACGAAAGTCCCCAGACCCAAATTGAGAGGGGCTGCTTGGGGGCCCCCTGGGGGCCCTTCAGGCCAGCTAGGTCTTTGGGTCCTGGCTCCTTCGCTTTGGGAGCTGTTGCTGCAGTTGGGCATGTTGGCCGGAGAGTGCTTCTCGGGCCGCGAACTGCAACCTTGCAGGTACCTCCCAGGTTCCCGGCCCAACGAAAGCCCCCAGACCCAAATTGAGAGGGGCTGCTTGGGGGCCCCCTGGGGGCCCTTCAGGCCAGCTAGGTCTTTGTGTCCTGGCTCATTCGGTTTGGGAGCTGTTGCTGCAGTTGGGCATGTTGGCCGGAGAGTGCTTCTCGGGCCGCGAACTGCAACCTTGCAGGATTCTCCCAGGTTCCATGCCCAACGAAAGCCCCCAGACCCAAATGGAGAGGGGCTGCTTGGGGGCCCCCTGGGGGCCCTTCAGGCCAGCTAGGTCTTTGGGTCCTGGCTCCTTCGCTTTGGGAGATGTTGCTGCAGTTGGGCATGTTGGCCGGAGAGTGCTTCTCGGGCCGCGAACTGCAACCTTGCAGGAATCTCCCAGGTTCCCGGCCCAACGAAAGCCCCCAGACCCAAATGGAGAGGGGCTGCTTGGGGGCCCCCTGGGGGCCCTTCAGGCCTTCTACGTCTTTGTGTCCTGGCTCATTCGGTTTGGGAGCTGTTGCTGCAGTTGGGCATGTTGGCCGGAGAGTGCTTCTCGGGCCTCGAACTGCAACCTTGCAGGAATCTCCCAGGTTCCCGGCCCAACAAAAGCCCCCAGACCCAAATTGAGAGGGGCTGCTTGGGGGCCCCCTGGGGGCCCTTCAGGCCAGCTAGGTCTTTGGGTCCTGGCTCCTTCGCTTTGGGAGCTGTTGCTGCAGTTGGGCATGTTGGCCGGAGAGTGCTTCTCCGGCCGCGAACTGCAACCTTGCTGGTACCTCCCAGGTTCCCGGCCCAACGAAAGCCCCCAGACCCAAATGTAGAGGATCTCCTTGGGGGCCCCATGGGGGCCCTTCAGGCCAGCTAGGTCTTTGTGTCCTGGCTCCTTCGGTTTGGGAGCTGTTGCTGCAGTTGGGCATGTTGGCCGGAGAGTGCTTCTCGGGCCGCGAACTGCAACCTTGCATGAATCTCCCAGGTTCCCGGCCCAACGAAAGCCCCCAGACCCAAATGGAGAGGGGCTGCTTGGGGGCCCCATGGGGGCCCTTCAGGCCAGCTAGGTCTTTGGGTCCTGGCTCCTTCGGTTTGGGAGCTGTTGCTGCAGTTGGGCATGTTGGCCGGAGAGTGCTTCTCGGGCCGCGAACTGCAACCTTGCAGGTACCTCTCAGGTATCCATGCCCAACGAAAGCCCCCAGACCCAAATGGAGAGGGGCTGCTTGGTGGCCCCCTGGGGGCCCTTCAGGCCAGCTAGGTCTTTGGGTCCTGGCTCCTTCGGTTTGGGAGCTGTTGCTGCAGTTGGGCATGTTGGCCGGAGAGTGCTTCTCGGGCCGCGAACTGCAACCTTGCAGGATTCTCCCAGGTTCTCAGCCTAAAGAAAGCCCCCAGACCCAAATGGAGAGGGGCTGCTTGGGGGCCCCCTGGGGGCCCTTCAGGCCAGCTAGGTCTTTGGGTCCTGGCTCCTTCACGTTGGGAGCTGTTGCTGCAGTTGGGCATGTTGGCCGGAGAGTGCTTCTCGGGCCGCGAACTGCAACCTTGCATGAATCTCCCAGGTTCCCGGCCCAACGAAAGCCCCCAGACCCAAATTGAGAGGGGCTGCTTGGGGGCCCCCTGGGGGCCCTTCAGGCCAGCTAGGTCTTTGGGTCCTGGCTCCTTCGCTTTGGAAGCTGTTGCTGCAGTTGGGCATGTTGGCCGGAGAGTGCTTCTCGGGCCGCGAACTGTAACCTTGCAGGTACCTCTCAGGTATACATGCCCAACGAAAGCCCCCAGACCCAAATGGAGAGGGGCTGCTTGGGGGCCCCCTGGGGGCCCTTCAGGCCAGCTAGGTCTTTGGGTCCTGGCTCCTTCGCTTTGGGAGCTGTTGCTGCAGTTGGGCATGTTGGCCGGAGAGTGCTTCTCGGGCCTCGAACTGCAACCTTGCAGGATTCTCCCAGGTTCCCGGCCCAACGAAAGCCCCCAGACCCAAATGGAGAGGGGCTGCTTGGGGGCCCCCTGGGGGCCCTTCAGGCCAGCTAGGTCTTTGGGTCCTGGCTCCTTCGGTTTGGGAGCTGTTGCTGCAGTTGGGCATGTTGGGCGGAGAGTGCTTCTCGGGCCGCGAACTGCAACCTTGCAGGAATGTCCCAGGTTCCCGGCCCAACGAAAGCCCCCAGACCCAAATTGAGAGGGGCTACTTGGGGGCCCCCTGGGGGCCCTTCAGGCCAGCTAGGTCTTTGGGTCCTGGCTCATTCGGTTTGGGAGCTGTTGCTGCAGTTGGGCATGTTGGCCGGAGAGTGCTTCTCGGGCCTCGAACTGCAACCTTGTAGGAATCTCCCAGGTTCCCGGCCCAACAAAAGCCCCCAGACCCAAATGGAGAGGGGCTGCTTGGGGGCCCCCTGGGGGCCCTTCAGGCCAGCTAGGTCTTTGGGTCCTGGCTCCTTCGGTTTGGGAGCTGTTGCTGCAGTTGGGCATGTTGGCCGGAGAGTGCTTCTCGGGCCGTGAACTGTAACCTTGCAGGTACCTCTCAGGTATCCATGCCCAACGAAAGCCCCCAGACCCAAATGGAGAGGGGCTGCTTCGTGGCCCCCTGGGGGCCCTTCAGGCCAGCTAGGTCTTTGGGTCCTGGCTCCTTCGGTTTGGGAGCTGTTGCTGCAGTTGGGCATGTTGGCCGGAGAGTGCTTCTCGGGCCGCGAACTGCAACCTTGCATGAATCTCCCAGGTTCCCGGCCCAACGAAAGCCCCCAGACCCAAATTGAGAGGGGCTGCTTGGGGGCCCCCTGGGGGCCCTTCAGGCCAGCTAGGTCTTTGGGTCCTGGCTCCTTCGGTTTGGGAGCTGTTGCTGCAGTTGGGCATGTTGGCCGGAGAGTGCTTCTCGGGCCGCGAACTGTAACCTTGCAGGTACCTCTCAGGTATCCATGCCCAACGAAAGCCCCCAGACCCAAATTGAGAGGGGCTGCTTGGGGGCCCCCTGGGGGCCCTTCAGGCCAGCTAGGTCTTTGGGTCCTGGCTCCTTCGCTTTGGGAGCTGTTGCTGCAGTTGGGCATGTTGGCCGGAGAGTGCTTCTCGGGCCGCGAACTGCAACCTTGCTGGTATCTCCCAGGTTCCCGGCCCAACGAAAGCCCCCAGACCCAAATTGAGAGGGGCTGCTTGGGGGACCCCTGGGGGCCCTTCAGGCCAGCTAGGTCTTTGTGTCCTGGCTCATTCGGTTTGGGAGCTGTTGCTGCAGTTGGGCATGTTGGCCGGAGAGTGCTTCTCGGGCCGGGAACTGCAACCTTGCAGGATTCTCCCAGGTTCCCGGCCCAACGAAAGCCCCCAGACCCAAATGGAGAGGGGCTGCTTGGGGGCCCCCTGGGGGCCCTTCAGGCCAGCTAGGTCTTTGGGTCCTGGCTCCTTCGCTTTGGGAGATGTTGCTGCAGTTGGGCATGTTGGCCGGAGAGTGCTTCTCGGGCCGCGAACTGCAACCTTGCAGGAATCTCCCAGGTTCCCGGCCCAACGAAAGCCCCCAGACCCAAATTGAGAGGGGCTGCTTGGGGGCCCCCTGGGGGCCCTTCAGGCCTTCTAGGTCTTTGTGTCCTGGCTCCTTCGGTTTGGGAGCTGTTGCTGCAGTTGGGCATGTTGGCCGGAGAGTGCTTCTCGGGCCGCGAACTGTAACCTTGCAGGTACCTCTCAGGTATCCATGCCCAACGAAAGCCCCCAGACCCAAATTGAGAGGGGCTGCTTGGGGGCCCCCTGGGGGCCCTTCAGGCCAGCTAGGTCTTTGGGTCCTGGCTCATTCGGTTTGGGAGCTGTTGCTGCAGTTGGGCATGTTGGCCGGAGAGTGCTTCTCGGGCCTCGAACTGCAACCTTGCAGGTACCTCCCAGGTTCCCGGCCCAACGAAAGCCCCCAGACCCAAATGGAGAGGGGCTGCTTGGTGGCCCCCTGGGGGCCCTTCAGGCCAGCTAGGTCTTTGGGTCCTGGCTCCTTCGCTTTGGGAGCTGTTGCTGCAGTTGGGCATGTTGGGCGGAGAGTGCTTCTCGGGCCGCGAACTGCAACCTTGAAGAAATCTCCCAGGTTCCCGGCCCAACGAAAGCCCCCAGACCCAAATTGAGAGGGGCTGCTTGGGGGCCCCCTGGGGGCCCTTCAGGCCAGCTAGGTCTTTGGGTCCTGGCTCCTTCGCTTTGGGAGCTGTTGCTGCAGTTGGGCATGTTGGCCGGAGAGTGCTTCTCGGGCCGCGAACTGCAACCTTGCAGGATTCTCCCAGGTTCCCGGCCCAACGAAAGCCCCCAGACCCAAATTGAGAGGGGCTGCTTGGGGGCCCAATGGGGGCCCTTCAGGCCAGCTAGGTCTTTGTGTCCTGGCTCCTTCGGTTTGGGAGCTGTTGCTGCAGTTGGGCATGTTGGCCGGAGAGTGCTTCTCGGGCCGCGAACTGCAACCTTGCAGGAATCTCCCAGGTTCCCGGCCCAACAAAAGCCCCCAGACCCAAATGGAGAGGGGCTGCTTGGGGGCCCCCTGGGGGCCCTTCAGGCCAGCTAGGTCTTTGGGTCCTGGCTCCTTCGCTTTGGGAGCTGTTGCTGCAGTTGGGCATGTTGGCCGGAGAGTGCTTCTCGGGCCGCGAACTGTAACCTTGCAGGTACCTCTCAGGTATCCATGCCCAACGAAAGCCCCCAGACCCAAATGGAGAGGGGCTGCTTGGTGGCCCCCTGGGGGCCCTTCAGGCCAGCTAGGTCTTTGGGTCCTGGCTCCTTCGCTTTGGGAGCTGTTGCTGCAGTTGGGCATGTTGGCCGGAGAGTGCTTCTCGGGCCGCGAACTGCAACCTTGCATGAATCTCCCAGGTTCCCGGCCCAACGAAAGCCCCCAGACCCAAATTGAGAGGGGCTGCTTGGGGGCCCCCTGGGGGCCCTTCAGGCCAGCTAGGTCTTTGTGTCCTGGCTCCTTCGGTTTGGGAGCTGTTGCTGCAGTTGGGCATGTTGGCCGGAGAGTGCTTCTCGGGCCGTGAACTGTAACCTTGCAGGTACCTCTCAGGTATCCATGCCCAACGAAAGCCCCCAGACCCAAATGGAGAGGGGCTGCTTCGTGGCCCCCTGGGGGCCCTTCAGGCCAGCTAGGTCTTTGGGTCCTGGCTCCTTCGGTTTGGGAGCTGTTGCTGCAGTTGGGCATGTTGGCCGGAGAGTGCTTCTCGGGCCGCGAACTGCAACCTTGCATGAATCTCCCAGGTTCCCGGCCCAACGAAAGCCCCCAGACCCAAATTGAGAGGGGCTGCTTGGGGGCCCCCTGGGGGCCCTTCAGGCCAGCTAGGTCTTTGGGTCCTGGCTCCTTCGGTTTGGGAGCTGTTGCTGCAGTTGGGCATGTTGGCCGGAGAGTGCTTCTCGGGCCGCGAACTGTAACCTTGCAGGTACCTCTCAGGTATCCATGCCCAACGAAAGCCCCCAGACCCAAATTGAGAGGGGCTGCTTGGGGGCCCCCTGGGGGCCCTTCAGGCCAGCTAGGTCTTTGGGTCCTGGCTCCTTCGCTTTGGGAGCTGTTGCTGCAGTTGGGCATGTTGGCCGGAGAGTGCTTCTCGGGCCGCGAACTGCAACCTTGCTGGTATCTCCCAGGTTCCCGGCCCAACGAAAGCCCCCAGACCCAAATTGAGAGGGGCTGCTTGGGGGACCCCTGGGGGCCCTTCAGGCCAGCTAGGTCTTTGTGTCCTGGCTCCTTCGGTTTGGGAGCTGTTGCTGCAGTTGGGCATGTTGGCCGGAGAGTGCTTCTCGGGCCGGGAACTGCAACCTTGCAGGATTCTCCCAGGTTCCATGCCCAACGAAAGCCCCCAGACCCAAATGGAGAGGGGCTGCTTGGGGGCCCCCTGGGGGCCCTTCAGGCCAGCTAGGTCTTTGGGTCCTGGCTCCTTCGCTTTGGGAGATGTTGCTGCAGTTGGGCATGTTGGCCGGAGAGTGCTTCTCGGGCCGCGAACTGCAACCTTGCAGGAATCTCCCAGGTTCCCGGCCCAACGAAAGCCCCCAGACCCAAATTGAGAGGGGCTGCTTGGGGGCCCCCTGGGGGCCCTTCAGGCCTTCTAGGTCTTTGTGTCCTGGCTCATTCGGTTTGGGAGCTGTTGCTGCAGTTGGGCATGTTGGCCGGAGAGTGCTTCTCGGGCCGCGAACTGTAACCTTGCAGGTACCTCTCAGGTATCCATGCCCAACGAAAGCCCCCAGACCCAAATTGAGAGGGGCTGCTTGGGGGCCCCCTGGGGGCCCTTCAGGCCAGCTAGGTCTTTGGGTCCTGGCTCCTTCGGTTTGGGAGCTGTTGCTGCAGTTGGGCATGTTGGCCGGAGAGTGCTTCTCGGGCCTCGAACTGCAACCTTGCAGGTACCTCCCAGGTTCCCGGCCCAACGAAAGCCCCCAGACCCAAATGGAGAGGGGCTGCTTGGTGGCCCCCTGGGGGCCCTTCAGGCCAGCTAGGTCTTTGGGTCCTGGCTCCTTCGCTTTGGGAGCTGTTGCTGCAGTTGGGCATGTTGGCCGGAGAGTGCTTCTCGGGCCGCGAACTGTAACCTTGCAGGTACCTCTCAGGTATCCATGCCCAACGAAAGCACCCAGACCCAAATTGAGAGGGGCTGCTTGGGGGCCCCCTGGGGGCCCTTCAGGCCAGCTAGGTCTTTGGGTCCTGGCTCCTTCGCTTTGGGAGCTGTTGCTGCAGTTGGGCATGTTGGCCGGAGAGTGCTTCTCGGGCCGCGAACTGCAACCTTGCTGGTATCTCCCAGGTTCCCGGCCCAACGAAAGCCCCCAGACCCAAATTGAGAGGGGCTGCTTGGGGGACCCCTGGGGGCCCTTCAGGCCAGCTAGGTCTTTGTGTCCTGGCTCATTCGGTTTGGGAGCTGTTGCTGCAGTTGGGCATGTTGGCCGGAGAGTGCTTCTCGGGCCGGGAACTGCAACCTTGCAGGATTCTCCCAGGTTCCATGCCCAACGAAAGCCCCCAGACCCAAATGGAGAGGGGCTGCTTGGGGGCCCCCTGGGGGCCCTTCAGGCCAGCTAGGTCTTTGGGTCCTGGCTCCTTCGCTTTGGGAGATGTTGCTGCAGTTGGGCATGTTGGCCGGAGAGTGCTTCTCGGGCCGCGAACTGCAACCTTGCAGGAATCTCCCAGGTTCCCGGCCCAACGAAAGCCCCCAGACCCAAATTGAGAGGGGCTGCTTGGGGGCCCCCTGGGGGCCCTTCAGGCCTTCTAGGTCTTTGTGTCCTGGCTCATTCGGTTTGGGAGCTGTTGCTGCAGTTGGGCATGTTGGCCGGAGAGTGCTTCTCGGGCCGCGAACTGTAACCTTGCAGGTACCTCTCAGGTATCCATGCCCAACGAAAGCCCCCAGACCCAAATTGAGAGGGGCTGCTTGGGGGCCCCCTGGGGGCCCTTCAGGCCAGCTAGGTCTTTGGGTCCTGGCTCCTTCGGTTTGGGAGCTGTTGCTGCAGTTGGGCATGTTGGCCGGAGAGTGCTTCTCGGGCCTCGAACTGCAACCTTGCAGGTACCTCCCAGGTTCCCGGCCCAACGAAAGCCCCCAGACCCAAATGGAGAGGGGCTGCTTGGTGGCCCCCTGGGGGCCCTTCAGGCCAGCTAGGTCTTTGGGTCCTGGCTCCTTCGCTTTGGGAGCTGTTGCTGCAGTTGGGCATGTTGGGCGGAGAGTGCTTCTCGGGCCGCGAACTGCAACCTTGAAGAAATCTCCCAGGTTCCCGGCCCAACGAAAGCCCCCAGACCCAAATTGAGAGGGGCTGCTTGGGGGCCCCCTGGGGGCCCTTCAGGCCAGCTAGGTCTTTGTGTCCTGGCTCCTTCGGTTTGGGAGCTGTTGCTGCAGTTGGGCATGTTGGCCGGAGAGTGCTTCTCGGGCCGCGAACTGCAACCTTGCAGGATTCTCCCAGGTTCCCGGCCCAACGAAAGCCCCCAGACCCAAATTGAGAGGGGCTGCTTGGGGGCCCAATGGGGGCCCTTCAGGCCAGCTAGGTCTTTGTGTCCTGGCTCCTTCGGTTTGGGAGCTGTTGCTGCAGTTGGGCATGTTGGCCGGAGAGTGCTTCTCGGGCCGCGAACTGCAACCTTGCAGGAATCTCCCAGGTTCCCGGCCCAACAAAAGCCCCCAGACCCAAATGGAGAGGGGCTGCTTGGGGGCCCCCTGGGGGCCCTTCAGGCCAGCTAGGTCTTTGGGTCCTGGCTCCTTCGCTTTGGGAGCTGTTGCTGCAGTTGGGCATGTTGGCCGGAGAGTGCTTCTCGGGCCGCGAACTGTAACCTTGCAGGTACCTCTCAGGTATCCATGCCCAACGAAAGCCCCCAGACCCAAATGGAGAGGGGCTGCTTGGTGGCCCCCTGGGGGCCCTTCAGGCCAGCTAGGTCTTTGGGTCCTGGCTCCTTCGGTTTGGGAGCTGTTGCTGCAGTTGGGCATGTTGGCCGGAGAGTGCTTCTCGGGCCGCGAACTGCAACCTTGCATGAATCTCCCAGGTTCCCGGCCCAACGAAAGCCCCCAGACCCAAATGGAGAGGGGCTGCTTGGGGGCCCCCTGGGGGCCCTTCAGGCCAGCTAGGTCTTTGGGTCCTGGCTCCTTCGGTTTGGGAGCTGTTGCTGCAGTTGGGCATGTTGGCCGGAGAGTGCTTCTCGGGCCGCGAACTGCAACCTTGCAGGATTCTCCCAGGTTCCCGGCCCAACGAAAGCCCCCAGACCCAAATGGAGAGGGGCTGCTTGGGGGCCCCCTGGGGGCCCTTCAGGCCAGCTAGGTCTTTGTGTCCTGGCTCCTTCGCTTTGGGAGATGTTGCTGCAGTTGGGCATGTTGGCCGGAGAGTGCTTCTCGGGCCGCGAACTGCAACCTTGCAGGAATCTCCCAGGTTCCCGGCCCAACGAAAGCCCCCAGACCCAAATTGAGAGGGGCTGCTTGGGGGCCCCCTGGGGGCCCTTCAGGCCTTCTAGGTCTTTGTGTCCTGGCTCATTCGGTTTGGGAGCTGTTGCTGCAGTTGGGCATGTTGGCCGGAGAGTGCTTCTCGGGCCTCGAACTGCAACCTTGCAGGAATCTCCCAGGTTCCCGGCCCAACAAAAGCCCCCAGACCCAAATGGAGAGGGGCTGCTTGGGGGCCCCCTGGGGGCCCTTCAGGCCAGCTAGGTCTTTGGGTCCTGGCTCCTTCGCTTTGGGAGCTGTTGCTGCAGTTGGGCATGTTGGCCGGAGAGTGCTTCTCGGGCCGCGAACTGCAACCTTGCTGGTACCTCCCAGGTTCCCGGCCCAACGAAAGCCCCCAGACCCAAATGGAGAGGATCTCCTTGAGGGCCCAATGGGGGCCCTTCAGGCCAGCTAGGTCTTTGGGTCCTGGCTCCTTCGGTTTGGGAGCTGTTGCTGCAGTTGGGCATGTTGGCCGGAGAGTGCTTCTCGGGCCGCGAACTGCAACCTTGCAGGAATCTCCCAGGTTCCCGCCCAACAAAAGCCCCCAGACCCAAATGGAGAGGGGCTGCTTGGGGGCCCCCTGGGGGCCCTTCAGGCCAGCTAGGTCTTTGGGTCCTGGCTCCTTCGGTTTGGGAGCTGTTGCTGCAGTTGGGCATGTTGGCCGGAGAGTGCTTTTCGGGCCGCGAACTGTAACTTGCAGGTACCTCTCAGGTATACATGCCCAACGAAAGCCCCCAGACCCAAATGGAGAGGGGCTGCTTGGTGGCCCCCTGGGGGCCCTTCAGGCCAGCTAGGTCTTTGTGTCCTGGCTCCTTCGCTTTGGGAGCTGTTGCTGCAGTTGGGCATGTTGGCCGGAGAGTGCTTCTCGGGCCGCGAACTGCAACCTTGCTGGTATCTCCCAGGTTCTCAGCCTAAAGAAAGCCCCCAGACCCAAATGGAGAGGGGCTGCTTGGGGGCCCCCTGGGGGCACTTCAGGCCAGCTAGGTCTTTGTGTCCTGGCTCATTCGGTTTGGGAGCTGTTGTTGACGTTGCGCATGTTGGCCGGAGAGTGCTTCTCGGGCCTCGAACTGCAACCTTGCAGGAATCTCCCAGGTTCCCGGCCCAACAAAAGCCCCCAGACCCAAATGGAGAGGGGCTGCTTGGGGGCCCCCTGGGGGCCCTTCAGGCCAGCTAGGTCTTTGGGTCCTGGCTCCTTCGGTTTGGGAGCTGTTGCTGCAGTTGGGCATGTTGGCCGGAGAGTGCTTCTCGGGCCGCGAACTGCAACCTTGCAGGAATCTCCCAGGTTCCCGGCCCAACGAAAGCCCCCAGACCCAAATTGAGAGGGGCTGCTTGGGGGCCCCCTGGGGGCCCTTCAGGCCAGCTAGGTCTTTGGGTCCTGGCTCCTTCGCTTTGGGAGCTGTTGCTGCAGTTGGGCATGTTGGCCGGAGAGTGCTTCTCGGGCCGCGAACTGCAACCTTGCAGGAATCTCCCAGGTTCCCGGCCCAACAAAAGCCCCCAGACCCAAATGGAGAGGGGCTGCTTGGGGGCCCCCTGGGGGCCCTTCAGGCCAGCTAGGTCTTTGGGTCCTGGCTCCTTCGGTTTGGGAGCTGTTGCTGCAGTTGGGCATGTTGGCCGGAGAGTGCTTCTCGGGCCGCGAACTGCAACCTTGCAGGATTCTCCCAGGTTCCCGGCCCAACGAAAACCCCAGACCCAAATTGAGAGGGGCTGCTTGGGGGCCCAATGGGGGCCCTTCAGGCCAGCTAGGTCTTTGTGTCCTGGCTCCTTCGGTTTGGGAGCTGTTGCTGCAGTTGGGCATGTTGGCCGGAGAGTGCTTCTCGGGCCGCGAACTGCAACCTTGCAGGTACCTCCCAGGTTCCCGGCTCAACGAAAACCCCCAGACCCAAATGGAGAGGGGCTGCTTGGGGGCCCCATGGGGGCCCTTCAGACCAGCTAGGTCTTTGGGTCCTGGCTCCTTCGGTTTGGGAGCTGTTGCTGCAGTTGGGCATGTTGGCAGGAGAGTGCTTTTCGGGCCGCGAACTGTAACTTGCAGGTACCTCTCAGGTATACATGCCCAACGAAAGCCCCCAGACCCAAATGGAGAGGGGCTGCTTGGTGGCCTTCTGGGGGCACTTCAGGCCAGCTAGGTCTTTGGGTCCTGGCTCCTTCGCTTTGGGAGCTGTTGCTGGATATTGGGCATGTTGGCCGGAGAGTGCTTCTCGGGCCGCGAACTGCAACCTTGCTGGTATCTCCCAGGTTCTCAGCCTAAAGAAAGCCCCCAGACTCAAATGGAGAGGGGCTGCTTGGGGGCCCCCTGGGGGCCCTTCAGGCCAGCTAGGTCTTTGGGTCCTGGCTCCTTCGCTTTGGGAGCTGTTGCTGCAGTTGGGCATGTTGGCCGGAGAGTGCTTCTCCGGCCGCGAACTGCAACCTTGCTGGTACCTCCCAGGTTCCCGGCCCAACTAAAGCCCCCAGACCCAAATGGAGAGGAGCTCCTTGGGGGCCCCATGGGGGCCCTTCAGGCCAGCTAGGTCTTTGGGTCCTGGCTCCTTCGGTTTGGGAGCTGTTGCTGCAGTTGAGCATATTGGCCGGAGAGTGCTTCTCGGGCCGCGAACTGCAACCTTGCAGGTACCTCTCAGGTATCCATGCCCAACGAAAGCCCCCAGACCCAAATTGAGAGGGGCTGCTTGGGGCCCCCCTGGGGGCCCTTCAGACCAGCTAGGTCTTTGTGTCCTGGCTCCTTCGCTTTGGGAGCTGTTGCTGCAGTTGGGCATGTTGGCCGGAGAGTGCTTCTCGGGCCTCGAACTGCAACCTTGCAGGAATCTCCCAGGTTCCCGGCCCAACGAAAGCCCCCAGACCCAAATTGAGAGGGGCTGCTTGGGGGCCCCCTGGGGGCCCTTCAGGCCAGCTAGGTCTTTGGGTCCTGGCTCCTTCGGTTTGGGAGCTGTTGCTGCAGTTGGGCATGTTGGCCGGAGAGTGCTTCTCGGGCCGCGAACTGTAACCTTGCAGGTAGCTCTCAGGTATCCATGCCCAACGAAAGCCCCCAGACCCAAATGGAGAGGGGCTGCTTCGTGGCCCCCTGGGGGCCCTTCAGGCCAGCTAGGTCTTTGGGTCCTGGCTCGTTCGGTTTGGGAGCTGTTGCTGCAGTTGGGCATGTTGGCCGGAGAGTGCTTCTCGGGCCGCGAACTGCAACCTTGCAGGTACCTCCCAGGTTCCCGGCCCAACTAAAGGCCCAGACCCAAATTGAGAGGGGCTGCTTGGGGGCCCCCTGGGGGCCCTTCAGGCCAGCTAGGTCTTTGGGTCCTGGCTCCTTCGGTTTGGGAGCTGTTGCTGCAGTTGGGCATGTTGGCCGGAGAGTGCTTCTCGGGCCGCGAACTGTAACCTTGCAGGTACCTCTCAGGTATCCTTGCCCAACGAAAGCCCCCAGACCCAAATGGAGAGGGGCTGCTTGGGGGCCCCCTGGGGGCCCTTCAGGCCAGCTAGGTCTTTGGGTCCTGGCTCCTTCGGTTTGGGAGCTGTTGCTGCAGTTGGGCATGTTGGGCGGAGAGTGCTTCTCGGGCCGCGAACTGCAACCTTGCATGAATCTCCCAGGTTCCCGGCCCAACGAAAGCCCCCAGACCCAAATTGAGAGGGGCTGCTTGGGGGCCCCCTGGGGGCCCTTCAGGCCAGCTAGGTCTTTGGGTCCTGGCTCCTTCGGTTTGGGAGCTGTTGCTGCAGTTGGGCATGTTGGCCGGAGAGTGCTTCTCGGGCCGCGAACTGCAACCTTGCAGGGATCTCCCAGTTTCCCGGCCCAACGAAAGCCCCCAGACCCAAATGGAGAGGGGCTGCTTGGGGGCCCCCTGGGGGCCCTTCAGGCCAGCTAGGTCTTTGGGTCCTGGCTCCTTCGGTTTGGGAGCTGTTGCTGCAGTTGGGCATGTTGGCCGGAGAGTGCTTCTCGGGCCGCGAACTGCAACCTTGAAGAAATCTCCCAGGTTCCCGGCCCAACGAAAGCCCCCAGACCCAAATTGAGAGGGGCTGCTTGGGGGCCCCCTGGGGGCCCTTCAGGCCAGCTAGGTCTTTGTGTCCTGGCTCATTCGGTTTGGGAGCTGTTGCTGCAGTTGGGCATGTTGGCCGGAGAGTGCTTCTCGGGCCGGGAACTGCAACCTTGCAGGATTCTCCCAGGTTCCATGCCCAACGAAAGCCCCCAGACCCAAATGGAGAGGGGCTGCTTGGGGGCCCCCTGGGGGCCCTTCAGGCCAGCTAGGTCTTTGGGTCCTGGCTCCTTCGGTTTGGGAGCTGTTGCTGCAGTTGGGCATGTTGGCCGGAGAGTGCTTCTCAGGCCGCGAACTGCAACCTTGCATGAATCTCCCAGGTTCCCGGCCCAACGAAAGCCCCCAGACCCAAATTGAGAGGGGCTGCTTGGGGGCCCCCTGGGGGCCCTTCAGGCCAGCTAGGTCTTTGGGTCCTGGCTCCTTCGCTTTGGGAGCTGTTGCTGCAGTTGGGCATGTTGGCCGGAGAGTGCTTCTCGGGCCGCGAACTGTAACCTTGCAGGTACCTCTCAGGTATCCATGCCCAACGAAAGCCCCCAGACCCAAATTGAGAGGGGCTGCTTGGGGGCCCCCTGGGGGCCCTTCAGGCCAGCTAGGTCTTTGGGTCCTGGCTCCTTCGGTTTGGGAGCTGTTGCTGCAGTTGGGCATATTGGCCGGAGAGTGCTTCTCGGGCCGCGAACTGCAACCTTGCAGGTACCTCCCAGGTTCCCGGCCCAACGAAAGCCCCCAGACCCAAATGGAGAGGGGCTGCTTGGTGGCCCCCTGGGGGCCCTTCAGGCCAGCTAGGTCTTTGGGTCCTGGCTCCTTCGCTTTGGGAGCTGTTGCTGCAGTTGGGCATGTTGGGCGGAGAGTGCTTCTCGGGCCGCGAACTGCAACCTTGCAGGAATCTCCCAGGTTCCCGGCCCAACGAAAGCCCCCAGACCCAAATTGAGAGGGGCTGCTTGGGGGCCCCCTGGGGGCCCTTCAGGCCAGCTAGGTCTTTGTGTCCTGGCTCATTCGGTTTGGGAGCTGTTGCTGCAGTTTGGCATGTTGGCCGGAGAGTGCTTCTCGGGCCGGGAACTGCAAACTTGTAGGAATCTCCCAGGTTCCCGGCCCAACAAAAGCCCCCAGACCCAAATGGAGAGGGCCTACTTGGAGGCCCCCTGGGGGCCCTTCAGGCCAGCTAGGTCTTTGGGTCCTGGCTCCTTCGGTTTGGGAGCTGTTGCTGCAGTTGGGCATGTTGGCCGGAGAGTGCTTCTCGGGCCGCGAACTGCAACCTTGCAGGATTCTCCCAGGTTCCCGGCCCAACGAAAGCCCCCAGACCCAAATTGAGAGGGGCTGCTTGTGGGCCCAATGGGGGCCCTTCAGGCCAGCTAGGTCTTTGTGTCCTGGCTCCTTCGGTTTGGGAGCTGTTGCTGCAGTTGGGCATGTTGGCCGGAGAGTGCTTCTCGGGCCGCGAACTGCAACCTTGCAGGATTCTCCCAGGTTCCCGGCCCAACGAAAGCCCCCAGACCCAAATTGAGAGGGGCTGCTTGGGGGCCCCCTGGGGGCCCTTCAGGCCAGCTAGGTCTTTGGGTCCTGGCTCCTTCGGTTTGGGAGCTGTTGCTGCAGTTGGGCATGTTGGCCGGAGAGTGCTTCTCGGGCCGCGAACTGCAACCTTGCAGGAATCTCCCAGGTTCCCGGCCCAACGAAAGCCCCCAGACCCAAATTGAGAGGGGCTGCTTGGGGGCCCCCTGGGGGCCCTTCAGGCCTTCTAGGTCTTTGTGTCCTGGCTCCTTCGGTTTGGGAGCTGTTGCTGCAGTTGGGCATGTTGGCCGGAGAGTGCTTCTCGGGCCTCGAACTGCAACCTTGCAGGAATCTCGCAGGTTCCCGGCCCAACAAAAGCCCCCAGACCCAAATGGAGAGGGGCTGCTTGGGGGCCCCCTGGGGGCCCTTCAGGCCAGCTAGGTCTTTGGGTCCTGGCTCCTTCGCTTTGGGAGCTGTTGCTGCAGTTGGGCATGTTGGCCGGAGAGTGCTTCTCCGGCCGCGAACTGTAACCTTGCTGGTACCTCCCAGGTTCCCGGCCCAACGAAAGCCCCCAGACCCAAATGGAGAGGATCTCCTTGGGGGCCCCATGGGGGCCCTTCAGGCCAGCTAGGTCTTTGTGTCCTGGCTCCTTCGGTTTGGGAGCTGTTGCTGCAGTTGGGCATGTTGGCCGGAGAGTGCTTCTCGGGCCGCGAACTGCAACCTTGCAGGAATCTCCCAGGTTCCCGGCCCAACAAAAGCCCCCAGACCCAAATGGAGAGGGGCTGCTTGGGGGCCCCCTGGGGGCCCTTCAGGCCAGCTAGGTCTTTGGGTCCTGGCTCCTTCGCTTTGGGAGCTGTTGCTGCAGTTGGGCATGTTGGCCGGAGAGTGCTTCTCGGGCCGCGAACTGTAACCTTGCAGGTACCTCTCAGGTATGCATGCCCAACGAAAGCCCCCAGACCCAAATGGAGAGGGGCTGCTTGGTGGCCCCCTTGGGGCCCTTCAGGCCAGCTAGGTCTTTGGGTCCTGGCTCCTTCGGTTTGGGAGCTGTTGCTGCAGTTGGGCATGTTGGCCGGAGAGTGCTTCTCGGGCCGCGAACTGCAACCTTGAAGGAATCTCCCAGGTTCCCGGCCCAACGAAAGCCCCCAGACCCAAATGGAGAGGGGCTGCTTGGGGGCCCCCTGGGGGCCCTTCAGGCCAGCTAGGTCTTTGGGTCCTGGCTCCTTCGGTTTGGGAGCTGTTGCTGCAGTTGGGCATGTTGGCCGGAGAGTGCTTCTCGGGCCGCGAACTGTAACCTTGCAGGTACCTCTCAGGTTCCCGGCCCAACGAAAGCCCCCAGACCCAAATTGAGAGGGGCTGCTTGGGGGCCCCCTGGGGGCCCTTCAGGCCAGCTAGGTCTTTGGGTCCTGGCTCCTTCGCTTTGGGAGCTGTTGCTGCAGTTGGGCATGTTGGCCGGAGAGTGCTTCTCGGGCCGCGAACTGCAACCTTGCAGGAATCTCCCAGGTTCCCGGCCCAACAAAAGCCCCCAGACCCAAATGGAGAGGGGCTGCTTGGGGGCCCCCTGGGGGCCCTTCAGGCCAGCTAGGTCTTTGGGTCCTGGCTCCTTCGCTTTGGGAGCTGTTGCTGCAGTTGGGCATGTTGGGCGGAGAGTGCTTCTCGGGCCGCGAACTGCAACCTTGCAGGAATCTCCCAGGTTCCAGGCCCAACGAAAGCCCCCAGACCCAAATTGAGAGGGGCTGCTTGGGGGCCCAATGGGGGCCCTTCAGGCCAGCTAGGTCTTTGTGTCCTGGCTCATTCGGTTTGGGAGCTGTTGCTGCAGTTGGGCATGTTGGCCGGAGAGTGCTTCTCGGGCCGCGAACTGCAAACTTGCAGGTACCTCCCAGGTTCCCGGCCCAACGAAAACCCCCAGACCCAAATGGAGAGGGGCTGCTTGGGGGCCCCATGGGGGCCCTTCAGACCAGCTAGGTCTTTGGGTCCTGGCTCCTTCGGTTTGGGAGCTGTTGCTGCAGTTGGGCATGTTGGCAGGAGAGTGCTTTTCGGGCCGCGAACTGTAACTTGCAGGTACCTCTCAGGTATACATGCCCAACGAAAACCCCCAGACCCAAATTGAGAGGGGCTGCTTGGTGGCCTTCTGGGGGCACTTCAGGCCAGCTAGGTCTTTGGGTCCTGGCTCCTTCGCTTTGGGAGCTGTTGCTGGATATTGGGCATGTTGGCCGGAGAGTGCTTCTCGGGCCGCGAACTGCAACCTTGCTGGTATCTCCCAGGTTCTCAGCCTAAAGAAAGCCCCCAGACCCAAATGGAGAGGGGCTGCTTGGGGGCCCCCTGGGGGCACTTCAGGCCAGCTAGGTCTTTGTGTCCTGGCTCATTCGGTTTGGGAGCTGTTGTTGACGTTGGGCATGTTGGCCGGAGAGTGCTTCTCGGGCCTCGAACTGCAACCTTGCAGGAATCTCCCAGGTTCCCGGCCCAACAAAAGCCCCCAGACCCAAATGGAGAGGGGCTGCTTGGGGGCCCCCTGGGGGCCCTTCAGGCCAGCTAGGTCTTTGGGTCCTGGCTCCTTCGGTTTGGGAGCTGTTGCTGCAGTTGGGCATGTTGGCCGGAGAGTGCTTCTCGGGCCGCGAACTGTAACCTTGCAGGTACCTCTCAGGTATACATGCCCAACGAAAGCCCCCAGACCCAAATTGAGAGGGACTACTTGGGGGCCCCCTGGGGGCCCTTCAGGCCAGCTAGGTCTTTGTGTCCTGGCTCATTCGGTTTGCGAGCTGTTGCTGCAGTTGGGCATGTTGGCCGGAGAGTGCTTCTTGGGCCTCGAACTGCAACCTTGCAGGAATCTCCCAGGTTCCCGGCCCAACAAAAGCCCCCAGACCCAAATGGAGAGGGGCTGCTTGGGGGCCCCCTGGGGGCCCTTCAGGCCAGCTAGGTCTTTGGGTCCTGGCTCCTTCGGTTTGGGAGCTGTTGCTGCAGTTGTGCATGTTGGCCGGAGAGTGCTTCTCGGGCCGCGAACTGCAACCTTGCAGGATTCTCCCAGGTTCCCGGCCCAACGAAAGCCCCCAGACCCAAATGGAGAGGGGCTGCTTGGGGGCCCCCTGGGGGCCCTTCAGGCCAGCTAGGTCTTTGGGTCCTGGCTCCTTCGGTTTGGGAGCTGTTGCTGCAGTTGGGCATGTTGGCCGGAGAGTGCTTCTCGGGCCGCGAACTGCAACCTTGCAGGATTCTCCCAGGTTCCCGGCCCAACGAAAGCCCCCAGACCCAAATGGAGAGGGGCTGCTTGGGGGCCCCCTGGGGGCCCTTCAGGCCAGCTAGGTCTTTGGGTCCTGGCTCCTTCGGTTTGGGAGCTGTTGCTGCAGTTGGGCATGTTGGCCGGAGAGTGCTTCTCGGGCCGCGAACTGCAACCTTGCAGGATTCTCCCAGGTTCCCGGCCCAACGAAAGCCCCCAGACCCAAATGGAGAGGGGCTGCTTGGTGGCCTTCTGGGGGCCCTTCAGGCCAGCTAGGTCTTTGGGTCCTGGCTCCTTCGCTTTGGGAGCTGTTGCTGCAGTTGGGCATGTTGGCCGGAGAGTGCTTCTCGGGCCGCGAACTGCAACCTTGCAGGTACCTCTCAGGTATACATGCCCAACGAAAGCCCCCAGACCCAAATGGAGAGGGGCTGCTTGGGGGCCCCCTGGGGGCCCTTCAGGCCAGCTAGGTCTTTGTGTCCTGGCTCATTGGGTTTGGGAGCTGTTGTTGACGTTGGGCATGATGGCCGGAGAGTGCTTCTCGGGCCTCGAACTGCAACCTTGCAGGAATCTCCCAGGTTCCCGGCCCAACAAAAGCCCCCAGACCCAAATGGAGAGGGGCTGCTTGGGGGCCCCCTGGGGGCCCTTCAGGCCAGCTAGGTCTTTGGGTCCTGGCTCCTTCGGTTTGGGAGCTGTTGCTGCAGTTGGGCATGTTGGCCGGAGAGTGCTTCTCCGGACACGAACTGCAACCTTGCAGGTACCTCCCAGGTTCCCGGCCCAACGAAAGCCCCCAGACCCAAATGGAGATGAGCTCCTTGGGGGCCCCCTGGGGGCCCTTCAGGCCAGCTAGGTCTTTGGGTCCTGGCTCCTTCGGTTTGGGAGCTGTTGCTGCAGTTGGGCATGTTGGCCGGAGAGTGCTTCTCGGGCCTCGAACTGCAACCTTGCAGGATTCTCCCAGGTTCCCGGCCCAACAAAAGCCCCCAGACCCAAATGGAGAGGGGCTGCTTGGGGACCCCTGGGGGCCCTTCAGGCCAGCTAGGTCTTTGGGTCCTGGCTCCTTCGGTTTGGGAGCTGTTGCTGCAGTTGGGCATGTTGGCCGGAGAGTGCTTCTCGGGCCGCGAACTGCAATCTTGCAGGATTCTCCCAGGTTCCCGGCCCAACGAAAGCCCCCAGACCCAAATGGAGAGGGGCTGCTTGGGGGCCCCCTGGGGGCCCTTCAGGCCAGCTAGCTCTTTGGGTCCTGGCTCCTTCGCTTTGGGAGCTGTTGCTGCAGTTGGGCATGTTGGCCGGAGAGTGCTTCTCGGGCCGCGAACTGCAACCTTGCAGGATTCTCCCAGGTTCCCGGCCCAACGAAAGCCCCCAGACCCAAATGGAGAGGGGCTGCTTGGGGGCCCCCTGGGGGCCCTTCAGGCCAGCTAGGTCTTTGGGTCCTGGCTCCTTCGCTTTGGGAGCTGTTGCTGCAGTTGGGCATGTTGGCCGGAGAGTGCTTCTCGGGCCGCGAACTGCAACCTTGCAGGATTCTCCCAGGTTACCGGCCCAACGAAAGCCCCCAGACCCAAATTGAGAGGGACTGCTTGGGGCCCCCCTGGGGGCCCTCCAGGCCAGCTAGGTCTTTGGGTCCTGGCTCCTTCGCTTTGGGAGCTGTTGCTGCAGTTGGGCATGTTGGCCGGAGAGTGCTTCTCGGGCCGCGAACTGCAACCTTGCAGGTACCTCCCAGGTTCCCGGCCCAACGAAAACCCCCAGACCCAAATGGAGAGGGGCTGCTTGGGGACCCCCTGGGGGCCCTTCAGGCCAGCTAGGTCTTTGGGTCCTGGCTCCTTCGGTTTGGGAGCTGTTGCTGCAGTTGGGCATGTTGGCCGGAGAGTGCTTCTCGGGCCGCGAGCTGTAACCTTGCAGGTACCTCTCAGGTATCCATGCCCAACGAAAGCCCCCAGACCCAAATGGAGAGGGGCTGCTTGGGGGCCCCCTGGGGGCCCTTCAGGCCAGCTAGGTCTTTGTGTCCTGGCTCATTCGGTTTGGGAGCTGTTGTTGACGTTGGGCATGATGGCCGGAGAGTGCTTCTCGGGCCGCGAACTGCAACCTTGCAGGAATCTCCCAGGTTCCCGGCCCAACAAAAGCCCCCAGACCCAAATGGAGAGGGGCTGCTTGGGGGCCCCCTGGGGGCCCTTCAGGCCAGCTAGGTCTTTGGGTCCTGGCTCCTTCGGTTTGGGAGCTGTTGCTGCAGTTGGGCATGTTGGCCGGAGAGTGCTTCTCCGGCCGCGAACTGCAACCTTGCAGGTACCTCCCAGGTTCCCGGCCCAACGAAAGCCCCCAGACCCAAATGGAGATGAGCTCCTTGGGGGCCCCCTGGGGGCCCTTCAGGCCAGCTAGGTCTTTGGGTCCTGGCTCCTTCGGTTTGGGAGCTGTTGCTGCAGTTGGGCATGTTGGCCGGAGAGTGCTTCTCGGGCCGCGAACTGCAACCTTGCAGGAATCTCCCAGGTTCCCGGCCCAACAAAAGCCCCCAGACCCAAATGGAGAGGGGCTGCTTGGGGGCCCCCTGGGGGCCCTTCAGGCCAGCTAGGTCTTTGGGTCCTGGCTCCTTCGGTTTGGGAGCTGTTGCTGCAGTTGGGCATGTTGGCCGGAGAGTGCTTCTCGGGCCGCGAACTGCAACCTTGCAGGATTCTCCCAGGTTCCCGGCCCAACGAAAGCCCCCAGACCCAAATGGAGAGGGGCTGCTTGGGGGCCCCCTGGGGGCCCTTCAGGCCAGCTAGGTCTTTGGGTCCTGGCTCCTTCGGTTTGGGAGCTGTTGCTGCAGTTGGGCATGTTGGCCGGAGAGTGCTTCTCGGGCCGCGAACTGCAACCTTGCAGGATTCTCCCAGGTTACCGGCCCAACGAAAGCCCCCAGACCCAAATTGAGAGGGGCTGCTTGGGGCCCCCCTGGGGGCCCTCCAGGCCAGCTAGGTCTTTGGGTCCTGGCTCCTTCGCTTTGGGAGCTGTTGCTGCAGTTGGGCATGTTGGCCGGAGAGTGCTTCTCGGGCCGCGAACTGCAACCTTGCAGGTACCTCCCAGGTTCCCGGCCCAACGAAAACCCCCAGACCCAAATGGAGAGGGGCTGCTTGGGGGCCCCCTGGGGGCCCTTCAGGCCAGCTAGGTCTTTGGGTCCTGGCTCCTTCGCTTTGGGAGCTGTTGCTGCAGTTGGGCATGTTGGCCGGAGAGTGCTTCTCGGGCCGCGAACTGCAACCTTGCAGGATTCTCCCAGGTTCCCGGCCCAACGAAAGCCCCCAGACCCAAATGGAGAGGGGCTGCTTGGGGGCCCCCTGGGGGCCCTTCAGGCCAGCTAGGTCTTTGGGTCCTGGCTCCTTCGGTTTGGGAGCTGTTGCTGCAGTTGGGCATGTTGGCCGGAGAGTGCTTCTCGGGCCGCGAACTGCAACCTTGCAGGATTCTCCCAGGTTCCCGGCCCAACGAAAGCCCCCAGACCCAAATGGAGAGGGGCTGCTTGGGGGCCCCCTGGGGGCCCTTCAGGCCAGCTAGGTCTTTGGGTCCTGGCTCCTTCGGTTTGGGAGCTGTTGCTGCAGTTGGGCATGTTGGCCGGAGAGTGCTTCTCGGGCCGCGAACTGCAACCTTGCAGGATTCTCCCAGGTTCCCGGCCCAACGAAAGCCCCCAGACCCAAATTGAGAGGGGCTGCTTGGGGCCCCCCTGGGGGCCCTCCAGGCCAGCTAGGTCTTTGGGTCCTGGCTCCTTCGCTTTGGGAGCTGTTGCTGCAGTTGGGCATGTTGGCCGGAGAGTGCTTCTCGGGCCGCGAACTGCAACCTTGCAGGTACCTCCCAGGTTCCCGGCCCAACGAAAACCCCCAGACCCAAATGGAGAGGGGCTGCTTGGGGACCCCCTGGGGGCCCTTCAGGCCAGCTAGGTCTTTGGGTCCTGGCTCCTTCGGTTTGGGAGCTGTTGCTGCAGTTGGGCATGTTGGCCGGAGAGTGCTTCTCGGGCCGCGAACTGTAACCTTGCAGGTACCTCTCAGGTATCCATGCCCAACGAAAGCCCCCAGACCCAAATGGAGAGGGGCTGCTTGGTGGCCCCCTGGGGGCCCTTCAGGCCAGCTAGGTCTTTGGGTCCTGGCTCCTTCGGTTTGGGAGCTGTTGCTGCAGTTGGGCATGTTGGCCGGAGAGTGCTTCTCGGGCCGCGAACTGCAACCTTGCATGAATCTCCCAGGTTCCCGGCCCAACGAAAGCCCCCAGACCCAAATGGAGAGGGGCTGCTTGGGGGCCCCCTGGGGGCCCTTCAGGCCAGCTAGGTCTTTGGGTCCTGGCTCCTTCGCTTTGGGAGCTGTTGCTGCAGTTGGGCATGTTGGCCGGAGAGTGCTTCTCGGGCCGCGAACTGTAAACTTGCAGGTACCTCTCAGGTATACATGCCCAACGAAAGCCCCCAGACCCAAATGGAGAGGGGCTGCTTGGGGGCCCCCTGGGGGCCCTTCAGGCCAGCTAGGTCTTTGTGTCCTGGCTCATTCGGTTTGGGAGCTGTTGTTGACGTTGGGCATGATGGCCGTAGAGTGCTTCTCGGGCCTCGAACTGCAACCTTGCAGGAATCTCCCAGGTTCCCGGCCCAACGAAAGCCCCCAGACCCAAATGGAGAGGGGCTGCTTGGGGGCCCCCTGGGGGCCCTTCAGGCCAGCTAGGTCTTTGGGTCCTGGCTCCTTCGGTTTGGGAGCTGTTGCTGCAGTTGGGCATGTTGGCCGGAGAGTGCTTCTCCGGCCGCGAACTGCAACCTTGCAGGTACCTCCCAGGTTCCCGGCCCAACTAAAGCCCCCAGACCCAAATGGAGATGAGCTCCTTGGGGGTCCCCTGGGGGCCCTTCAGGCCAGCTAGGTCTTTGGGTCCTGGCTCCTTCGGTTTGGGAGCTGTTGCTGCAGTTGGGCATGTTGGCCGGAGAGTGCTTCTCGGGCCGCGAACTGCAACCTTGCAGGATTCTCCCAGGTTCCCGGCCCAACGAAAGCCCCCAGACCCAAATGGAGAGGGGCTGCTTGGGGGCCCCCTGGGGGCCCTTCAGGCCAGCTAGGTCTTTGGGTCCTGGCTCCTTCGGTTTGGGAGCTGTTGCTGCAGTTGGGCATGTTGGCCGGAGAGTGCTTCTCGGGCCGCGAACTGCAACCTTGCAGGATTCTCCCAGGTTACCGGCCCAACGAAAGCCCCCAGACCCAAATTGAGAGGGGCTGCTTGGGGCCCCCCTGGGGGCCCTCCAAGCCAGCTAGGTCTTTGGGTCCTGGCTCCTTCGCTTTGGGAGCTGTTGCTGCAGTTGGGCATGTTGGCCGGAGAGTGCTTCTCGGGCCGCGAACTGCAACCTTGCAGGTACCTCCCAGGTTCCCGGCCCAACGAAAACCCCCAGACCCAAATGGAGAGGGGCTGCTTGGGGACCCCCTGGGGGCCCTTCAGGCCAGCTAGGTCTTTGGGTCCTGGCTCCTTCGGTTTGGGAGCTGTTGCTGCAGTTGGCCATGTTGGCCGGAGAGTGCTTCTCGGGCCGCGAACTCTAACCTTGCAGGTACCTCTCAGGTATCCATGCCCAACGAAAGCCCCCAGACCCAAATGGAGAGGGGCTGCTTGGGGGCCCCCTAGGGGCCCTTCAGGCCAGCTAGGTCTTTGTGTCCTGGCTCATTCGGTTTGGGAACTGTTGTTGACGTTGGGCATGATGGCCGGAGAGTGCTTCTCGGGCCTCGAACTGCAACCTTGCAGGAATCTCGCAGGTTCCCGGCCCAACAAAAGCCCCCAGACCCAAATGGAGAGGGGCTGCTTGGGGGCCCCCTGGGGGCCCTTCAGGCCAGCTAGGTCTTTGGGTCCTGGCTCCTTCGCTTTGGGAGCTGTTGCTGCAGTTGGGCATGTTGGCCGGAGAGTGCTTCTCCGGCCGCGAACTGCAACCTTGCAGGTACCTCCCAGGTTCACGGCCCAACTAAAGCCCCCAGACCCAAATGGAGATGAGCTCCTTGGGGGCCCCCTGGGGGCCCTTCAGGCCAGCTAGGTCTTTGGGTCCTGGCTCCTTCGGTTTGGGAGCTGTTGCTGCAGTTGGGCATGTTGGCCGGAGAGTGCTTCTCGGGCCGCGAACTGCAACCTTGCAGGAATCTCCCAGGTTCCCGGCCCAACAAAAGCCCCCAGACCCAAATGGAGAGGGGCTGCTTGGGGGCCCCCTGGGGGCCCTTCAGGCCAGCTAGGTCTTTGGGTCCTGGCTCCTTCGGTTTGGGAGCTGTTGCTGCAGTTGGGCATGTTGGCCGGAGAGTGCTTCTCGGGCCGCGAACTGCAACCTTGCAGGATTCTCCCAGGTTCCCGGCCCAACGAAAGCCCCCAGACCCAAATGGAGAGGTGCTGCTTGGGGGCCCCCTGGGGGCCCTTCAGGCCAGCTAGGTCTTTGGGTCCTGGCTCCTTCGGTTTGGGAGCTGTTGCTGCAGTTGGGCATGTTGGCCGGAGAGTGCTTCTCGGGCCGCGAACTGCAACCTTGCAGGATTCTCCCAGGTTACCGGCCCAACGAAAGCCCCCAGACCCAAATGGAGAGGGGCTGCTTGGGGCCCCCCTGGGGGCCCTCCAGGCCAGCTAGGTCTTTGGGTCCTGGCTCCTTCGCTTTGGGAGCTGTTGCTGCAGTTGGGCATGTTGGCCGGAGAGTGCTTCTCGGGCCGCGAACTGCAACCTTGCAGGATTCTCCCAGGTTCCCGGCCCAACGAAAACCCCCAGACCCAAATGGAGAGGGGCTGCTTGGGGACCCCCTGGGGGCCCTTCAGGCCAGCTAGGTCTTTGGGTCCTGGCTCCTTCGGTTTGGGAGCTGTTGCTGCAGTTGGGCATGTTGGCCGGAGAGTGCTTCTCGGGCCGCGAACTGTAACCTTGCAGGTACCTCTCAGGTATCCATGCCCAACGAAAGCCCCCAGACCCAAATGGAGAGGGGCTGCTTGGGGGCCCCCTGGGGGCCCTTCAGGCCAGCTAGGTCTTTGTGTCCTGGCTCATTCGGTTTGGGAGCTGTTGTTGACGTTGGGCATGATGGCCGGAGAGTGCTTCTCGGGCCTCGAACTGCAACCTTGCAGGAATCTCCCAGGTTCCCGGCCCAACAAAAGCCCCCAGACCCAAATGGAGAGGGGCTGCTTGGGGGCCCCCTGGGGGCCCTTCAGGCCAGCTAGGTCTTTGGGTCCTGGCTCCTTCGGTTTGGGAGCTGTTGCTGCAGTTGGGCATGTTGGCCGGAGAGTGCTTCTCCGGCCGCGAACTGCAACCTTGCAGGTACCTCCCAGGTTCCCGGCCCAACTAAAGCCCCCAGACCCAAATGGAGATGAGCTCCTTGGGGGCCCCCTGGGGGCCCTTCAGGCCAGCTAGGTCTTTGGGTCCTGGCTCCTTCGGTTTGGGAGCTGTTGCTGCAGTTGGGCATGTTGGCCGGAGAGTGCTTCTCGGGCCGCGAACTGCAACCTTGCAGGAATCTCCCAGGTTCCCGGCCCAACAAAAGCCCCCAGACCCAAATGGAGAGGGGCTGCTTGGGGGCCCCCTGGGGGCCCTTCAGGCCAGCTAGGTCTTTGGGTCCTGGCTCCTTCGGTTTGGGAGCTGTTGCTGCAGTTGGGCATGTTGGCCGGAGAGTGCTTCTCGGGCCGCGAACTGCAACCTTGCAGGATTCTCCCAGGTTCCCGGCCCAACGAAAGCCCCCAGACCCAAATGGAGAGGGGCTGCTTGGGGGCCCCCTGGGGGCCCTTCAGGCCAGCTAGGTCTTTGGGTCCTGGCTCCTTCGGTTTGGGAGCTGTTGCTGCAGTTGGGCATGTTGGGCGGAGAGTGCTTCTCGGGCCGCGAACTGTAACCTTGCAGGTACCTCTCAGGTATCCATGCCCAACGAAAGCCCCCAGACCCAAATGGAGAGGGGCTGCTTGGGGGCCCCCTGGGGGCCCTTCAGGCCAGCTAGGTCTTTGTGTCCTGGCTCATTCGGTTTGGGAGCTGTTGTTGACGTTGGGCATGATGGCCGGAGAGTGCTTCTCGGGCCTCGAACTGCAACCTTGCAGGAATCTCCCAGGTTCCCGGCCCAACAAAAGCCCCCAGACCCAAATGGAGAGGGGCTGCTTGGGGGCCCCCTGGGGGCCCTTCAGGCCAGCTAGGTCTTTGGGTCCTGGCTCCTTCGGTTTGGGAGCTGTTGCTGCAGTTGGGCATGTTGGCCGGAGAGTGCTTCTCCGGCCGCGAACTGCAACCTTGCAGGTACCTCCCAGGTTCCCGGCCCAACTAAAGCCCCCAGACCCAAATGGAGATGAGCTCCTTGGTGGCCCCCTGGGGGCCCTTCAGGCCAGCTAGGTCTTTGGGTCCTGGCTCCTTCGGTTTGGGAGCTGTTGCTGCAGTTGGGCATGTTGGCCGGAGAGTGTTTCTCGGGCCGCGAACTGCAACCTTGCAGGAATCTCCCAGGTTCCCGGCCCAACAAAAGCCCCCAGACCCAAATGGAGAGGGGCTGCTTGGGGGCCCCCTGGGGGCCCTTCAGGCCAGCTAGGTCTTTGGGTCCTGGCTCCTTCGGTTTGGGAGCTGTTGCTGCAGTTGGGCATGTTGGCCGGAGAGTGCTTCTCGGGCCGCGAACTGCAACCTTGCAGGATTCTCCCAGGTTCCCGGCCCAACGAAAGCCCCCAGACCCAAATGGAGAGGGGCTGCTTGGGGGCCCCCTGGGGGCCCTTCAGGCCAGCTAGGTCTTTGGGTCCTGGCTCCTTCGGTTTGGGAGCTGTTGCTGCAGTTGGGCATGTTGGCCGGAGAGTGCTTCTCGGGCCGCGAACTGCAACCTTGCAGGATTCTCCCAGGTTCCCGGCCCAACGAAAGCCCCCAGACCCAAATGGAGAGGGGCTGCTTGGGGGCCCCCTGGGGGCCCTTCAGGCCAGCTAGGTCTTTGGGTCCTGGCTCCTTCGGTTTGGGAGCTGTTGCTGCAGTTGGGCATGTTGGCCGGAGAGTGCTTCTCGGGCCTCGAACTGCAACCTTGCAGGATTCTCCCAGGTTCCCGGCCCAACGAAAACCCCCAGACCCAAATTGAGAGGGGCTGCTTGGGGCCCCCCTGGGGGCCCTCCAGGCCAGCTAGGTCTTTGGGTCCTGGCTCCTTCGCTTTGGGAGCTGTTGCTGCAGTTGGGCATGTTGGCCGGAGAGTGCTTCTCGGGCCGCGAACTGCAACCTTGCAGGATTCTCCCAGGTTCCCGGCCCAACGAAAACCCCCAGACCCAAATGGAGAGGGGCTGCTTGGGGACCCCCTGGGGGCCCTTCAGGCCAGCTAGGTCTTTGGGTCCTGGCTCCTTCGGTTTGGGAGCTGTTGCTGCAGTTGGGCATGTTGGCCGGAGAGTGCTTCTCGGGCCGCGAACTGTAACCTTGCAGGTACCTCTCAGGTATCCATGCCCAACGAAAGCCCCCAGACCCAAATGGAGAGGGGCTGCTTGGTGGCCCCCTGGGGGCCCTTCAGGCCAGCTAGGTCTTTGGGTCCTGGCTCCTTCGGTTTGGGAGCTGTTGCTGCAGTTGGGCATGTTGGCCGGAGAGTGCTTCTCGGGCCGCGAACTGCAACCTTGCATGAATCTCCCAGGTTCCCGGCCCAACGAAAGCCCCCAGACCCAAATTGAGAGGGGCTGCTTGGGGGCCCCCTGGGGGCCCTTCAGGCCAGCTAGGTCTTTGGGTCCTGGCTCCTTCGCTTTGGGAGCTGTTGCTGCAGTTGGGCATGTTGGCCGGAGAGTGCTTCTCGGGCCGCGAACTGTAACCTTGCAGGTACCTCTCAGGTATCCATGCCCAACGAAAGCCCCCAGACCCAAATGGAGAGGGGCTGCTTGGGGGCCCCCTGGGGGCCCTTCAGGCCAGCTAGGTCTTTGGGTCCTGGCTCCTTCGGTTTGGGAGCTGTTGCTGCAGTTGGGCATGTTGGCCGGAGAGTGCTTCTCGGGCCGCGAACTGCAACCTTGCAGGATTCTCCCAGGTTCCCGGCCCAACGAAAGCCCCCAGACCCAAATGGAGAGGGGCTGCTTGGGGGCCCCCTGGGGGCCCTTCAGGCCAGCTAGGTCTTTGGGTCCTGGCTCCTTCGCTTTGGGAGCTGTTGTTGACGTTGGCCATGATGGCCGGAGAGTGCTTCTCGGGCCTCGAACTGCAACCTTGCAGGAATCTCCCAGGTTCCCGGCCCAACAAAAGCCCCCAGACCCAAATGGAGAGGGGCTGCTTGGTGGCCCCCTGGGGGCCCTTCAGGCCAGCTAGGTCTTTGGGTCCTGGCTCCTTCGGTTTGGGAGCTGTTGCTGCAGTTGGGCATGTTGGCCGGAGAGTGCTTCTCCGGCCGCGAACTGCAACCTTGCAGGTACCTCCCAGGTTCCCGGCCCAACTAAAGCCCCCAGACCCAAATGGAGATGAGCTCCTTGGGGGCCCCCTGGGGGCCCTTCAGGCCAGCTAGGTCTTTGGGTCCTGGCTCCTTCGGTTTGGGAGCTGTTGCTGCAGTTGGGCATGTTGGCCGGAGAGTGCTTCTCGGGCCGCGAACTGCAACCTTGCAGGAATCTCCCAGGTTCCCGGCCCAACAAAAGCCCCCAGACCCAAATGGAGAGGGGCTGCTTGGGGGACCCCTGGGGGCCCTTCAGGCCAGCTAGGTCTTTGGGTCCTGGCTCCTTCGGTTTGGGAGCTGTTGCTGCAGTTGGGCATGTTGGCCGGAGAGTGCTTCTCGGGCCGCGAACTGCAACCTTGCAGGATTCTCCCAGGTTCCCGGCCCAACGAAAGCCCCCAGACCCAAATGGAGAGGGGCTGCTTGGTGGCCCCCTGGGGGCCCTTCAGGCCAGCTAGGTCTTTGGGTCCTGGCTCCTTCGGTTTGGGAGCTGTTGCTGCAGTTGGGCATGTTGGCTGGAGAGTGCTTCTCGGGCCGCGAACTGCAACCTTGCAGGATTCTCCCAGGTTCCCGGCCCAACGAAAGCCCCCAGACCCAAATGGAGAGGGGCTGCTTGGGGGCCCCCTGGGGGCCCTTCAGGCCAGCTAGGTCTTTGGGTCCTGGCTCCTTCGGTTTGGGAGCTGTTGCTGCAGTTGGGCATGTTGGCCGGAGAGTGCTTCTCGGGCCGCGAACTGCAACCTTGCAGGATTCTCCCAGGTTACCGGCCCAACGAAAGCCCCCAGACCCAAATTGAGAGGGGCTGCTTGGGGCCCCCCTGGGGGCCCTACAGGCCAGCTAGGTCTTTGGGTCCTGGCTCCTTCGCTTTGGGAGCTGTTGCTGCAGTTGGGCATGTTGGCCGGAGAGTGCTTCTCGGGCCGCGAACTGCAACCTTGCAGGTACCTCCCAGGTTCCCGGCCCAACGAAAACCCCCAGACCCAAATGGAGAGGGGCTGCTTGGGGACCCCCTGGGGGCCCTTCAGGCCAGCTAGGTCTTTGGGTCCTGGCTCCTTCGGTTTGGGAGCTGTTGCTGCAGTTGGGCATGTTGGCCGGAGAGTGCTTCTCGGGCCGCGAACTGTAACCTTGCAGGTACCTCTCAGGTATACATGCCCAATGAAAGCCCCCAGACCCAAATGGAGAGGGGCTGCTTGGGGGCCCCCTGGGGGCCCTTCAGGCCAGCTAGGTCTTTGTGTCCTGGCTCATTCGCTTTGGGAGCTGTTGCTGCAGTTGGGCATGTTGGCCGGAGAGTGCTTCTCGGGCCGCGAACTGCAAACTTGCAGGTACCTCCCAGGTTCCCGGCCCAACGAAAACCCCCAGACCCAAATGGAGAGGGGCTGCTTGGGGGCCCCATGGGGGCCCTTCAGACCAGCTAGGTCTTTGGGTCCTGGCTCCTTCGGTTTGGGAGCTGTTGCTGCAGTTGGGCATGTTGGCAGGAGAGTGCTTTTCGGGCCGCGAACTGTAACTTGCAGGTACCTCTCAGGTATACATGCCCAACGAAAGCCCCCAGACCCAAATGGAGAGGGGCTGCTTGGTGGCCTTCTGGGGGCACTTCAGGCCAGCTAGGTCTTTGGGTCCTGGCTCCTTCGCTTTGGGAGCTGTTGCTGGATATTGGGCATGTTGGCCGGAGAGTGCTTCTCGGGCCGCGAACTGCAACCTTGCTAGTATCTCCCAGGTTCTCAGCCTAAAGAAAGCCCCCAGACCCAAATGGAGAGGGGCTGCTTGGGTGCCCCCTGGGGGCACTTCAGGCCAGCTAGGTCTTTGTGTCCTGGCTCATTCGGTTTGGGAGCTGTTGTTGACGTTGGGCATGTTGGCCGGAGAGTGCTTCTCGGGCCTCGAACTGCAACCTTGCAGGAATCTCCCAGGTTCCCGGCCCAACAAAAGCCCCCAGACCCAAATGGAGAGGGGCTGCTTGGGGGCCCCCTGGGGGCCCTTCAGGCCAGCTAGGTCTTTGGGTCCTGGCTCCTTCGGTTTGGGAGCTGTTGCTGCAGTTGGGCATGTTGGCCGGAGAGTGCTTCTCGGGCCGCGAACTGCAACCTTGCAGGTACCTCCCAGGTTCCCGGCCCAACGAAAGCCCCCAGACCCAAATTGAGAGGGGCTGCTTGGGGGCCCCCTGGGGGCCCTTCAGGCCAGCTAGGTCTTTGGGTCCTGGCTCCTTCGCTTTGGGAGCTGTTGCTGCAGTTGGGCATGTTGGCCGGAGAGTGCTTCTCGGGCCGCGAACTGCAACCTTGCAGGAATCTCCCAGGTTCCCGGCCCAACGAAAGCCCCCAGACCCAAATGGAGAGGGGCTGCTTGGGGGCCCCCTGGGGGCCCTTCAGGCCAGCTAGGTCTTTGGGTCCTGGCTCATTCGGTTTGGGAGCTGTTGTTGACGTTGGGCATGTTGGCCGGAGAGTGCTTCTCGGGCCTCGAACTGCAACCTTGCAGGAATCTCCCAGGTTCCCGGCCCAACAAAAGCCCCCAGACCCAAATGGAGAGGGGCTGCTTGGGGGCCCCCTGGGGGCCCTTCAGGCCAGCTAGGTCTTTGGGTCCTGGCTCCTTCGGTTTGGGAGCTGTTGCTGCAGTTGGGCATGTTGGCCGGAGAGTGCTTCTCGGGCCGCGAACTGCAACCTTGCAGGTACCTCCCAGGTTCCTGGCCCAACGAAAGCCCCCAGACCCAAATGGAGAGGGGCTGCTTGGGGACCCCCTGGGGGCACTTCACGCCAGCTAGGTCTTTGGGTCCTGGCTACTTCGCTTTGGGAGCTGTTGCTGCAGTTGGGCATGTTGGCCGGAGAGTGCTTCTCGGGCCGCGAACTGTAACCTTGCAGGTACCTCTCAGGTATACATGCCCAACGAAAGCCCCCAGACCCAAATTGAGAGGGGCTACTTGGGGGCCCCCTGGGGGCCCTTCAGGCCAGCTAGGTCTTTGTGTCCTGGCTCATTCGGTTTGCGAGCTGTTGCTGCAGTTGGGCATGTTGGCCGGAGAGTGCTTCTTGGGCCTCGAACTGCAACCTTGCAGGATTCTCCCAGGTTCCCGGCCCAACAAAAGCCCCCAGACCCAAATGGAGAGGGGCTGCTTGGGGGCCCCCTGGGGGCCCTTCAGGCCAGCTAGGTCTTTGGGTCCTGGCTCCTTCGGTTTGGGAGCTGTTGCTGCAGTTGGGCATGTTGGCCGGAGAGTGCTTCTCGGGCCGCGAACTGCAACCTTGCAGGATTCTCCCAGGTTCCCGGCCCAACGAAAGCCCCCAGACCCAAATGGAGAGGGGCTGCTTGGGGGCCCCCTGGGGGCCCTTCAGGCCAGCTAGGTCTTTGGGTCCTGGCTCCTTCGGTTTGGGAGCTGTTGCTGCAGTTGGGCATGTTGGCCGGAGAGTGCTTCTCGGGCCGCGAACTGCAACCTTGCAGGATTCTCCCAGGTTCCCGGCCCAACGAAAGCCCCCAGACCCAAATGGAGAGGGGCTGCTTGGGGGCCCCCTGGGGGCCCTTCAGGCCAGCTAGGTCTTTGGGTCCTGGCTCCTTCGGTTTGGGAGCTGTTGCTGCAGTTGGGCATGTTGGCCGGAGAGTGCTTCTCGGGCCGCGAACTGCAACCTTGCATGAATCTCCCAGGTTCCCGGCCCAACGAAAGCCCCCAGACCCAAATGGAGAGGGGCTGCTTGGTGGCCTTCTGGGGGCCCTTCAGGCCAGCTAGGTCTTTGGGTCCTGGCTCCTTCGCTTTGGGAGCTGTTGCTGCAGTTGGGCATGTTGGCCGGAGAGTGCTTCTCGGGCCGCGAACTGCAACCTTGCAGGTACCTCTCAGGTATACATGCCCAACGAAAGCCCCCAGACCCAAATGGAGAGGGGCTGCTTGGGGGCCCCCTGGGGGCCCTTCAGGCCAGCTAGGTCTTTGTGTCCTGGCTCATTGGGTTTGGGAGCTGTTGTTGACGTTGGGCATGATGGCCGGAGAGTGCTTCTCGGGCCTCGAACTGCAACCTTGCAGGAATCTCCCAGGTTCCCGGCCCAACAAAAGCCCCCAGACCCAAATGGAGAGGGGCTGCTTGGGGGCCCCCTGGGGGCCCTTCAGGCCAGCTAGGTCTTTGGGTCCTGGCTCCTTCGGTTTGGGAGCTGTTGCTGCAGTTGGGCATGTTGGCCGGAGAGTGCTTCTCCGGCCGCGAACTGCAACCTTGCAGGTACCTCCCAGGTTCCCGGCCCAACGAAAGCCCCCAGACCCAAATGGAGAGGGGCTGCTTGGGGGCCCCCTGGGGGCCCTTCAGGCCAGCTAGGTCTTTGGGTCCTGGCTCCTTCGGTTTGGGAGCTGTTGCTGCAGTTGGGCATGTTGGCCGGAGAGTGCTTCTCGGGCCGCGAACTGCAACCTTGCAGGATTCTCCCAGGTTCCCGGCCCAACGAAAGCCCCCAGACCCAAATGGAGAGGGGCTGCTTGGGGGCCCCCTGGGGGCCCTTCAGGCCAGCTAGGTCTTTGGGTCCTGGCTCCTTCGGTTTGGGAGCTGTTGCTGCAGTTGGGCATGTTGGCCGGAGAGTGCTTCTCGGGCCGCGAACTGCAACCTTGCAGGATTCTCCCAGGTTCCCGGCCCAACGAAAGCCCCCAGACCCAAATGGAGAGGGGCTGCTTGGGGGCCCCCTGGGGGCCCTTCAGGCCAGCTAGGTCTTTGGGTCCTGGCTCCTTCGGTTTGGGAGCTGTTGCTGCAGTTGGGCATGTTGGCCGGAGAGTGCTTCTCGGGCCGCGAACTGCAACCTTGCAGGATTCTCCCAGGTTCCCGGCCCAACGAAAGCCCCCAGACCCAAATGGAGAGGGGCTGCTTGGGGGCCCCCTGGGGGCCCTTCAGGCCAGCTAGGTCTTTGTGTCCTGGCTCCTTCGGTTTGGGAGCTGTTGCTGCAGTTGGGCATGTTGGCCGGAGAGTGCTTCTCGGGCCGCGAACTGCAACCTTGCAGGATTCTCCCAGGTTCCCGGCCCAACGAAAGCCCCCAGACCCAAATGGAGAGGGGCTGCTTGGGGGCCCCCTGGGGGCCCTTCAGGCCAGCTAGGTCTTTGGGTCCTGGCTCCTTCGGTTTGGGAGCTGTTGCTGCAGTTGGGCATGTTGGCCGGAGAGTGCTTCTCGGGCCGCGAACTGCAACCTTGCATGAATCTCCCAGGTTCCCGGCCCAACGAAAGCCCCCAGACCCAAATGGAGAGGGGCTGCTTGGTGGCCTTCTGGGGGCCCTTCAGGCCAGCTAGGTCTTTGGGTCCTGGCTCCTTCGCTTTGGGAGCTGTTGCTGCAGTTGGGCATGTTGGCCGGAGAGTGCTTCTCGGGCCGCGAACTGCAACCTTGCAGGTACCTCTCAGGTATACATGCCCAACGAAAGCCCCCAGACCCAAATGGAGAGGGGCTGCTTGGGGGCCCCCTGGGGGCCCTTCAGGCCAGCTAGGTCTTTGTGTCCTGGCTCATTGGGTTTGGGAGCTGTTGTTGACGTTGGGCATGATGGCCGGAGAGTGCTTCTCGGGCCTCGAACTGCAACCTTGCAGGAATCTCCCAGGTTCCCGGCCCAACAAAAGCCCCCAGACCCAAATGGAGAGGGGCTGCTTGGGGGCCCCCTGGGGGCCCTTCAGGCCAGCTAGGTCTTTGGGTCCTGGCTCCTTCGGTTTGGGAGCTGTTGCTGCAGTTGGGCATGTTGGCCGGAGAGTGCTTCTCCGGCCGCGAACTGCAACCTTGCAGGTACCTCCCAGGTTCCCGGCCCAACGAAAGCCCCCAGACCCAAATGGAGAGGGGCTGCTTGGGGGCCCCCTGGGGGCCCTTCAGGCCAGCTAGGTCTTTGGGTCCTGGCTCCTTCGGTTTGGGAGCTGTTGCTGCAGTTGGGCATGTTGGCCGGAGAGTGCTTCTCGGGCCGCGAACTGCAACCTTGCAGGATTCTCCCAGGTTCCCGGCCCAACGAAAGCCCCCAGACCCAAATGGAGAGGGGCTGCTTGGGGGCCCCCTGGGGGCCCTTCAGGCCAGCTAGGTCTTTGGGTCCTGGCTCCTTCGGTTTGGGAGCTGTTGCTGCAGTTGGGCATGTTGGCCGGAGAGTGCTTCTCGGGCCGCGAACTGCAACCTTGCAGGATTCTCCCAGGTTCCCGGCCCAACGAAAGCCCCCAGACCCAAATGGAGAGGGGCTGCTTGGGGGCCCCCTGGGGGCCCTTCAGGCCAGCTAGGTCTTTGGGTCCTGGCTCCTTCGGTTTGGGAGCTGTTGCTGCAGTTGGGCATGTTGGCCGGAGAGTGCTTCTCGGGCCGCGAACTGCAACCTTGCATGAATCTCCCAGGTTCCCGGCCCAACGAAAGCCCCCAGACCCAAATGGAGAGGGGCTGCTTGGTGGCCTTCTGGGGGCCCTTCAGGCCAGCTAGGTCTTTGGGTCCTGGCTCCTTCGGTTTGGGAGCTGTTGCTGCAGTTGGGCATGTTGGCCGGAGAGTGCTTCTCGGGCCGCGAACTGCAACCTTGCAGGTACCTCTCAGGTATACATGCCCAACGAAAGCCCCCAGACCCAAATGGAGAGGGGCTGCTTGGGGGCCCCCTGGGGGCCCTTCAGGCCAGCTAGGTCTTTGTGTCCTGGCTCATTGGGTTTGGGAGCTGTTGTTGACGTTGGGCATGATGGCCGGAGAGTGCTTCTCGGGCCTCGAACTGCAACCTTGCAGGAATCTCCCAGGTTCCCGGCCCAACAAAAGCCCCCAGACCCAAATGGAGAGGGGCTGCTTGGGGGCCCCCTGGGGGCCCTTCAGGCCAGCTAGGTCTTTGGGTCCTGGCTCCTTCGCTTTGGGAGCTGTTGCTGCAGTTGGGCATGTTGGCCGGAGAGTGCTTCTCCGGCCGCGAACTGCAACCTTGCAGGTACCTCCCAGGTTCCCGGCCCAACGAAAGCCCCCAGACCCAAATGGAGATGAGCTCCTTGGGGGCCCCCTGGGGGCCCTTCAGGCCAGCTAGGTCTTTGGGTCCTGGCTCCTTCGGTTTGGGAGCTGTTGCTGCAGTTGGGCATGTTGGCCGGAGAGTGCTTCTCGGGCCTCGAACTGCAACCTTGCAGGAATCTCCCAGGTTCCCGGCCCAACAAAAGCCCCCAGACCCAAATGGAGAGGGGCTGCTTGGGGGACCCCTGGGGGCCCTTCAGGCCAGCTAGGTCTTTGGGTCCTGGCTCCTTCGGTTTGGGAGCTGTTGCTGCAGTTGGGCATGTTGGCCGGAGAGTGCTTCTCGGGCCGCGAACTGCAACCTTGCAGGATTCTCCCAGGTTCCCGGCCCAACGAAAGCCCCCAGACCCAAATGGAGAGGTGCTGCTTGGGGGCCCCCTGGGGGCCCTTCAGGCCAGCTAGGTCTTTGGGTCCTGGCTCCTTCGGTTTGGGAGCTGTTGCTGCAGTTGGGCATGTTGGCCGGAGAGTGCTTCTCGGGCCGCGAACTGCAACCTTGCAGGATTCTCCCAGGTTACCGGCCCAACGAAAGCCCCCAGACCCAAATGGAGAGGGGCTGCTTGGGGCCCCCCTGGGGGCCCTCCAGGCCAGCTAGGTCTTTGGGTCCTGGCTCCTTCGCTTTGGGAGCTGTTGCTGCAGTTGGGCATGTTGGCCGGAGAGT